>NW_027185799.1:10592807-10614244 GCF_028583685.1 Petaurus breviceps papuanus
TCTATCTATCTATCTATCTATCTATCTATCTATCTATCTATCTATCTATCTATCTACCTATCTATCCTTTCCTTCTTTCTTTGATCTTTTGGGATATAGACTTCTAGTAATGGTACTACCAACTCTTAGTTTTAAAGAGGGAGTCCTCTGGGCCAATATTTTGTAAAGGATGAGAGGTAAAATTGGATGAAGGTTGAGGCGAGCACAAGGTAGGTCTGGTTAAAATTTTTTAAAAGGTAGTATAACATACATATTGGCATTATGGAAAACATGAACATTATTTCCAAATTTCCACAACCATCTCTTGCTTGGTGAGGGAGGATGACAATATTCTCGGGAGACCAGCCTGGAAAAGACAAGAAAAAGAATCCTTGGGAAAAGATCATAGCAATAATTGTAGCTACTCTTAAGATATAAAGGGAAATTGGACTTTAAAAGGAAAGAGGATGACCATAATATTGTAAACTTAGGACTTCATGTTCACAAATTATAAGGGGAGTTCCCCTTGTGTTGTGGGTTGGAGGGAGGGGGGAATCAGGAAGGGTGGGAAGATGGGGGTGGAGAAGATTTTTAAACCTGAAGTGTTCACTTGGGCTTTCTCCATTGGATTTTGTTTCTCTCTCAGTTGCTGCTGTTCTGTGGTCTTGTGAGCATAGTAAGGCCCATCAGCAGTTGTTCAGTGATGACCTAATAGATTCCCTCACTTAATATTTGTCTTTGGTAGTCTGCCTCTATCTCAGTAGCTGTAGTGGTCTTGACTGCATGGCTGGCCGGTTTTAATTCAAAGTCTCTGTGACTCGTCCCTTGTCAGCAGGTGTTAGTATCTACATGGTCTTTGTTCTGCCAGAGCAAGGAAAGAAGGCATCAGTCAGTAGAAGGTTGTGGTCCTTCTGTCTCCTTCCTGCTTTGGTCTGGTTCTCAACCCCTTCATTGAAGAAGCAGTAGGGAAATTAGAAAATAGACATGTGACTCTGTCTACCCCAGGACCCAGAATAGTTCCCCACCAGCTAAACAAAAAGATCCAGGGCAGGTAATAACTTCTTTGGCTACTATAATTCCTAACATATGTTTGTTTGTTTGTTTATTTATTTATTTTGGAGGGGGGAAGGGCAATTGGGGTTCAGTGACTTGCCCAAGGACACACAGCTAGTTTTGTGTGAAGTGTCTGAGGCCAGATTTGAACTCAGGTCCTCTTGACTCCAGGGCTGGTGCTGTATTCACTGTGCCACCTAGCTGCCCCTGCTAACATTTATCTTTGTGCCTACTATGGACCAGGTCCTGTTCTGAGCACTTTATACTTATTATCTCCTTTAATCCTCACAACAACCCGGTGAAGTAGGTGCTATTATTATTCCCATTTTACAGATGAGGAAACAGAGGTTAAGTGACTTACCCAGGGCCATACAACTTTAGAGAAATGGGCTCAGGACACATTCTTTCTGACTTAACCTCTCCTCATGAGCTGAAGCAAGAAAAGAAGAGGAGAGAGGAAACATGCCTCTGACATCTACTTGAGGCCTTTCTGTTGTCTTATGCATTTAAAAAAAAAGAGAATCTTGGGGCCGCTAGGTGGCTCAGTGAATAGAGCACTGGCCCTGGAGTCAGGAGGACCTGAGTTCGAATTCGGCCTCAGACACTTAACACTTACTAGCCTTGTGACCTTGAGCAAGTCACTTAACCCCAATTGCCTTACCTGCCCCCCTCAAAAAAGCAAAGGGGAAGAGGAGGGAGAGTGAGAGGGAGAGAGAGAGAGAGAGAGAGAGAGAGGAGAGAGAGAGGATCTCCTATCAGTGGGAGGGTTCCACCCAGAGAAGCCCTTTTACTCTTCACTTACTGTGTTTATATATTGCTGAGAACCTCACTTATTAATCACCTTGGGTGAGTTCTAGGAATGTTCCTAGAATGGAATTAATTATCATTAATCATGTCAAGAAGCTGTGGTTTCATCAGTGTATTCCTTCTTATCATGTAGATATATTAGGTGGTTCTAGTGACAGGATGGGTCTTTCTCTCCAGACTTAGCAAGGTTGCTCATTGGATGAGAGACACAGGGTTTATCACAGTCTTACATATGAAGACTTTCCATAGCTGTAGGACCCCATGGATTTTATACTCTTCAGTCCATAACCTTCAAATATGCAGAGGCACTTCTACACCACATTGAGACACCAGAGTAGTATTTTAATGAAGGATATTGGGGGCTGAGAGTGGGGAAACACCCAGCTCCTTTTAGCAATTACTTTAAGAAGGGAGATTTCATAAAGGTTTCTATTTGATCATAAAATAAGAGATTTATATTATAACCTTCTGAACTAATGTAATCCAGCCACTCTAATTACACAGAAAAGGAAACTGATGCCCAGATAGTAAAGTGATTTGCCTAAGGTGTTGTATGTGTTGTAAATGGCAGAGCTGATATTTGAACCTGGGTTTTCTGACTCCAAATCCTGAACATCCTGCTGCCCCTCTATACAAAAGTGCTTGATTTTAAGGGTCAAATCATGTGTATTCACAAGTAGTCAAATGGGTCAATAAATCGTTGATTTGAGTGGTCCCTTTTTAAGTGATCCGCATCATTATATGGATCAAAAACCCATCCAATAATTCTCATATTCTTATTGGAGTCAAGATAGTCATTTCTTTTCTTTTCTTTGCCAAGGTTTGGTACCTTTGTTTTTTTTTAGGTACAAAATATAATTTAAAATATTTAATTTTAACTATCTCCTAATGTTGCCAAATTCTAAATCTTTCTCCTTTAATTCCCTCAGGCCATGATTTTAATGGGTATAATTACAGAAAGTCTATTAATTTCATTTATTTGAGCATAACAAATGAATGCATTCTTTCCTCCTGTAGTCACTAACATACATATGCTGAAAATTAAATAAACCACCAGAAGAGGAACATCACTGGGCCAGGAGAGGATTCTTGGGCAGCTAAACCAAGGTGGAAATGACACTAGTGTGAAAAGAGATTTCTTGGCCACTTTGAAGACCCTTACTCATCATGTCCAGTGTATCAGTAATTGACTTTACTCCTTTCTGCAGTGTGTTCCTTTTCTAAAACATTTTTTCCATCCATCCTTGTTAAATCATAGAAACTTAGGATCATTGATTTAGAGATGGATAACCTTCAAGGTCATAGGTCTAGCCCTCCTCATTTAACAGGTGAGGAAACTGAGCTTGGCACAGAGAGCTTAAATACCTTGCCCAAGATCACACATCTAGTAGTTGTCCAAGTTAGGACTTGACTAAGGTCTTCCAGACTCCACACACCAGCACTCTATATACCACATGGCTAAATTGTTAAAGTCTTCTTCCTTAGCAAGCCTCCTTTAATCTTTGCTTAATTTTTATCTTAGCTTTTGACCTTCTATACTAGGTAACTTTTATAGCTACATAAATATAGTGTATTTAATTAAAACTTAATAATAGGGGGGCAGCTAGGTGGCACAGTGAATAGAGAACTGACCCTGGAGTCAGGAGGATCTGAGTTCAAATCTGGCTTCAGACACTTGACACACACACTAGCTGTGTGACCTTGGGTAAGTCACTTAATCCCAATTGCCTTGTCTTCCCCCCCTGGCCCACCCCAAAGCAAAAAAAAAAAAACCAACCCAAACCCTTAATAATAGCCTAGTTTTATCTAGCACTTTAGGTAAGACAAAGTGTTTTCCTCACATCATCTCCTTGGATACTCTCCCAAATCCTATGAGAATCAGAACTGCAAATTCTATTATCTCCATTTTACAGATGAGGAAATTTAGAGGCTAAGTGACCTTTCTTTGGCTATATAGCTTATGACTGGCAGAGGTAGCTTGTGAACACCAATCTTTCTGATTCCAAGTCCAGTGTTTTTTCTGCTGCATCATATCTTCGAGCCTTTCCTCCTTTATTAGGTCGTGATTCACAGTGAGTACTTGAGAAGGAGTGGCTAAAAATTGTATATGAGGAATACAAGGTAGATAGTACAATCATTGCCAAGTGGGCAGGAACTTTGTATAATCTAAAGAACAATGGATTTGGAATCAAAGGTAGTTCCAATCCTGATTCTGCTACTACTCACTACCTATGTTATTTTGGCCAAGTCTGGGCCACAGTTTGCTCATTTGTAAAATGAAGGGGTTAAATGAAATAGTATTGAAAATCCCCTTTAACTTTAAATCTATGACCTTATGAACTAAAGGTCTGTGTGATAACTGAGAAAATGGAAACGTTTTATTTTATGTAGCCTATAGGATATAATATTTTATATGACAATGGGGATATGTAGTTATGTTATAACTCAATATATGTTATAGTGAATGTCTTCATAAGGGATTGTATCCTTAAGCTGATACTGTTCAGAGGTATTTTGTTTTTGTTGAAGAAGGGGAGCTTTCTTGCTTTGGTAAATTAAAAATGCATTTTACTGAACATACTGGAATCTTAAACTTCTTGCTTTTCACTTTAGGAAACAAGATTTGGTTAAAACTTCCATTTACTAAGGGCAAGAAGGACTTTTTTTTTTAACAACCACTTAACCTTTGGAAAGTATTTAAAGCACAGTCCTTAAATTTGCTAATTGTTCTCCCTCATCTCAATGATTAACCAATTCTCTGTGTTCGGTTGTAATTGTTCTTCTTCTTCTTCTTTTTGCTTTTTGGAGGGGGGAAGGCAGGGAAATTGGGGTTAAGTGACTTGCCCAAGGTCACACGGCTAGTAAGTGTTAAATGTCTGAGGCCGATTTGAACTCTGTTCCTTTGTTCAATTGTAACTGTTAACTACTTAATAGGCAACTTTATGAAAGAACATGAGTACTAAAGAATTTTATACTTGCCATGCTTTACCATTTGACAGATAATACTGGGTTAGAGTGAATACACTGACTCTGAATCCTTTGTTCTATACCATACAGTCATTATATATTTGAGGCCATCTATAACTAGGGAACTAGGTACAGTAGATAGAGTGCTGACTCTGGAGTCAGAAGCACTCATCTTCATGAATTCAAATCCAGCCCCAGATATTTATTAGCTGTGTGACTCTGGACAAGTCACCTAACTAACCCTGTTTGCCTCAGTTACCTCATCTGTAAAATGAGCTGGAGAAGGAAATGGCAAACCACTCCAGTATCATTGCCAAGAAACCCCAAATAGGCTCATGACTGAAATGACTGAACAATAAAATGCTTAGAAAACATAAAACAGAAAATATCCTTGGACTTTCTGGGAAATAAACTAATTATATAATTTTATATTCTGCTTTATAAGAGAAGATAAATAATAGAGGATTTTACAGTTGTCAGCACACTTTGCAACCAATTGTTGGGTAATTCTGGATTAGAATGAATGCATCACCTCCTAATTCTGTTTTCTATACCATAGAGTCATTATGTATTTGAGGCCACCCATATCTAGGAAATGTATAACAGAGGATATTCCTGGGCTATCTGGGGAATGAACAATACAATGAAATGATTTTTTCCTCATTCATTTCTTGCCCTTAGGATGCTCTGATATTCCCCTCTTTGAATGTGAAATGGAACAGAGCAGTTGCTCTGACTTTTTGAATGATATGTTTATATAGGGATGTGTGGTCCAATGCTGCCTTCAGACTCAACCCAGTGGCTTCTTAAAATGAAGATCCCAGTTCCTCCTCATTTCTCCCCCTTCTAGTGTTGACATTTTTGACAGACAACAGCTTTTCCTCTCTAATTTAAGCTGAAGTGCAGTTTTATTTATGTGTTCTCCAAAAAGGACTATATTATAGGAAGTTTCACTACTTGGCATTTGCCTAGGTAGTGGCCTCAAGGCCATATCATTGATGTTTTCACTGCTGTATCTAATTACAGTGTTGAAATGATGCCAGTGAAAGATAACTTGTATACAAAGTGATGCTGCATGGACCATTCTGCCCATTTGGGGACCCATTTCCCGCCCTCAAAGCTTTATACAGAAAATAATTTTCCAGATGCTACAAGTCATGTAGCTGCCCATTTTACATTTTACTGACAGTGTAGAAGCACCTGGCATCATACTGTATGGATTGGAGGCATTTTTGATGGTCACAGTATCAGATTTAAACTCTAGCCTGGGGCTGTACAAGTTCAACGAAAGTTGTCTAATGACTCTCTGCTATTTGCTCAGTCTCCAGAGAGATTAATTTTCCCTCTGCCTCATCTTCCCTTTTTCCCACCCTCCAGTATTTACAAGACTTGGTTTTGGTTTATTGACAAGTGTGTGTATAAATCCGTGCAAGACAAATTACAGTGGAGCATGTTAACTTTGCTAGTCAAGCATGGTTTAAGGGGAATGTTGATCCAGATTTTGTCCAGGAAATACATTTTATTGGTGTTTGGTTCTAATGTTTTCCTGTCCGGAAACCTTCCCCTTTGGCTGAGCTGCTGTGGAATGCGCTGTCAAGGGGAATCTGCTTTCCCCTGGCCCAGTTGGATATATGTATTCTTGTTGATATATGCTCTAAAGCGAGGTAGAATTTGTGTGTGATTGAGTGTGCACATGCACACGCGTGGTGGTTTTTTTTTTAAGTTTAAATTTAAAAAGAGAGGGAGAGTTTGATAGCTCCCACTTGAGCTGGGCCAGGTATATCTGGGTGCTGGTGGATAACATTTTCTTGTCCTCTCAGGTTGTCAGGATAATTCCTGAATTGTAACAATTCCTTTTTTATTCTTTTAAATTTTATGATAGTTTTTAGTGAAGGGAGGAGCGAAATCGATGTTGTTTAGATGAAAATAGCACATATTTTCCACCCCACTGGCCTTCCTGAAATAACTTGATTTAGAGTCAGAAAACCTGGGTTCAGATAGATGTTGGTTCTGCTAAGTCGAAGCTTTTCTGCTTCACTTTCCCCATCTCTAAAATGAAAGATTTGTACTAGATGACCTTTAAGATTCCTTCCAGCTCTAAATCTTATGCTCTTATGATCCCTTGTGCCGTAAAATGTGGATAATGCTTGAGACTACAGCTACAGAAATGAAGGCTTAGTTCCTTGATTTATTGCATCACTAATTTCACCCTTATTTTGGAAAAGGAAAATAAAAGGGGAAATGTCAATTCACTGAGTATATGGATACTGGAAACACATGTGCTGTTTCCTTTCTTTGGAATGACCTATTCCTCCTCTCCTATCCACCTGTCCTTCAAGATGCAGCTTCAGGCCTATCGCTTCCATAAGGTCCCACCCAACAGTTCCCAACCCTCCTTGGCTGCTTCAATCAACCTTCAGCTCTTCCTTTTCAGAATTACTGTAGCCCTTACTGTCTCTCATTTGGGGTTTTGATCGTATACTGCTTCCGTAACATCTTCTATGAATTCATTATCTTAACCCCCTACTCTCACTGGCAAGATGGGTCCCCAGAGAGTGCTTGCTATTTCTTCCTTCAGGATTCTAGAGATAACCATGATGCTTTCCATTAACCAGTTGACATTAGTTACCTTTTCCAGAGGGATATGTATTGAGAAGGCATAGCAAGGACCGAGGCACAAAAATATCCCCCCACCCCAAGTCAGGGGGGTGAATTTGAAGCACAAAGGTTCTGAGGCACATGGTCAGAATATGTTGTGGTTAGGGAGGGGTACCTTAGGTCTCCTGGCCTTGGCAATCTTCTCCCTTCTCTGAGTTTCCATCATTGCAGCAATAGCTGAGTGTAGTGAGGAGTTAGTACTGAGAAGTGACCTGCATGACCTAGTCCAGCAATGACTTGTCAGCTGAACTGGATTAAGCAAGAACCACTCTCAGGACTGGTTCTGCACCATATTCAGCTGTTGTTGCTACTGGCTCCAGTGGTCTCTGCTCTGACTCTGGTTACTGAGGGAGACTCTGATGGCTCTTCTGACTTTTAGGAGTGCATAGACTCCTAAAAGTAGTAGCCTGGGTGGGTTCCTCCACCACATTCTTCTTTATGTATGATCAAGAAAGAATAACCACAAAGGAACCCAGAGAAATGGAGTTCCTGAGGAACATGTGTAGGAGATAAGGAAGCCTACCACCCACCATTGGCTCATAGCAAGATCCTCACTAGAAAGCCACCTAGGAAGAGAGTGAAGGATCATTCGCTGGAACTTTTTACATTCACCCTTAGTTCTACTCAATGAGAAGACTCTTCATCACTATGGTTTCTAAGTTATTTTCATGACCAAGAAAACTCATTAAACCTCCACATGTTGGACTGGAACCAAGTGAGGAATATCACACAAACATCAAGTACTTGGCTCTCACATATTACATTTGCTTCTGTTTTTCTACATGCTACATACAAGGAGAAGTCATGTAATATCAATAATTTTTTAAAAATTGGGAAACAGGTCTTCTAATTAAATTTGACTTTCTTTTTTTGCCTTTTTTTTTGGAGGGGGGAGGACAGGGCACTGAAATTAAGTGACTTGCCCAAGGTCACACAGCTAGTAAATGTTAAGTATCTGAGGCCAGATTTGAACTCAGGTCCTCCTGACTCCAGGGCTGGTGCTCTATTCACTGCACCACCTAGCTGCCCCTATATTTGACTTTCTTAAGGGCAAGCATTGTACCTTTCTAATTCCTTGATATTCCTATAGGACTAGCATAGTGCTGTACACACAGTAAGTACCCTTGTAGAACATTAGCCTGCTGAGGGCAGGAAATGTTAATTTTTTTAATCCCCTATTTCTATCATAGTACACATAATAGGCACTTGAAAATACATGTTGAATTGAATTGAATAAATATTTGTTGAATTTTGCATAGTAGAGAGCATTGACTAAGCCTTAGCTTTAAACCAACCATTAAAGTAACATGTTGATTTTATTTATAGGAGAGATTATGGCCCTCACAGAGTATTACCAGTGAAGTTAAGGCCACCAGAACAGTACATTCCAAATGAAGAGAATATGGATTTGGTCACAACATATAAACAGGATTACAATCCCTACCCTGTCTGTCGAGTAGATCCTGTCAGACCACGTGAAAACAGGCATCCATGTAAAGAGAAGATGGAATCTCTGGCCACTTATAAAGGTATGACCATGCCCTCATTGTTTTCTTTGGGAAGTTCTCTCACAAGGCCATTCTATTTAGGTTAGAAAAAATTTATTGACATATGTGGCTGTTCCAAAGAGATAATAGCATGAATAGAGAGCAAGGAAGACCTGGGTCCAACCATGCCTTTGGCAAATATGGATTGTGTGACACTTGGCAAGCCAATAAAGGCTCTAAGAATGTAAATTGCAGAGAAGCTACTCTTCTGTGTTGAAAGAGGGGAGGGAATTTCTTACACCAATAGAATATAGATCCAGACCAAAAAAGAGGTTGCCCTTAATTTATTTCATCTTCAGGTTCAAATTAACATTAGTTAATTTGTTATGTACCCAATATAATGACTTATAACTTTCTCATTGTTACTTCTATTGAATTTAAGTTTGGAGTAAACTAGCATGCCAGGAGAACAATATACTCCAAATACCTAGCTCCTGTGAACAGGGTATATTATCATTATTAAATAAATCCTATAGCCATGTTACCTGACATGTATATAATGATGTGAATGATCATTATTGTGTTATGTAAGTAAATGAGCACAAATGATAATCAGCTCAGTAATGTCTGTAATTAGTAATTTTAAAAAATGACCAACTTACGCCTTCTTGAGTTTGGGGATGGAGGCAAGTCCTGTTTCATCACACCTGGTGTGACTCTTCAGACCTCGACACTGGGAGCTGAAATATTTCTTGGATTTAGAGGTAATGTGGCAGAATGAATAGAGCACTGGACTTAAAATCAGGAACATCTGGATTTGGACCCCACCCAGCCTCAAATACTTACTAGCTTTGTGATCCTGGGGAACTCTTTTTAATCTTCCTGGGGACAGTTTATCTCATCTGAAAAATGAATAGTCTAGGTCAGTGGCCTCTAAGATCCCTTCCATGTCTCTGCCTGTTCCTCTCTAACTCTAACTCAAAGGAAAAAAACTCTCATGTCCTTCTCCTTTTTCAGTCCCTATAAATTGAAAAGGACTAAATTAAAAAAGAAAATGTGGATCTGTCTGGCATCTCACCTCATGTCCTCTGCTGCATAGATATACTTGTGTGTCTAACAAGGCACAACCTTGAGCATTAATAATGTTCAAAGACCCAGGTTCAAATCCTTGCTCTTTTTGTGACCTTGAGCAAGTCACTTTCTAAGTCTATTTGCACTTTAATTTCTCATCTATAAACCCAGAGGGTCAGCTGAAAATCTTATTTATTTTATTAAAATTTTTAATGCACCAAATAGAACAGCCAAATTATTATTATTATTATTTAAGCAATCTGGGTTAAATGACTTGCCCAGAGTCACATAACTACTGAGTGTCTGAGGCTGGATTTAATGCAGGTCCTCCTGAGTCCAGTGCTGGTGCTCTATCCACGGTGCCACCTAGCTGCCCCTAAAATCTTTTTAAAAAATGCATATTAACACTTTCCAAAAAACACAATATATCAAGATACTTTCAAAGCAGATATACAAATAGGTGAGAGAACCAAGCTCTGTTTCAGATAATCTATATGAGAAGTTGCTATGGGATCCCTAACTTGGAAAATTTGCAAGGAGTAGGGGGTGATCATTTAAAAATCGTCCATATGTGTGTAACTTAACCATATCTTACTTTCTTTTCCCTTCTATTTCCCTCCCATCTTGGAGAGTTTTCTTTTCCGTCCTTTTCCTTTTGTTTTCTCTTATGTCTAGTTTAGCTTGTTTGAGAAGAGTATGACACACTTTAACCAATACTCCTGCATGTATGTACCAGTTAGGTTAGCACAGAAATTCCATGCCATGATCTTTCTATCCCTGCTGCTTCCTAGAGGGTCTGGTGAGGGAGGATAGATACGGTCAGAGTAGTCTCTAAGGCTATTGAGCCTGCCAGGCTGTATGTAGCTCAGGCACTGGGGAGGTGTTCAGGTTGACGTTCCAGGGTTAGTGTTCCTCTCCATTATGTGAATGCTCACATGTGGTCAGAGCTGTAACAGAAATTTTAGAAGGTGTTCAGGGACCATTCCTCCCTTATCTTATTATTTCATCACTGAGTCAGGTGACTTTTTTCTGTTACAATTCATTTGCTGCATTAGTAATTTCCCTTGTAACTTCATTATTTTATGGCACAACTTCTTTCTCCTTCCAAATGGGGATAAAAAGGGCGGGGAGGGAGAAAGACAAAGATCATTAAGAGCCTCATTTCTTATAAGCAATATGTACGGAAGTTCTGCCTACATATTCACTCCCCTTACATTTACTCCATAGGAACCATATGTAAATCTTTCCCTTTATCACTGTTAAGGTCAGCACCTTTGCTGCAGCACAGGAACGCCAGTAAAATATACTGGAGCAGCATTTGGTTGTAATTTGTGGTATTTTCAAAACAATGTGCAATTGGAAGGATGTAGAGTATAATTATTTAGTGCTCTGGGTCTGCATTGAGCTTTATGTTCAGTCGTTTTTCAGTGGTGTCCGACTCCTCATGACCCTATTTTTGGGGGTTTTCTTGGCAAAGATAGTGGAGTGGTTTGCCATTTTCTTCTCCAGCTCATTTTACAGGTGAAGAAACTGAGGCAAACAGGGTTAAGTAACTTATCCACGGTCACACAGCTGGTAAGTGTCAGACTGGATTTGAACCCTGGTTTTCCTGAGTTCTAGCCACTGTACCAGCTAGCTGCCTGTGCATTGAGCTACTTTCTTTTAAAAAAATCTGTAGTGAAGAAAAGAAAGTCCCTTCTCTGTGCCCCACCTGCCTACTCTCTTTGGAAAGTATAGTTTTTCTGAATACCTGTTCAGTGCACTGGTTTTATTAAACTCCTGTGGATGAATTGTTTATTCTGTGAAAGTGTGTAGATTTCCAGGATCTCAGTGCAAGGATCCATTACAAATGTTTTACATATGAAATGGTAGAGAGGAGAACAGTACAAGGGATAGCTTAAAGTTTAGGAACTTGACTTCTTAACACACCATCTATCACGTGGGGAGGTCTGTAAGGTTCCCGATCTCCTTCCTGTTACATCTAGGGAGTATGTAGGGATCCACAAGCACGGCACCCCATTTGACTGTCATCTTAGTTGACTGTGTTGAAGTTTGCCTGTGGAACATGTGGTTTGGATTCCAGAGAAGGTCCCCTCTCAATTCACCCTAATGCTTTCAAGATGCTGATGTAACCATTAATTTCTCTGGGAAAAGGATTAGGCTTTCAATTAAAATGTAGCATATTTTGAATACATGGTAGTTTCGTTGGCCTAAAATAAACTTACAGTGTGTCGAGGGGGACCGTACACGTGCAGCTGGATAAAGCTGAAGTTTCCCATCCCATGCTTTTTCTCTTTTCTTAAGTAAGGCATTAAGCTTGGTAAATCCCAGTACAGTCACATACAGTGATGTCAGAACCTTGGAGTTTTCAGGGAGTTCACTTGGGTTCAGATCAGTTATTTCAAGCCTGATAATTTATGAGAAGTTTATCAGAAATTCTGACACCTAATACAGCTTTGTGGCTCTCTATAGCCCTGCACTCATTCAGAAATCTTAGGGGACTGACCCACCATCTTCTCTCCTTCACATTTCCTTATAGATTATGTCTAGTGATTCCAAACAAATTTCTTCCTTTTGGGACTCTTTTATTGGAATGTCTGTGTGAGGGCCTACGGAAAAAAAAAAAAAAACTTCCCTACATAGCCATTTGAAGTGTTAGGAAACTTCTCTAGTGGGATGTCTTAAAATATGACCTTGGGCAGAGGTGGGGAGCCTGTGTCCTCAAGGCCACATGTGGCCTTCTAGGTTCTTGGGTACAGCTTTTTGACTGAGTCCAAGTTTTACAGAACAAATTCTTTTATTAAGGGGATTTATTCTATGAAGTTTGTATTCAGCCAAAGGGCTGCCCTTGAGGACCTAAAGGGCCACATGTAACCTCGAGGCTGCTGGTTCTCCACCCCTGACCCTGGGTAAATCATCAAACCTTCCTTCACCTGTGTTTCCTTATTTGTACAATGGGGTTACCTAATGGGGGTACTGAAGGGGTCCCTTCAGCTCTCACCATCTATAATTCTATGATTCTCCAAACTTTGGACTTTCAGGAGTCTTATGACCTTTTGATTTACAACTTATGGGACCCCCTTGAGATTTAATAAGTGACGGTCTAGGTTGGGGGTCTTTTGTCACACACAGGATGGTTGTGATGAAGTTAAGCTGTTTAAAAACTCATTGTCATTTTGCTTCTTCTTAACTCTCATTTCTTGGTCACTTTGAGAACCTGTGAAATGCTGTGCTCTTATATATGCCTCGTACCTTGTAAATAGAGGGACCTCAGTCAATGTCTTTTGGATGACTGGATGGGCTAGTGAGTGACATTTTGCACTCAAAGTCACACAGCCACGGGTGCCGATTGTCTTCCCTGGAGACAATCAGAAAGAGGACTAGACTTTGGAGTTAGAAGAAATGAGGTCAGATTCCAGCAAATTCTATATGCTAGATGCATAGACTATAAGAAGGCTTTTTAAATGTGTCTAAGCTTCAGTTTCTTCATTATGAAATGGGGGTGATAATTTTTGTTCTCTCTTACGATGTTGGGGGATTAAACAAGGTGCTGGCAAAAATGCTTTGTGAACTATAAAATACTATACAAATGTCAGCTTTTTCCTATTTTTATTATGATAGAGATAGGAGGCTCTTGTATCAGAATCTCTTCCCTTGAGCCCTCATGCCCAGCTCTCCCAGCCTTCTCTGGGAAGTCATTCCCATCCACTTGGAAGAAGAGGGGGTGTTAATTTTCTTCTCATCTGCACTCTCTATGAAATGTGGCAGTGGTGTTCACGTATCACCCAACCAAATACCATTTATTGCTCACGGCAACATAACTTACTCAGTATTTTGCCTTTTTAGTCATTTGCCTTTTTAGAAGGTTAGCTTATAATGTTACCAGGCTCAGACTGTAAGCTCTTCGAAGTAAGGGACTCTGTAACTCTTAGGTCTTGCAGTGTGTAAGTGCTTTAGGCCTAGAATTGGGAAGACCTGAGTTCAAATGTGATCACTTTTTAGCTGTTTGACCTGGCAAATCACTTAGCCTCTGTCTGCCCCATTTTCCACAGCTGCAAAGTGAGGATCATAATAGCACCTGCCTTATAGGGTTGTTGTACAGATCAAATGAGATGATGTTTATGAAGTGCTTAGTGCAGTATTAGGCATATAGCAGGCACTTAATAAATGCTCATTCCCTTCCTGTCTTTCTTTTCCCTTCCCCATTTGTCTAGCAAAGCACATGCAATGTTGGGACTCTCGATGAATTCTTGGGATATTGATGATCTAAATTTGAAGCTCACATCTGTAATTTACTTAAAATTTATGTGGCTATATTGAAAAATGTTTCTGTGGCCTCCCTATTAAGCCATAATTAAGTAATAATGTGAGATAGAAGGCAGGTTACACTTTGCAATTCACAGGCATATTAGTTCATTTGACCCTCACAAAATGAGGTATTTAAGGCAAGGGATATGTTGTTCATCCTCATTTTACAGATGTGGAAACCGAGGCCTTAGTTAATTTTGTAGATGTGGAAACTGAAGCACTGCTATAATCATGTCATTCATCTACTCAAAAGAACCTTAAGTGATTCCCCAATGCATCTTGAATAAAGTAGAAATTCCTGCTCCTAGAATTTAAGGCCCTCTATAATTTATTTATCCTTACCTTAAAGGCTCAACTAATATTCCACATCCTTTCTCCCCCAGGAAGCCTTTTCTGGCCCCACCCCTTCCCCTGTGTAAAAATGAGCTTTTCCTCCTTAAATTTCTCATTTTCCCTGGCCCTATTCTTTGGCACAGTGCCTTATGTATAATAGGCCCTTCATAAATGCTAGTTAAATTTAACTGAATTGTCTAACTCACCTTTTGTGTCACGATTATTTGGCACTTGCTATTCCCCTCCTCTGTTAGACTATAATATGGACCTTGAGAGCAGGGTCTGGGTCATGGTTATCTTAGTGCCAAACATAATGACCTGTGCATAGTAAACACTAATGAAGTGGCTTGCTTAAGGCCACACATAGCTAGTATGAAGCTGAGGCAAGATGGGAAGCCAAGTGTTCTGCCTCTAAATCTGTTCATTCCAGTTTACCACATTGCTTTTTCAAGATGGTTATTATTATTGGGTGGTTATCATTAATTAGCATAATCATCATTATCTTTTAGATGCAAGGGGTATGCAGCAGTGTGTGAAATAAAGCTTTCCTTTTTAGAAATGCTGCATAGCTGAAACACTAAGTCCTTCATTCAACTAGGAGCTAGGTAACCCTTGTATTTTATGAAACAAGAATATATTCAGGAAAAGATTATTAATTTTCCATCATATATATGTATATATAAATATACATACATACTGTACATGTCAGGAGGTATGACCTGTGTTGATTTGTTTTCATTTCAGCTGATTATTTGCCCTGGAACCAACCAAAACGTGAGCTGATAAAACCAGATCAAACCTACCGCCCAGCAACAGCAAAGTTTGAGTATAGAACCACTCACCAGGATGATTTCCCCTTCAGGGGCCTAGTGACCACAGTGAGTTGCAAGCCCCATTATCAGCAAAAGATATCCCCTCTACCCCTGGAAGACCTGACCAACTACAGGCTGAACTATGTGGCGCATCCAATAGAGAAACGACTTCCAATGGAGGTTACCAAGTTCAAGCCCTCTGACATCCCCTTTGATGGCCTCACTACCCACAAGGAGGCCTTTAGGGGATTGCTTGGGGAGCCTGCCAAGTCCCTGAAACCTAACCCCAAGATTAGCAGTTGTGAAAGCCCCTTCACCAACACAACTGAGTTTCGGGAAAAGTACCAAGTATGGCCAATACCCCAAATGTACTCTCGGCCCCCGGCAGTTTACCTCCCCCCAGATGAGAAGATGGACCTCTTGACAACAGCGCAGGCTCACTACACTTATCAGAAAGGGGGCCCTGCCCAGTGCTGCCGTCCTGTGATACAACCTAAGAAGTCGGGGCGCTTTGAAGGCTCCACCACCAACAGGGATGATTTCAAGCAGTGGCCCACTGCCAAGCAAGAGCCCATCAAACCCATTGCTCAGCTCAACTTGCCCAAGGATCCCATGGACTACCTGACTACCACCAAGACCTATTTTGTTCCTCATCCACCTATTATCACAAAGAGCTGTAAACCTTTCATTCCTCCTGCCCGGTGTCAGGCCCCTCTGATGGGAGAAACAACTTACAACATCAGCTATACTCCTAAGGAACCAGTGAAATGTCTTGCTTCATTTCCCGAGCCACCAGGCTACACTTTTGATGAAGTGGACGCATTTGGTCACAGGGTGTATCGTCCTGTGTCCCACTTGGACCAGCTTGGCTCGAGGAAGAGTAGTTGCCTTTCTGCAGATAGACCAGATGGTCCCAACCAAAGGGAGCTAGCAGTGACGGCTTGATTCTTTTTCCTTTTTGAAAATTTTTCTCACAAAATTTCTAAAATTCACAGTACTTATACAGTCTGTTGAGATTTATTCCTCGAAAAACTTTGACCTTCTCAATCATTCCCCGGGGGTTCGTTCCTGCTGGAAAATCTGAATAAATGAGAATCAGTTTACTTTAGGAAAATGACAGTTAATCACTGATGATTGACTAATTTCCTCTCTTGATCCTTTCTCCCAGCATCCCCACACTTCCCAAACCTCGTGCTTTCTTATGTTTCTTAAACATGGATGGAGTGGGTTCTCTCAGAAGCTAATTTCTTACATTTGGATCTATTATAGTGATTCAGTTGTTGTATTAATAATGAAATTAGACTTGAATCCTGACAAGGTTGATAAATAAAACATATTTTGGGGAATTGGCTTTTTTAAGTGATGTATCTCTTCACACATATATTGTACAGGTAGTAGAATATGGGGTGGGGTGGATCGGCACTCTTTGAAACTAAGAAACTTGTGGGTTGGCTTATGATGGTTATAGCTTGAGTTTTAAATGAGTTCCTATAGCCAGACATATTGGGGGAGACAGGGCCAAAAGCTAGTTATCCCAAATCTTAGGACATTGCTTTTTCCATTAGACCAGAATTTTACTACCTTGTCCCTTGTATAGGTTGTAGGACTGTAGATTTGGAGCTGGGAGGGGATAATTTGGAAACCTTGCACTAGGCTCTGTCCACCTCTAGGAAAACTGCCAGCCTACTCTGATATACCCATTTTGGAAGGTGGACGAGAGTTGTGTGATGTTCAACATGTAGTGGTCTGTCCTGAAGGAGAAGGAATGATGGGGCCATCTCCAGTTGTCCTGATCTATATCTGGTCACTGGACCCAAATGGCTTGTGAGGGAAAAGTGAGGCTGGTGACTTTGCACAGCCCTCCCTCACATATCCAATTCACTTGCATGTCATGATATAGCCTTCCTGATGTCATGGTCCTCTCCAAGAATGAGGGACTAACAAGCAGCAGTAGAAGAGGGGCAGCTAGGTGGTGTAGTGAATAGAGCACAGCCCTGGAGTCAGGAGGACCTGAGTTCAAATCCGGCCTCTGATACTTAATACACACACACAAACTAGCCATGTGACCTTGGGCAAGTCACTTAACCCCAATTGCCCTCCAAAAATAAAAATAAATAAAGGGGAAAAAATTCCACAGTTGCGCCATTCTCTTACCAATTGATTAGGCAGCCATATCTACAAAAGAAGAAGAAGAAGAAAAACAACAAGAGCAGGAATGTCAGCCTTAACTTTCTATTTGGATAAAGAGATTACATAAGACTAATTAATTAGCTGGTGGCTCAGTGGATAGAGCATTGGGTCTGGAGTCAAGAGTGCTTGATTCAAATTTGGCCTCAGACACTTACTAGCTGTGTGACCCTGGGCAAGTCACTTTACCTCTGTTTGTTTTTGTTTCCTAATCTGCAAAATGGGGATAATAATAGCATCTACCTTCAAGACTGATTTTGGGGATCAAATAAGATAATAATTATAAAGTGCTTAGTACATAGTAAGTGCTATGTAAATGTTAGCTATTATTGAGTTTTTCTTTTAAAAATAAAAAAAATCTTCATTTCTTATTATGAATTTAAATATCAACAAACATTAGTGTTTTGGTATACAAAGAATTTGTCAACTGCTATCATCTTTTGTCCATGATCAATGTTGATTGATGATTGTTTATGAAACTGAATTTGTTACATTTAATATCTTTTTTTAAAGGTATGTTAAATTTAATATAGTAGTACAACATTGTCAAGGAAATCTTGAGACTCTTGGCGCAAAGAACTCAGGAAAGGAGATATTCAAGAATGAAGAGACAACATAGGATCATAGAGTATTTGGAGTTGAGACGAGTTCAAATCCTTGCTCTAGTACTGAATAACAAAGAACTCAGGGGCAGGTCAATTTGCTTCTGCAAGGGTAAATTCCTTTTTCGATAAAATGGGCTTAACATTACTTGTACTATTTACTTCACAGGGTTGGGATGAAAGTGCCTTCTAAAGCCTAAAGTGCTATAAAAATATGAACTTTTTTGTTGTTGTTGTTGCTTTTTGTAGGGGGGAAGGCAGGGCAATTGGGGTTAAGTGACTTGCCCAAGGTCACACGGCTAGCAAGTGTTAAGTGTCTGAGGGTGGATTTGAACTCAGGTCCTCCTGACTCCAGGGAGGGTGCTCTATTCACTGCGCCACCTAGAGGCCCATAAATGTGAGCTTTTAAAATCTTTTTTTAGGCTCTCCAAATGAACAGCCTGAGGATATAGTGAAAGGAACTTAGATCATCACCTGGAATAATTTTCTTTCTAATTAGCCTTCTTATAAAATGGGAGGAGGAATACACTTGTGGAAAGAAACCAATAAGTTTCATTGATCAGTTCCTTTTAAGGTGCATAGAGTCACCTGAGTTGGGCCTATTATTACATTTCAGTGATAACTTGTGGGAACCATTTTGTTTTGGAAGTGGCTGTAGGTGCATGTCAAGCTAGAGCAGAGGTTCCCAAACTTACTCCCTCTTTAACAAGAAAAGACTCAGCAGGGCCGCCAGGTAGCACAGCGAGTAAGAGCACCGGTTCCAGTGTCGGGATGACCTGGAGATGGAATCCTGGGCTCAGACACTTAGCACCCACCCAGAAACACCTGGCTGTATAACCTTGAGCAAGTTATTTAAAGCTGATTGCTTAAAAAAAAAAAAGAAAAAGAAGAAACTCACCCCCCCCCCCCCCGAAATCTATTTTCTTTAACTCTTTAGTGCATTTCAAAAAAAAATACAAAAATTAAAAAAAGATACATCTTAAATTTAATAATTTATTATAAATTTGTGGGTTTTTTCCTGCATTGAAATTTTGATGATGCAATATTGCATCATGTAATTGTATAGTATCGTATTATAAATAAGTCATTACATGCACATATTCCTGCTGATTCCTGCTGGACTTCCTGATGATGAATGACATCCTTGCCTGCCAACACTTGCTTGTGAAGACTTCTTGCTAGACTTGACCATTGATAGGTTGGCTATACTTTGCATTTTGTGTGTTTATTTGGGAAATAATGTAATCACTACTACTTTAACTCTGTTACACAATAGATGAAACATGTATGAGCAATTTTTCAAAATTTTCTTCTCTACTTATGCTTCCACCACCTTATTTTTATTCAATGCCCCCCAATTGCACCCAAGGGTAATACCACACCCTTGGATTATTCTAGCATCCCCAGGGGGTGGTATTGCCCATTTTGGGAACCTATGGGTTAGAGGAATCTACTTCAAAGCCCCATAGCATTATCTTTTCCTGATACCTCCCATGATATTAGTGAGGATCCCTTTATAGTTTCCAAAGTATAGTAGTTTTTAAAATTTAAGACATACTGACTCTGGGTCATTTTAGTTTAGCTTCAGTACTCTGACTTTGGATGCTTACTATCATCCATAGGAGGAAAAAAAACCAAAACTAACACAAAACAAAACTAAGGTACTATCTATGCACAAAGTGTGAGGCAGAATATTTGATTTCAGAATCAGGATTCACAAATATTTACGCAGGTTGGAAAACTATGATAAATCTAATAAGGTAAACTTTTGCTGGAATAGATGTAAAGTTATATATCTGGGTTCAAAAAATCAACTTCCCAAGTACAAGGTTGAAGGAGTCATGGCTCTATAGTGTTCATGTGAAAAAATTGGGAAGTGTTAGTGAACTTCTAAGCTCAATGTGAGTCAGCAGTGAGATGTGGCTGCCCAGTCAACTCTATATTTTTAAAAAATGTTTAATTCCTACTAGTCAATAAACATTTACTAAGTTCCTATTATGTGCCAAGCACTGTGCTAAGTGCTGGGAATACAAAAAAAGGTGAAAGACAGTTCCTGCTCTCAAGGTGCTCACATTCTAATACAAGGCACTGTATTAGGCACTAGGGATACAAAAGGGACAACTGAGGCATAATCTTGGTCCAGAGGAACTTTCTCTCTAGTACAGATACCTAGATGCAAGTATGAATGCGATAAAAGCCTAGTAGAAAATCCAGGAGAAAAGGATGAGAGATTTGGGGAAACGGGAAGGATATTGCGTTAGACACCATTGTTGTACCCATGTCAGTTTTTAAGATATAAAAGAAATAGTTGCATATGTAAAGGGATTCCATTCCATGTATTGGGTATGATCTACATAAATAAATGGAATAAAAATAGGACAGAATAAGACTGATTAGAATGTAGAATGCATAAAGGGGGCAAGTTTGGTCACCAGAAGGCCAAATTTAGACCACTGAGTAGAAGTTTTAAGAGGGAAGAATTTGGTTAGATGTAAGTAATAACTTATTCATAAGTGGAGCAGCCCAAAAGTAGAATTGACTGCTTCAGGAGGTAATGGTTTCTTCATCTCTGGAGGTCTATAAGCAGGCAGAATGACCAATTGTTGGGAATGTTCTATGGGTGTGGTGGGGATTCTTATTTAGGTATGGGACAGACCAGAAAACTTTTGAGTCTCTTCCTGACTCTTGAGAATTAATGATTGTGTGATTCTATGTGATGTTGCTTAGGTCAGTGTGGCTAAGAGGAGCATAGGTTTAAAGTTGAAAGGTACTTTAGTGATCATTGAGTTCAGTCCCTTTATGTTATAGTTAAGGGCTAGTATGGATATGGTGTGATGAATACATTTCTTTCACACTGAGGGTTAATGAAGGACAACCACCCCATCGTTGGGTTGTCCTGGGGACAACTTATTCCAAAGGGAGAGTCTCTATGTAGAAACCTTTCCACCAAGGGGATCTTGGCTAGATCCAAATATTTTGTGGTAATAGTAAATAATATATATATATCTGTATATGTATATATACATATATATCAGTGTATGTGTATAATAGTAAATAATATTTAAGTAGTTCTCTTTTAATGGATGAGTTAATTTGTTAAGGAAACATTCTGTTTTCAGCAAAAGCAGAATGCTTATGTGAAAAATGCCTCCCTCCCTCCCTCCCCCCCCCCC
>NW_027185799.1:10614344-10722713 GCF_028583685.1 Petaurus breviceps papuanus
TCCTTCCTTCCTTCCTTCCTTCCTTCCTTCCTTCCTTCCTTCTTTCCCTCCCTCCTTCCTTCCCTTCTAATTTCATAGATGCATATTTATTTTTATTAAAGGGGCCATCCCTTGACTCACTTCTTAAAGAGGCCTATTTACTGAATGGGCTTTACCTCACTCAAAGTGACACCCTGAAAAGGCCTTAGCCTAAAAGGGCCATGGTCTCCCATTGAATCCTGGGCTATTTCCAATTGTCCTGAAGAATATATGGCCACTGGACCCAGATGACCCTGGAGGAGAAAGTGAGGCTGGTGACCTTGCACAGCCCCCCTAAACTCTAAGTCACCTGCAAGTCTTTTCATCATCTCCCTGAAGTCATGGTCCTCTCGAAAAAGGACAAACAATCTACGAGGAGGAAGGAAGAGAAGAATTCTGAAAGGTGAAGATGAAGAAGGAGTGAGTAGATCCCAGTTGCTGGGAATGGTGTGCATTAATTCACAGAGATGGGAGGTGTGTGCACCCCAAAACTGTGTGCAACAGAAAGTGTAGAATCTAAGCCTGGCAATCTACCTCAAGCACCCGAACAAGGAAACAGTAGATCACCCAATGTACATTTGTGAAAGCACTTTGTCCTTATCTGGCATATCTTGTGCTGAGGTGGCACTGGGGAGGGTCTCCATTGCTCTAAGTCCCAGATTCCTGCAAGGTCAGGTGACTTCTAAACTTAGGCCTAATGGATGCTGAAGACACTCTAGATTTGATTTTTCAGAATGGGGAAAGTTCACTGCAAATTATCCCTCACAGAGGCTGTGAAGTTCATGGAATAACAAGTAATCCACTTTGGTTTTCATGTCCTGATGCATGAAAGGAAGTTAGGGCATTTTGCCCCTATTGGCAATTCCAGTCCCCTGTCTTCAGTTTCTCCTTATTTACTGTCTTCTTCCTTCCATACCTATTAACATCCATCAATTTCTTCTTTTTTTCTTTTTTTTGGAGGGGGGAAGGCAAGGCAATTGGAGTGACTTGCCTAAGGTCACACAGCTAGTAAGTTGTGTCAAGTGTCTGAGACAGAATTTGAACTCAGGTTCTCCTGACTCTAGGGCTGGTGCTCTATTCACTGTGCCACCTTGCTGCCCCTGTTCTTTTATTCTTAAAAAACTTTTACTTATCTTTGTTTTCCCTCAAACTGCCTTCCTATATCTCTTCTCCTTTTCATCGCCAGACTCCTAGAAAAGTGTTATCTACTCTTGCAGCTTTCACTTTCCCACCTCACTTCCCAACTCCTTGCAGTCTGGCTTTCAACCCTACCACGCTACTGAAGCTGCTTTCTCAAAGTTTACTAATGGTGTACTAACTGTTAAGTCCAATGACTTTGTCTTTCTCGATCTTTGTTCTCCCTGACTTTATAGCTTTTAACATTATTTACCACCCCTCCCTCCTCAGTATTCTAACCTTCTCTGACTTCTGTGATATTCCTCTTTTCTTCAGACTTCTTTGCTGGATCATTATTCATCTCGCACTTCCAAACACATTTGTTTGTCTTTATTTTCTCTTTTCCCTTCCCTTTTCTTTTGTTTCCTTCCCCTCTTGTTCCATTCCCTCTTATTTTTTTTCCTCCTCTTTTCCTTCCTCCTATGTTTTCAACTATCATCTCTATGTAGGACATCCAGACCTAATTTTAGGACATTCAGGTCTCAGCTATCTTTGTGACTCTCTATCAGATAGATCTGAGGATTCTATCAAGATTTCAGTATGTCTAACACGGAACTCCTAATCTTCCCTACAAAACCTGCCCCTACTTCCCTACTTTCTGTTGAAGACATCACAATCTGCCCAGTTATCCAGGGTTATAATCCAGGTTGTAAATCTAATATCTTAGACTCTCCCTTCTTTGTCTCTCTCTAGTCCTCCTCATCCTGTCAGTTATCAGATCTTGTCAGTTCTAATTCTTCAACATTTTTATGCAACAGTAAGGTACCTGTTTCCATGACCTCCCTTGCATCCATCCCTCACACTCCATTCACACATCAAATACCTAACTCAGACCATTATCACCTCTCACCTGGGCTATTGCAGTGGTCTTTGAATTGGTCTTCTCCATGATTTTCACCTGGAAAGGTCTGTCCATGTTATGCCCTTACTTGATAAACTCTATTGATTTCCTTTTGGTTCTTGGATCAAATATAAGGTCTTAAGTTTGGAATTCAAAGCCATTTACAGTGATGGCCCCAACTTGCCTTTTTAGCCTTGTGATACACTGAACTCTTTCATGTATTCTGAAGAGAGTTTCAGGCACATAGTAGGTGCTTAATAAATATTTGGTGAATAAAATCTAAATGATACAGAAATAAATCAGTTCTAGGGAAGGGGAAGGTAATAAATATTTATTAAGTGCCTACTATGGGCCAGACCTAGTGCTAAGAGCTTGACAAATATCTCATTCGATTTTTATTCTTTATTTTTTAGGCGCATAGGGGAGACAGTATTACTAAAATTTTCCCCAAACGACTCATATTTTTGAGATTTTTGCCATTAAGAAATGCAGCTAAAGTAGAAGTCCATGCCGTATAAAGATTTGTTTCAGTTGCGCAGGTGCCCATGAACAGAAGGATATTTAGCCAGATTATGGCTTCACAGACCCAATTCTTGGGATTTCTCAGTGCGTGCCCTTTGTTCATTTGTGTCAATGAACAAATGATTCATTCGTGGCTTGTAGGGAAAGTTCGAAGTTCTTCTCTGCAAAAAAAGGTGGAACTGCAGGGTTCAGAGTAGGGCTGGGGATAAGAGTTTTCTTTGGCATGGGTAGAATCAAGGTTTATCCAGCAGTAGAGAGCAGGTGTGACATTCCTCCAGATAGTTGGAGATTGTAATGAGAGAATACAGCAGCTGAGTGTACATTATAGCTCACACCTGCTTGGGTTCTACCATGGACCAATTTATTTAGAGCTTCTCCATTTAACACCCTTTTAATCCGAATTAAACACTGAAAATAGAAATGGTGCAGACTGAGTGGTGCAAGCAGATTCCTTTCTGTTCTAGGGCCTAATGGCCTTCAGTGCTGTGGTGGGGTATTGGCATGTGAAATCCAGAGCCTTTTGGCCATGGGTCACAAGCAAGGCCCTAAGTGCTCCTGAGAAAAGCAGCCTGATCCTAAGTTTCCACTCCAGAGTGAGGAGTGAACAGATGGCACTGATTTTCTCAATCTTTTACAACCTAGAAACCAGACAGCCTGCCTGCCTAATCAGGGCCAAGGCTGTTCTTTCAACATGAAGGGAACCACCTCCTTCCCCTGCCCCACTCCCCAAGTCATTTTATGTTATGGAATAATAAAACAGGCAAGCCTACGAATACCCTTAAAAAGGAAAACAGCTACTTGAGAGTTATAGGAGAACAAAAATGCCTTAAAAATGATTGAAATTTGACTTCTGTGCCAACAGATGACTTATAAACTGAGAAATTGGTTTTTTTGGAATGTGCTCTCCTCACCCCATTTTTCTGAATTCTGAACCCCCCATCTATTGCTTAAGATTTATTTATGTTACTACTACTCCTACTACACATAGCTAGTAGCTAGCATCTGTATAGTGCCTCCTGTTTGCAAAATGTTTTCCTCACTACAACCCTGTGAGGGAGGGGTTATCCTCATTTTACAAATGAAGAAACGGAGACTCAGAGAGGTTAAGTGATTTGCCCAGGGTCACGCTGCTAGATAGATCACGGGCAGGTAGATGGTGCAGTAGATAGAGCACTGGGCTTGGAATCAGGATGACTCATCTTCATGAGTTCAAAACAAGCCTCAGACACTAGCTGGATGACCTTGAGCAAGTCACTTAAGTTTTTTTGCCTTAGTTTCCTCATCTGTAAAATGAGCTAGAGAAGGAAATGGCAAATCACTCTAGTATCTCTTCCAAGAAAACCCCAAAATGGGATTACAAAGAATTAGACATGGCTGAAATGTCACAACAATACAGCCACACCATACCTGAGGCAGGATTTGAACTCAGGTCTTCCTGACTCCAAGTCTAATACATGAGCCACCTATTACTAAACAGAGATAGGCTCTTCCTATCACCTCACAATATCTGACCATACTAGCAAAGTAGGATGACATCTTGTTTATCAGAGATCATTTTTCTGGAAGCCTGTATTATCCAGAATATAGCAGAAAAAACAAGAAATCAGCAATAAAACTTCTGAGAGTTAAAAGTGATGTCCCAGAACCTGAAAGTTCTTTTGCAGAAGAGAATCATAGACCCTCATCCTTCTTTACTTTTATTTGAGAGACATTTCTAACAAACTTGGGTAATTGGTTTGCTATATATGGCCCAACATGCTAGAAACAACAGACTGAAAGAGAGCGAAGGCTGAATCAGGTATCCTGAAATCAGCAAAAAGTGATGATTAGCAATCAGACAGTGGAGGATGAAATGGAAAATGACAAAAAGTAGAAATGATAGGCTAAAAACACAGAAGTCTAGAGTCATTTAGTGTAGGTTCAAATATCCTCCTATACCTCCATGGTCCCAGGGGTGAGGTACATTGCAGTGTTAAAAGATTTCATTCTTAGATGAATTCAGAATTTCATTGGTATAGCTATTCCCTCCACTAACGCAGAACACAGCAGATCTACACTTCATCCTGTGTCAAATTCTTGCCCATGCCTTTTCATAAATCCTACATACAGGATCTAGCCAATCATCTGGAGGCCCTCTTCTGTTTTAGTATCTGTACATTCATCTCAGGTCATCCATCTGCTATCCTCTCCTGTGACTAGTTCAACTCTTTTACCAGGTGCATGTTTCCTTTGTGATGCCTTTTGGACACTTTTTGCAAAGAAGTCAATATTGGCAATATGAAGAAACCTTACTCCCACCATGTTTTTTAATTAGTCCTTTGGGGTATTAATTAATTTGTTTCTTTGATATTGTGGTTTTCATGATTTGTAGCCACATATTGTCAATAGGAGAACTTTGGAATTAAATACATGTTAGCTTTAGCCAACAGCTTGGGGATCATTGAAAACAAGTTTCTTAAATATGATCCAATCTGATCCCCAAGTTCATTGTCTTTTTAAATCCCTATTCAAAATACATACATCATATATCACATATATGATATTTATAGGTCTATCTGTCTGTTTTTGCTTGCCTCTCTCTCTCTCTCTCTCTCTCTCTGTATGTCTATTTCTGGAGTAGTGGCTGTTTCAAAGGAGAGAAGGGGGCATATACATGAGGTGTTGTTATGGGAGAAATTATAAGACTAGGTAGCTGATCGGACATGGGGGGAAGTGGTGAAAGAAAGTAAGGAGTGGAGAATGATACCTAGTTTGTGAGTCTGGTGACTGGGAGGATGGTAGTGCCCTTAACAGTAATTAGGAAATTTAGAAGGGAGGAGAGTTTAGAAGGAAAAATAATGAGTTTGGTTCTGGAGTTTAAGATGAATAATAATGATAATAACTATCACTTACATAGCCTATTGAATTTTGTAAAGTACTTTACAAACATTTCACTTTATTCACACAACAACTCTAGGAGGTAGGTGTTATTACTCCCTTTTTACAGATAAGGAAACCGAGGCAGCAGGAGTTAAGTTTAAGATATCCAGTTCAAGATGACAAGTAGTTGGTGATGTGACTGTGGAGGTTAAGAGAGAGATTAGGGATGGATAAGTAGACATCAGAATCATTAGGACAGAGATGATCATTGAGTTTATGGGAGCTGATGAAATCACTATGTGAAACAGTAAAGATGGAAAAGAGAAGAGGATCCAGGACAGAGCTCTGTGGGACACCCTCCATTAGTGTGCATCGCTTAGATAAAGATTCAGCAAAAGAATCTAAGAAGCAATGTTAGACAGGTTGGAGAAGAAGTATGGAACAATGTCACAGAAACTTAGGGTGAAGACAGTCATCATTAAAAATTTCAGAGAGGTGAAGAAGACTGAAGATTGAGAAAATATAATTGATTTCATCTATAATTCTATGTCTTTTGTTTTATGCATTTAAAAACAGTATTCTGAGTTCATCTGATTTCCAAAGGGATCCATGACACAAAGAAGGTTAAAAACCCACGAAATCTTTCCTGATCTCCCTGATTGCTAGTGCCTCCTCTCACAGTACTTTGTATTTATTTATTTTGAATTTGTTAATATTTATTCTCTTCATACCTATTCTCCATATCTGAAGCCTCCCCCATTAAAACATAAACTCCTTGAGGTTAGAAATTGTTTCATTCATTAATGTTTTTCTTTCCAGTGCCTGATACATAATTGATGCCTAATGAATATTTTTTGATTTACTGATTATATCCAACTCTTTGTCATAAGGTGGAGACACGTTTTATTCTCTCTTCTCTGGGACCATTACTGGTTCAGTTTCTCAGTTTAGCTTCTTTTTAGTGATATGTTATAGTCACATGTATTTTCCTTTTGCTTCTTGGCTTCATGTCCAAACTGTCCTGATGGATCATTAAGTGAGTACAAACTGACATAAGTCACTACATTCAGTTGACAACAGATTATATCATTCTTCACAGCCTATCTAGCTATTCACCTTGGCCATCTTTTTGCCACTTGCACTATCTAGTCAATAAACATTTATCAAATTCCTATTATGTGACAGGCACATAGATATAAATATGGAAAAGAAAGATGGTCCCTGTCCTCAAAGAACTCATAATCTAATTGGGAAAGGTGACATTCAAAAGAAAGCTGAAAAAGGTGAGAGAGTGGGAAGTACCCAGTATGGGGTATGGTGGAGACACCAAAGAGTGAAGCAAGGTGGGAAACGAGAAAATCTCTATTTACATATTCTATTGTCTTTATATACAACAGGTTTTTTTTTCAACCTTTCCCCAATTAATAGACACACACTTTATTGCTAGTTCTTTACTAACACAAAAACCACTATTAGGAATAGTGCATTATATACTATTCCTATGTTTTTGTCTTTGACCTCATCAAGGGTACCCATAGTTCAATCAAAGGGTATAGATAGTTTAATCACTTTTCCTTCATAATTCCAAGTTGATATCCAGGACATTTGGACAAATTAGCACCTTCATCATTAGTGTACTAGTATACCTCTAGTCTCATGTCCCATTTTTTTAAAGCAATCAGAGTTAAGTAACTTGCTCAAGGTTACACGGCCAGTTATTTCTGGTGTAGTGCTGAGTATCTGAGCCCAGATTTGATCCCCAGGTCATCCCGATACTGGAGCCGGTGCTCTTACTTGCTGAGCCACCTGGCCACCCCTAAGCAGTTGGGGTTAAGTAACTTGCTCAAAGTTACACGGCCAGGTGTTTCTGGGTGGGTGCTAAGTGTCTGAGCCCGGATTCGATCCCCAGGTCATTCCAACGCTGGAGCTGGTGCTCTTATTCGCTGTGTTACCTGGCTGCCCCTATTCCTAGTTTTTTTTTGCTTTTTTTCTTATTGCCAATTTTCAGATGAGAGATATAATCTCAAATTTATTCTAACTTGCATTTCCCTTACTATTAGTAATTTGGAACATATCTTCAATGACCATTTATAGTTTTCATTTCTTTTTTTTAAACTATTCATATTCTCTGTGAATGGTTTTTGGTGTTAAGTATTTGCTTCAATTCCTTATATATCTTAAATAACAGACTTTTATCAGTGATATTTGATGGAATATTTTTTCTACTTTAAATTTTCTCTTTTTATGCTGTATTAATGGATTTTATTCATACAAGTCTTTTAATTTCATGCAACTAAAATGATCTTTTTTATCTTTAGGAGCTCTTTTACCTGTTGCTTTTTAAAGAATTATCCTCTTAGCTAGAGTTATAAAAGCTATATCCTCCTGTTCTTGTGTGTGTGTTGTATGCTGTGTATGTATGTTATGATCCTTTGTATTCTGGTTTGTATCAATTTTCAGAATATTTTGATATATGGTATAAAATACTAGTACAAACGTAGTTTCTGCCAAACTAATTTCTAGTTTCCCCAGAAATTCTTGTGAAAATTGAAGTATTTATTCACTAATTTATGCTATTGGATTTATCAAACACTGGGCTATTGTTTTTATTGTATCTTTCCTATTTATCCAGGTTGTTTTACTGATTTAATTTTTTAAAGACAGTATCATATCTTTTTTATGACTACTGTATTTATGATATGTTTTGAGGTCTGGTAAGGTCATAACCCCTTTATTTGTACTTTTTTTTCATTATTTCCCTTGAGGATCTAGACCATTTATTTATTTAGTCATCCAAATGAATATCATCATTTTCCCTTTCTACTGGTAATTGTTTTGGTCTAACATCTGCAAATTAATTTAAGTAATGTCATAATTTAAAAGTATTAGTAGGTTCCAACTACAAGCAATAAATAGCTTTCCAATTATTTGTTTTCCTCTTTTTCTGCAGAGTGGTTTTAAATTGTATTTATATAACTCTTTAAATTTATTTATATGTCTGTGTTTGATAGATTAACATGTAGACATTTGGTGCATTTTATAGTAATTTTGAATGGAATTTATCTCATTATTGCTTTTTCCTATTTCTTTGGGGGGGGGAGTGGGAATTGAGGGACTGTATAAAATGCTAACATTTTTATGGATTAATTTTGTATCCTATTTGCTCCCAATGCTCCTTCTTCTATTAAAGAAGGGCTTCTTATTTCCTATTTATAGATCACATTTTGTTGTTGTTGTATCAAGCCCAAGAACATTACTGAACCTTCTAAAAACATATTGGTAACCATTCAAGATAATTTGGTCTAGCAAATTAATTCACAGGAAAAACCAAGTGGAGGGATGGAGGGAGAATATCAATTGTCCAGATTAGCATGTGGTCACATGGACAATCTATGTTGATTTTCCTTTAGTGAACTATCTTGGTCAGATAGTTCAAATCAACAGTGACTTGGGCCCAGGATTAACTAAGAGGAAGAGGATGGGCTAGCTCACCTTAAAAAATTACAAAGCTTCTTTAAAGACCCTTCAGACTTCTCCCAGAACCAGTCTGTCTTTTTTATATGGATATTCTATTAATGTTATATGACTGTATGTTATAAAACACTGTGATCTTGGAAGAATTAAAAATACATATGGGTATAACGAAGTTGATGGTATGAGCAATTTGGAACATAGAACATATAAGAAACTTATTAGAAGAACTGGGATTTATAAATAATATCACCCTGGAAATGTGTAAATGAAAACATTCCATCGAATGTTTACATGTGAAGAACAGTAATAGATAATAATAATCCACCAGAATCCTCGTGATGTTGGAAAATTATGGGGAATGCCCTCAATGAATAGAGTGAAAACCCTGTGGAGAACTTGTACAAGGTCACGGACCAGAGTCCAGAAAGATGATGTGGAAGAGTAGTAGATTGTAGATCCTCAGGGGGAAATTCAAATCAATGTGACTAGAATATATGGGAATTTTGTATACTGCTCCTTTAAGGAAGTTACTCATTATCTTCATTAATTCACAGACTTTTTTTTTCTAGGCACACAGCATGCCTTTTATAAATCGGGATGGTTTTGTCTCCTATTCCAGCAATGCTTATGTTTTTAATTTTGTTTTATTGACTTACTGCATTAATAAGCATTTCTATTGATATGTCAAATAATACTACTGCTTCAACCTTAATTGTATTGGGAAAACTTCTAGGCTTTCTTCATGGCAAATAATGCTAAATCTTGGTTTTGATCTTATAAAGAAAGGTACTTACACACCTGTGATTTTTAGTTTTTTTTTTTTCTAAACACAAATGAATATTGTATTTTGTCGAAGTCCTTTTCTACATCAATAGTGGGTTTTTCCTTATTATTTTTTTTTTTTGTGGAGAATGTGGCTTCTCCAAAATCTTAAGAGTCTTTGGGCTTCCTTCTTAGATTGTGGGGTAGTGAGTGTTAGTAGCTTATTCCTGGAATCCTCTGGGTTTTCCCCATTCACTATATCCCCCCAAATTTGACTGAGCAAGCTGGACCCTGAATTTTTTTGGAATTGTCTTCCCACTCTTTGTCCCTTACATGGGCCACTATCTGACCTGGGGCTTCATCTGGCTCAGTCAACATCATCAGTGTAATCCTGTGCTTTCAGGAAGGGAGGCCTTTTTTCAGATCTCTGCCCACCAGGATGTGACAGTATGGAAGAGAATTCAGGGATTTCTGGGGAAGGACTGTGAAAATACATTGGAGTCCTTTCCAGGCGAAAGTAAACTTTTCTGGAATAGACAGCCACAGGAATAAAGGGAAAAGGATGGCAAGGTTGATAGCCCCATCCTACTTCCCCTGGGTTTGAGCTACATGGTCTATAACACCGATGAGACTGAGACCAACTGTAGAGGTAGGCATAAGGTCTTTATTCACCCGTTTGTAGTCAACCGTAAACTGCCAGGTACCACTTGTTTTCACAGTTTACAGAAGTTTGTTATAAGGGAATCAGATATAAACAAACGAATGAATGAATGAAAAATAAATATATTGCATTTTCCTTCATCTCCTTCACTAGTGAAGAAATATCTTTCACTCCCTTAGGGACCTGATGTTGTAGCATGTTAATTAAATGGGATAGTTCAAGTAACTATTTGGTCTTAGCCACAGTAGCAACCAATGAAAGGGCTAGCATTTCCATAACTCAGCTTTTTACCTCCCCACCCACACAACCCTGGAAGGTTTACCTGAAAGCTGCCTTGAGGGTCTGATTGGTCTTAGCTTCCTTGACCCAGCTTTCTGGTCATTTAGGGGCTTAAGTCTCAGCTGTGTGTGATCTGCACCTCTCAGGCTTGGTAGGTGCTTAAGAACACGTAAGTCAGCATACCCTCATGACTCATGGACCAGAAGCACTTGGAAATGGAGAGGAGAGAGGAGCCATGCCCAAATAAGCTAAGTACCACTGTTTCTTTGCTGTATATTCTTGCTGTGCTGGGGCACCTTTGTTAAATGTTCAGTGACTGCCTTATTTCACCCCAACGCAGAGCTTGAGTCATTCAAGGTATTTGATCTGTACCTACATTTGGTAACAGCCTTGGCAGGTTGGGATAAGAGGTGGCATTGTGGTTATCCCTGCAAATACAGAGGAGGAGAAGAAGGAAGATGGAACCCAGATCACTGTCTGACTGCCTTCACTATAGTCTTTCTGGCTGTGTAGGGAGAGTCCTCTTTGTGGGACTGGTGCATTGTTCCCGAGGAAGGCAGAGGGATTGGCTTGGAGGGGGCTGAAGGATGAGGCTGGGAGTTTAAAGAGAGCAAGTGCTAAGGCCAGAATTCCCTGGATACTATTGACTTAAGTTGGGCTGCCAGTACAGTAAGATAGAAGGTGAAAGCTGAGGGGCAACTAGTGGAGCTGGTGGTCAGGCAAATCTAGAGATCTCCCCCTGAGCAGGTGAGGACTGAGGGCCCCCAGTGGGGAACCCACCCTAGGGTCTGTCCCAACATGGTTTGGGTTGTTGTTGAGAAAGAAGCCAGCAAACTGTAGAAAATAAGACTTGGGAGCAGAGAGGCAGGAACTCCCACTCCTTTCACAAAGGAGCTTGTGGTGGTGCATCAGTGGGCACTAAAGAGCTACCATTCAGCACTAACTATAAAGCTTGAGAAAGAGGGAGGGTTTGCAGGGAAGTAGTAATTATGCCTGAGTACATGTGTGGTCTGGGTAAATGGAGATTTGGTATAGTAGCTTCACAATATAAACTACACAGGTAAATCCAATTTGTAGTAGCCTTATTGGTTTGGGATTGTTAAACTTGCTAAAAAGTTAAATTCTGTAGAGGGCTAACCAGAGTGAGGTAGGCCTTGGGCAAGAACCAGCTCAAATCCAAGCACAGGAGGGATGATAATATACCTGATAATTTAAGACATCATTTTCTCCTCTTCCCTTCCCAATTCTTGCTTGATAGAACATATGGCAGCATTTTGGAATTTACCCATAATGGACAGAGTTAAAGAAGGAGGAGAAAAAGAAGCAGGTGTTAAAAAAAGAGGATATAGCAAAATGAATGATAGTTACTCTTGGGATATAATGGAAAGTAAGGGTTCAGAAAGAAGTGGGGGAAATTTAAAAGTCTCTTTGAATAAATTGAATAAAATATGGTAGAAAATTGCATTAAAGATTAGGGTTAAGAACTCGGGTTCCTGTGGGAATATAGAAGGTTTTCAATGGGGATCTTTATATTTCTCAAATGAGGTAAGAATAAATAGTACACTGTAGTTCAAAAGCCATATGATACTGTAGAAAGACAGTACACTGGATTTGGAGTCCCGGGACATGGGATTTTCAAATTCTGTCTCTGTATGACCCTCTCTGTGGGATTTAGGTTCTTCATCTATAAAATTAAGTGGTTGAATTAGATGACCATTAAGGCCCCTTCCATCTCTAAATCTGTAGATCTATGCCTCAGAACTTCCTGTAGGCAGGGAAGCTTAATTTCAAGGATCATTTAGTTAGAGAGCACACTGGCATAATGGCTAGAAAGCTGTCCTCAAAGCCAAGAAGACTTGGGTTTGAGTCCTACCTGAGATAGATACCCAATGTCACCCAGGATGGAGACCTTGTCAAGATGAAGTTTTTTCCAAATAATAACGTGTGCAACCTTGTCCTTGGTTCTAGAGCTTGGCCTACCATGTTGGTTCTCTGATCTCCAGGGCCGATTCTGACTGACCAAAGCAATGTTTTCTGTTTCTATTCCCTGACTCTAAAGCAATGTCAAGCTCAAATACAAAAGGGGGGAGGTGACCAAACTTACATAAAGATTAGGCATTGCATATTGACTTAAAGAAAATGAATATGTCCACACATTAAAATCAGATAATAACTACATTTTGATCTGATTTGGCCATACTTGGGAATATTGTGGGCTGCTTGTGGCCTGGTCACATGGTTGACAACTGTTCTTCAAACAATTCAGTCAGTATCTTCATTAAAAAAACAAAACTATTGTCATGAAAGTAGTGTTCTAGTGTAGGACAGGGGAAGCCAACCCAACAAGAAACTTTAATCAAAACATCCCCTGGTCTGGTCATTAAACATTTCCTAGAGTTACTCATCTGGTAATTAAGCTGTTCACAGCTTGTCTAGTATATTCTTCTTGGGATTTGTAAATGAGGTCAACCTTAGCCATCCCAGAGATGTGGAGGGAGCCTGTTTATATAATCTTGGGAAGAAGAGGGAGATTTCCCATGCATGATTTTTGGTCTGAATGCTGACCTTGCAATCAATCAGACCCTACTAAGCATTTTGCTTAAATAAACATTATTTATGTACATCAGGAGGACCATTCCCGAATGTCTACTTTCTCCTCAGTCACATAAAACTGTACATTTAATTTCTGTTTGCACATATATAAACTTTTCCTTTAGGAGCAGGCTGGGAAATCCATGGTTTAAAATGGATTTTTGACTTTTGTAAATATGGAGGTGAGTGACATCTGTATATTGTGTTATCAGATGCATGGCACACATGTGGCTGATTCTGAATTCAAGGGCTTTATTGGGTCCAGGTGCTACTCATCAATCTAAGTCAAAATTTAAGGGTTTGGTTGACAATCACAGGGACAGGCAGAATCTCATTATATCTGTATTATGTATCATTATATCTCATAAATATCTGTATTATGATCCAGAAGATTGGGGCTCTAGGGGATGCTATGAATGAGAAGCATCAGTTTTGCCAAAGATAACAAGTGTCAGAACTGGTCTGATATTCAACAATTCATCAAATATTTAATAAGATTATAGATGATACTGTTCCAGGCATTGTGCTGGACACTGGGGATGCAAAGACAAAACATGACACAATCCCTGTTCTTAAAGCGAAATAAAATAGTTTGTTAATAACCATTAACAAAAACAACTAATAAAATAAACATACAAAGTGACTAAACTTTTAGGTAAACTATTTGGCATTTAGCAAAGTCGGAATAAACAAATTAGTAAACAATAAAAAAAAAACCCCAAAGAATGTCTTTTCTCTGTCCGTTTTTCTAGGTCTATCTGAAGTGCTGTGGTCTTAGTTTTATTTTCAGTTGTGCTCAATGTGCAGTATATACAATTTTGGTCTGATTTCACTTTGCATAATTTTATAGAATATCTTTTTATATGTCCTATTTCATATTTATAATTTTAAGGCACTATAGTATTCAAGTGTGTTAAATATGCTATAATTTATTTAGTTATTTGCCAATCATTGAGCATATAGGTTATTTCCATTTTTTCCCCTGATACATAGAGAGGGGCTATAATTATTGATGAATTATACAAAGAAATATTGCCATATGTATTATTTTTGTGTATTAAGGTGTATATTCATGTGTGTGTGTGTATATGTTAAACCACATATATGTATGAGACACGATGTCAAACAAGGTCAGTAAACTGAAAGGTTCTTTTTGTGATGATGTAGCAAAAGAGTTTTTGGATTGAAAGGTATGATCAGTTTTGCTGTGTGCTGTTTTTCACCATATTGTTCCCCCAAATGTTTTCATAATCTAAAATTCCACCAACAGTATATTAGAGTGAACATTTCCCTGGAGTGTCACCAATAGTCAATTTTATGGTTGTTATTTTTTGGTCATTTTAATATATTGTTTCTTACAAGACTGTGGAGTCATGAGATCATAGATTTAATGTGATATGGTATCTTAGAGGTCACCTAGTTTACCTCTGTCTGTTTATAGGTGAGGAACAGAGACCCAGAGAAGTTAAATGGTTGGACTTTGTGTTCCTACAGGTCACAGGCCAGGATTTGAAACTGGGTCCTCTAACTCCAAAGCTAATGGTCTTTCCTCTATATAAAGGTTTTTCTTTATTAAATTTACCACAGAATTAGTAGAATATATAGTTAGAATTGTAATACTCTTACTTTGTAGAATATATTAGCATAATATAATGTCTTTTATCTCTTAATTCTTTCTGGTTTGAATTAAACTTTTTGTTATATCATCACTCTAGCTCTCTTTTTTTTCTGGGCAACATTTAAAAAAATTTTTATTTGTTTTATCTGCTAAGATAAAAGATCTGCCTTCTCTAGTCCTACCCCAACTGAACTCATAATTGAGAACACAAAGTAAAACTCAATACAAACATGTGTATTCAAGCAAAACCAATTTCTGCATTGGCCACCCCTTGCCACCCCAACATTTGTCTCTTTTCGCACCCTGAGTTTTTCACTTCTCTATCAGGACATGGGTGGTATGTTTTATCATTAGTCCTCTGGAATTATGGTGGCCATTATACTGATAAAAGTTGAGCGCAATAATATTCCATACACTCACACACACACCAACAAACCATAGTTCATTCATAACGGTTCTTTAATATAATAATTTTAATTATTTAATTAATAATAATCTTTAATCTTCAGATTCCCATTCTTTGCCACCTCAAAAAGAGTTATGCTTATTTTTTTTTATATCTTTAGACTTTATTTTGTTTAGGATTAATCCCTTCCTTAATCTCCCCTTCCTCTAATCCCACACACCTTTCTTCCCTTTCACTCCTATTTCCCTATTGTATGAAATGTATTTCTGTATCCTTCTATGCATGTATATTCCTTCTTTTGATCAGTTCAGATGAGTGAGGTTCCAGTGTCTGCCACTCCCCAATCCTCTCTTGTTTATTTAGTTGTCAACTTGTGTACTCCTGATAAAATGACACAATTTTCTCTAACCTTCCTTCCCTTTCCTCCCCTCTTTTCATTCTATTTTTTTTTTAAGCAATCAGGGTTAAGTAACTTGCTCAAGGTTACACGGCCAGTTATTTCTGGGTGTGGTGCTGAGTGTCTGAGCCCGGGATTCGATCTCCAGGTCTATCTCAACACTGGAGCCGGTGCTCTTACTCACTGTGCTACCTGGCCGCCCTTTCATTCTATTTCTTAAGATGAATACATAAAAGGGGCAGCCAGGTGGAGCAGTGAGTAAGAGCACTGACGCCAGAGTCGGGATGACCTGGGATCAAATCGGGGCTCAGATACTTAGCACCACACTCAGAAATAACTGGCCGTGTAACCTTGAGCAAGTTACTTAACCCCAATTGCTTTAAAAAAAAAAGATGAATACATAAACAACATCACTCTAGACCTTGTCTCTTTGAACTCATTATGAATCCTGATGATAGGGTTTGGAAGGGACACAGGTCATCTCCCCATTTTAAAATGTAAGCTCTTTATCTTTGTTTAGTCCTTTATCATTATTCATTCATGTTTACCTTTTTTTTTGTTTCTCTTTGCTCCTGTGTTTGAACTTCAGAGTTTTTCTAAATTTCTGGTCTTTTCATCAGCAATACTTAGAAATCCCTTATTTCATTAAAATTCCTTTTATTTTTCTCCCTGTGTCATTACATTCATTTTTTTTTCTGGGTAAGTTATTCTTGGTTGTAAGCCCATATCATTTTCCTTCTGGAATATCATATACTTATGTTCTCTATTCCTTTATAGTAGAGGCTGCTAAATCATGTGTGATCCTGACACTAGCTCCTTGGTATTTGAATTCTTTCTTTCTTGCTGTTTGCAGTATATTTTTCTTTGACTGGGAAGCTCTGAGTTGAGTATACTGTTCTTGGGAATTTTCATCTTGTGGATTCTTTCATGAGGTGATCAGAGGATTCTTTCTATTTTCACTTTTGCCTTCTGGTTCTAAGAGATGGGATGTTTTTTAAATTAAGATTTTTTGAAAAAGAATGTGTTTTCGTCATAGAGTTCAGACAGTTCAATGATTCTTAAATTTTTTTTTTTGGTCTTTGATCTATTTTTTTCAGGACAGTTGTTTTTGCTATACCATTACTATATCTTCTATTTTTATCAGCCTTTTGACTTTAATATTTCTTGTTTCATGAAGTCATTGCCTTCTATTTTGGGGCAGCTAGATGGTGCACTGCATAGAGCACTGAACCTGGAGTCAGGAAGACCTGAGTTCAAATTCAGTCTCGGACACTCCCAACTGTGTAATCCTGGGCAAATCACTAACATCTGTTTTGACTTAGTTTCTTCACTTGTAAAATGGGGATATTACCTATCTCTCAGGACTGTGGTGAGGATTAAATGAGATGATATTTGTAAAGTGCTTAGCACAGTGCCTGGCACATAGAAAGATGCTACATTCCCTTCCAACTATCTTTCCCTATTTGGTCCATTCTAGTTTTCAAGGATTTTGTTGCTTGGGCAAGGTTTTGTATTTCTTGTGCCAAACTGTTAATTCCCCTTTCAATGTTTTCTTCCATAGCTCTCATTTCTTTTCCAATTTTTTCCAAGTGCTCTCATTGCATTTATAAAAACATTTTAAAGCTCTTTTAAAAAATACTTGCTTCATCTGTTCCAAGAGTTCTAATTAACTTTATGCCTAACCTGTGTTTTTTTTTCTCTAAGGCTTTGTTTGTAGATGTTTTAGAGTAATTCTCTTCTTCTGCATTTATGTCTTAAGCATTCTGCCACCATAGTCTCTCATTATAGTGGGGTTCTTTTTTTATTTGCTTATTATTCCAGTCTACTTCTTGACTTTGGACTTGTGGTTAGGGCTGGACTCTGTCACACTTCTGGAAGGAAAGTGTAGGCTGGTCCTGTTCCTGCTTTCTTGGAGGGTATTGAGTGTTGAGTTGTTCCAAGATCTCAGGAACAGGCTTGGGACTTGCAAGTTTTCAGTGCTCCCAAAGTGGGCTTTCTCCAGGATGGAGTCTTATTTCTTTCTCTCTCTGGTCTAAACTCTACAAGTTCCTGACCTAGATTTGAGATCGCAACTGTACTATGCCCATATCAGCCAGCTGGAAAATTCTGCTGGTTTAGAGTGGAAAAAATGTAGGTTCCCCTTGGTCTGGGATTCTGACTTTGGTTATTCTGCAGGCCTGGCCAGATGTTAGATGTAAGATCCTACTCCGACCTTGAGGTCTGAGCAGTACCAGTGTTGCTGCTGGTTTCTGAACTTTCTCCTTTTCTAGCATACCCCTCAGGGGCCCCCTTCCTGGCAACACCACCTCCTTGCAAAGATTCCCTTCTTACTCTACCCTGGATCTATGACTTGGAACTGGGTAGTGGGTGATAAAACTGCCACTTTACATCATCTGTCCCCATTTCAAGTAGCCCAGTATTATTCTAGTGGTACCTCATATGGATTGAAAACCTCTTCTTGTGCTGGTGTATAGTCTATCTATTGGAGACCCTTTCTCCAGTGCCTGTAGACCTCCCTGTCTGTCACCCTATGCCAAGCTGAAATGGACAGAGGACTTTGTTTGTATTTTTCCCATAAGGATTTAATCTGGTGCATTTTTTTTTGCTTTTTTTTTGAGGGGCAATTGGGGTTAAGTGACTTAGCTAGTTAAGTGTTAAGTGTCTGAGGTCAGATTTGAACTCAGGTCCTCCTGACTCCAGGGCTGGTACTCTACTCACTGAACCACCTAGCTGCCCCAAGTCTGGTGTATTTTTAAGATCTGTTTGGAGGAATTCATGGAGGGTAGTTCTCTGCATTACTTTCTATGATTCCTCCATCTTTGTTTTACCTCCCATCTATTCACTTTGAATTTAAATCTTTCTGGATTAAATACAGTTTCTGTATTTCTCTATCTCTGTCTGTCTGTCTTTCTCTATCTCCCTCTGTTCCCCCTTCTCCCCCCTCCCCCTTTCTCTCCCTTCCTTTCCTTCTTCTCCCTCCCTCTATCTCTCTATCTCAGTTTTATATTTCTGACTCAATTTTATTAGAGAGTTAATTCTGTTTATATTTAGCATTACAATTGTTAGGTTTGTCATTTCTTCAGTTCTTCTACAGAAAGGGATTATATACTTATTCTTAATGTTTCTGTTGTTAACTCCAATTTAACAATACAACTTTAAGCTAAATTAGTATGTCTTCATATCTTGTTTTGTTAGTGGATTTGGTGGTTTCACTTAAAGAGTTTCCTTTTAGCAAGAAAACATTTAGTGATTTAGGGGGCAGCTAGGTGGCACAGTGAATAGAGTACTGGCCCTGGAGTCAGGAGGACATGAGTTCAAATCTAGCCTCAGACACTTAACACAAAAACTAGTTGTGTGACCTTGGGCAAGTCACTTAACCCCAATTGCCCTCCAAAGAGCAAAAAGCCCCCAAAACAAAAAAAAAAAAACATTTAATGATTTAAGCCAAACAGTGCCCTGAGGGTTGCTAACATTTTGTTAGCAACTTTTTTTTTTAACCTTGATTTAGAATGATAGGATCCTAAGTTTAGAGCTGTAAGGGACATCAAAGGTCAATTAGTTCAACCACTTTGTTTTGCAAATGAGGAAACCTGAGGCTTAGATAGGTTAAATAACTTGTTTAAGATTACCCAAGGTAGCAAATGGAAGGGGCAAGATTTGAATTCAGGTGCTTTGACTCCAAATCCAGCACTAAATACCTTGTAGTACTTCAAATCTTTACTGAATTGTTTTGATTACTTATCTTTTTGGATGGAAGGTTTGTTTGTTAAAATATTTTCTTGCCATGAATTTATCTCCCTGTAAACTTTTCTATTTGCTTCTCAAATGTCCATTTTTTTGTCTTCTTACAGCAAACTGAATTTTTTTGGATAGATAATTCTGGGTTCAGGGATATTTATAAATATTTAATTCCAAAATTTCCAATTATTAATGCTCCTCCTTGAAAAGTCCCCTGTGAACCTGGTAATATATCCCTTAGGATTGTTGAATGTTATATTCTTCCTTGCTGGGGTCCTGTGGATTCTTTTGAGTTGTATTTTATTGTACTTTTTGTTAATTTTGGGATTTTTTTTGGCACCTTTCCTGAATATAGTGTTTCGGTTCTTTTGCTTTCCTAAATTTTCTATGATATCAGTTATCATCTGTCCTCCAGAACTTTCATTTGACTTCTCGTTTTCCAGTAGTTTAAATAGTTCACAGTGATTTTATGAGTTTGTATTTCCAATTGTATTGAATCATGTGCATTGATACTTTCTGTGATGGTAAGACTGCTTTTGGCTTTTCCTATGACTTTTTTTACAGGTTTTTTAAAATAATATTCTCTGATAATTTTCTTATTTTCTTCCCAATATTTTTAAAAATATTATTTGAATGCTAGAATGAGTTCTTCCTATGATTTTTCACTTTTTTGAGCCCTTCTTTTATTTGGTTTTTTGACTTTTACTAACATTTTAAATTCTTAGAAATTATTCCTAAGGTATCACTTATCTATTTGAGAATCTTGTTGGCTCTAATGTATGGTTTCTTTCATCTGTTTTGCTTCTGGTTTATTAAATGATTCAATTACCTTATAGCATTTAAAAATTAAATTAAAAATTAATTTAGTTAATTAATTAGTTAATTAATTAATTAACAATTTAAAAAGTATTAACACTCTACTTTGCTCATCCAAAATTTTGATTGGTTTTTATTTTCAAGTATGTTTCCAAAGACCTTTCCTCTTTTCCCTTCTTCCTCTTATTTTTCTTTGTTTTTCATTGAGTATGTAAGCACCTTGGGTCCCTTATGTCTCTTTCCTCTATTATCTTAACTGCCAAGCCAAGCTTGGAAATCTAATGGGTTGGTACTTATATGTATATCAACGTAAGTATAAAATGAGGTAAAAATGTAATGGGGAAGAGGGGAAAGCCAGATAAAAGGGCTCTGAGAATATTTGGTAAGGAAAGATTATTTTATCTAACTTTTTTTGTCTTTTTTTTTTTTGGAGGGGCGAGGGCGAGGCAGTTGGGGTTAAATGACTTGCCCAAGGTCACAGAGCTAGTGTGTCAAGTGTCTGAGGCCAAATTTGAACTCAGGCCCTCCTGACTCCAGGGCCGTGCTCTATTTACTGTACTATCTAGCTGCCCCAGATTATTTTATTTGAAGAGAAGTACGTGGAATGCTTCATGGAGGGAGTGGTATCTGGGGCTCAAAGAAGGAGAAAGATTTTAGTAGACATTGCTGAGAAGCCAGAAAATATAAGTAAAAGTCCATGGGGCAAAAACTTGGAGGACCAATATCATAGACTTGGGCATCACAGGTGTCATTCAGTTCTTCTACCTGCTTCCATTCAGGATGACATCTAAATCTCACATTACCATCATCATGAGTTGGGATGGGTAAATGATTATCCCTGATTTAAAGGTTATTCTCTTATAGAGTAATTAAAAGTCTTTAAATCATATCTCTTGATTGTTATTCAGAAAACTAGGACAAAGCATATGGCATTATTGTATTTTGCCCAAAAGTTATGACTTAGCCTTCTTTAGTTGGTAGTTTTTTTTTCATTTTTTAAATACTTTATTAACCTCTGATTTACATCATTCATTTCCGCCAGATTTTGAGTTACAAATTTTCTCCCCGTTTTTCCCCTACCTACCACCCCAACATAGCAGTCCCACAGGATATCCCCTCCTCCAATCTGCTCTCTCTCATATTTTCTCCCATATCCCTTTCAACTTTTCCAGTGGGGCATGGTAGATCTCTATGCCCCAGTGCCTGTATATCTTATTTCCCAATTACATGTAAAATAGTATTAATAATAGTATATATACACACACACACACACACACACACACACACACATATGCAAACATTTGATTTTAAAACTTTGAATTCCAGATTCATTCCCTTCCTCCCTTGTCACCCACCGTTACTGGGAAGATAAGCGGTTCAGTATAGGTTGTACACATGTGGCTAATGCAAAACAATAACATAGTAGATATATTGTAAAAGACTGACTATATTTCCCTTCCTTCTATCCCACCTCCCACTTGTTCTATTCTCTACTTTGATCCTGTCCCTTTTCAAAAGTGGGTGCTTCCAACTTCCCTCCCCCCCAGCCTGCCCTCTCTTCCCCTTACCCCCCCTACTCACCTGGAGGGTGAGATACCCTATTTAGTGTGTATTTCATTCCCTCCTCAAGTCAGATTCAATGGGAATAAGGTTGACCCATTCCCTTTTGCCTTACTATTCTTCCCCTCCATTGTAACCATTTTCCCTTGCCTCTTCTATATGAGATAGTATCATCCCTTCCTGTTAAATTGGTCCTGTGCCCTCTATCTATGTATACCTGTAAACATATATACACACATTCACATATGTATTCATATGCTCATATACCCTCATATATAGACACATACATATTTCTATTCCCTTCAACTACTGAGAAAAGTTTCATAAGTTACAATTATTGTTTTTCCATGTAGGAATGTTAATAGTTCAACTTTGATAAGTTCCTTATGATTTCTTTTCCCTGTTTACCTTCTCATGCTTCTCTTGCTTCTTGTATCTGAATGTCAAATTTTCTATTCAACTCTGGTTTTTTCAACAAGAATGCTTGAAAGTCCTCTATTCCACTGAATGACCATATTTTCCTCTGAAACATGATACTCAGTTTTGCTGGGTAGGTGACTCTTGGTTTTAATCCCAGCTCCTTTGACCTCCAGAATATCATATTCCAAGCCCTTTGATCCCTCAGTGTGGAAGCTGTCAGATCCTGGGTTATCATGATTGCGTTTCCACAATATTCAAATTGTTTCTCCCTGGCTGCTTGTAATATTCTCTCCTTAATCTGGGAATTCTGGAACCTGGCTATAATATTCCTAGGAGTTTTCTTTTTGGGATCTTTTTCAGGAGGTGATTGGTGGATTCTTTCAACCTCTATTTTGCCCTCTGGTTCTAAAGCATCAGGGAGTTTTCTTTGAGAACTTCCTGGAGGATGATTTCTAGGGTCTTACTTTGATCATGGCTTTCAGGTAGTCTAATAATTTTTAAATTATCTGTCCTGGATCTATTTTCCAGGTCAATGGTTTTTCCCATGAGATATTTCACATTGCCTTCTATTCTTTCATTTGTTTGGATCTGTTTAACAGCATCTTGATTTCTCATAAAGTCATCAGTTTCCATTTGCTCCAATCTAATTCTAAAGCAATGATTCTCCTCAGTGAGCTTTTGAGATTCTTTTTCTATCTGGCAAATTCAGCTTTTTAAGGCATTCTTCTCATTACCTTTTTGATCCACTTGCCATTTGAGTTAGTCTATTTTTAAAGGTTTGATTTTCCTCAGTCAGGAGGAAAATTTGTTGACTCTCATTTCATAATTTTCTTGCATCTTTCTCATTTCTCTTCCCAATTTTTCCTCCACGTCTCTTATCTGCTTCTTAAGGTCCTCTATGACCTGTACCCAGCTTGTATTTTCCTTTGAAGCTTTTGGTGCAGGAGTTCTGACTTTGCTGTCTTCCTGCTATTCCATGCTTTGCTCCTTTTTGTTCCCAAAATAGGAGTGTAATGTTGGAATCTTCTGTCTGCTTTGTTTCCTTTGCCTGGTCATGTCACCCCTCAGGCACTTGACCCCTGGGCTTTTTGCCACAGTAGGACTCTGCCACCAGACAGGGGAGCTTTCATCCCAAACGCTGGGGTTTTCTCAGCTGCCGGAGGTATTAGATGGGTGTCATCTCTGAGGTCTCCACACACTCTGGCAAGCTGGACACACACCCCAGGACCTCCACCCTAGACTGCAATCCAGATCCAAGCAGGTTAAAGCAAGAGTGATTACCCCTCAGACTGGTGCTTGATTCCCCTACACTCTGCAGGCCAGGAGCTGAAGCCCCCACTTGCCACTGGCTGGCTGTGCAGGAGTCTCAGCCGCTTCTCACCCCAGGGGCAAAAGCCATGCACTCCCACTTACTGGGTCCCAAAGTCCAGACTGCCCTGACCTCTCACTTTGTACTTCGCATCTATGTATTGATAAATCTGGAAATGGCCACAGCTGCTGCTGATCTGGAGTCCCTCTGGCCAGAGGCTGGTCAAGCCCACCCTGGGGCTAAAGCCTCGGCACTCCAACCGGCCTCCCTGGATGTCCTCAGTGGGAGGTTAGCTTCTCTGTGTGATTTTGTGGGTTCTGCAGCTCCAAAGTTTGTGTAGAGTCCCCTTTTTACATGGATTGGGGACGGTGGAAGCTGGAGCAGCCAGGAGGTCCTGTTTCTACTCTGCCATCTTGACTCTGCCTAGTTGGTAGTTTTTATGGTTAGTATTAAGAATGGGGTGGGGGTGGGGGGCTATTATGCTATGCTGTTCATAACAATAGTCCTCAAAGTACCATCTTTAGGTCCATTATTTCTTCCCATCTTAATCCTCTGAAGTATGGTTTTGTGATCTTTCTGGGAACATAGGTTTGACATTCATAGGTACCTAATACAGAAGAGAAAATGGAGTTATGTAGAAGGAAAACAGGTGGATACTTCTTTATGTTTTTTGAACCTTTGGACCTAGTATAAATTGGGGATTTTTATTAATACTTCTAATCGAGCTCATCTACCCCAAATTCAAATTTCCATATTTTTCAGGGAAGACTGCCCACATCAAGGTTACTTTTGGTGCTTCACTAATTAGAAGATACAAGGGAAATAGTTTTATAAACACTACCCTGGGAAGGGACTTCATGGTTCAAATTCCCAACTGCAACAGTTAGGATATTTTACCAAGAGATGATTTTCACTCAATAAGACTTTGTTGCCAATAAGAAATAATATTCTCAATAACATTTAATAAAGCAATAAGGCATATATTTACTTCATGAGTATTTGTAAGCATATGGACTTCTGGGTAAATTTATAGCTCAATACAAACATGAAATTCATAACTTGAGCATAAAATTCTAACACTAACTTTAAAAACACAGACAAAGAAATATTCTTTAATAGGTTGGGATTAGATTACAAATCAGCACCTCTTTTGGTCCCCACTGGATTGGCTTATTTGCCATGAGGTCATTTGTTCTCTAAACCAGGCAGAGAGGGAAAGCTGCTTTCAGCTTGGCCATGAACCAGAAATGGAGAGAACCGCATGGCCTCTTGTCTTGCTGTGAGTGTAGGGAGCTAGAAATATAGAGAGGGGAAGAGCTTTGAATGAACCACTACTTTGCCAGCCAGAAAAAAAAGAGTGCTAAGATGAGAAAATGATATTATTTCTGCCAGAGAACCCTCAGAGAGAAAAGGGGATTGTGGATTCTGATTCTTCCCACTTATAAGAAAGAGAGTGGGAATAATAATTGATATTTGTATGAACCATTAGAGTTTACAAAATTTCTTTTTATAACACATAAAGGAACATGACAAAGTGGATAGTCTGCTCCATTTGGAGTCAGGAAAATGTGGGTTCAAACACTTCCTGACACTTTTTTGATCCTGGGCAAATCACTTAAGTGACTCTATGCCTCTTGTAGTTCCCTGGGACTGGATTGTTGGCTACACTGGTCAAAGGGCCATTTCTCATTACAACTCTGTGAGGAAGGTGGTGCAAATATTAACATCATCCTTTTCACAAATGAGGAAACTGAGGCACATCTGTTTGCTAAGGGCATACAGCTAGCAAGTATAGAATACAAACCCAGGTTTTTTGACTCTAAAACTATTGTCATGTAAGCTATTTCACACTGCCTTCCAAGCAGAAGTCTTGAATTTGTCTTGTCTATAGCCTTCCTCATACTGAAAGTCTATTCAATCTGTGTGGCCTTCCCTCTCGGTAGATTCTCCACAGTCTGCCCCCCAGTTCCCCCTGAGAGGAAGGGTTAACACCAAAATAAAAAGGACATGTCCATATACATCCACATTTTATCTATATGATCCTCACGATCCCTTTTTTGATCATAAACTCTTTCCTTATCCATAGATTTCTTCCTTGCTCTTCCAATTAGTTTATGGACTTTTATGTCCAAATCATGTCAATAATAAGCATTTATTAATCATCTACAACATGTCGGGTGCTGTACAAAGTACTGAGTCTACAAAGAAAGGCAAAAAACAGTTCCTGTCCTTGAGGAAAATACAATTTAATAGGGAACCCAATATACAAACAACTATGTATACACAACCATGATATAAGCAAGATAAATTAGAAATAATATCAGATGAAATCCACTAGCATTCTGTTTGGAATTTATCTTAGTGTGTGCTGTAACGTTTTGGTCTATACCTAATTTCTGCCAGACTGATTTCTAGTTGTCTCAGCATTTACTGTCAGAGAGTGAATCTTTACTCCAGTAGCTGGGGTCTTCAGATTTATTATCAAAGACTATGTTGCCATCTTTCTTTTATTTTGCATGTTGTATAATTGCTTCATTAGTCTGAGTGAGGGACCTTTCTCTTTTATAACTAGCGCCATATAGTTTTGATGATTACTGCTTTGTAGTATAGTAAAATAGTATCTTCTGAAACCCAACCCAGCCCAGATTTGAAAGTCATTAGGGGTGCTGCCTCCTTGTAAGGGGTAAGTCCATTTTAAATCATTAAGATCCAATCCTCTCAACAACAGAAATCTTCTGCCTCAATCTAGTTTCATCCGTGGCCATCATTGCCCTCTTTCTGAGATCTACTGTCCTGGTTATGACTGAGGCTTTCTCTTATGAATTGCTTGTTTTTACAACATGGATGAGAAAAGGATGGAATTTTTAATGCTTTTTTTCTCCAAGTAGTTGGAAAGCAATGGCAATTAATATTTACCATATCAGGGGCCTTTTAAGAGTGGGAAGTCTTGTCATCTTAATTTGGTTGTAATTCAGTATTTGTTAATAGAGTTGGCAATGTCCTTTTAGGAGAGTTTTTTTTTCTCTAGGAAAAAAAGGTATGAGAAATTTGGTAAAGCCTATCTAGTTACACAATTATCTTGCAGGGATACCTCAACAATGAGAAATTCTCTCATTTGATGAGTTGTGGAAGAAAATTCACCATCAAAAGAGTCAGAAATGGAAAGTTCAGAGGCTTTGGGTTAGAGTCATAAATGGAAAGTTAGAGGCCTTGGGTTCAACTCCTAACTTTGCTATTTATTACTAGCAATTAGAATTTGAGCATAAACTCTGGGAGGATAGGGAGTATCTTTTCCCTCTTTTCGTATTCCCAGTGCTGAGCATAGTAGCTAGCACTTAGTAGGTACTCAAGAAATATTTATTGAATGAATGAATCTATGACGTTGGGCAAGTCACTTAACCTCTCTGAGCCTCAATGAATTTATCTGTAAATTGGTAATATTACTACTTTCTCTACCTATTTCACAGAATTTTTGGAAGGAAAACAATTAAATGTTTAGAAAATCAATTATTTACATTTCTTTCCTGAGGGCTCACGAATCTTTTTTTTTTTTAACAATCCGTTCTATAATCTTACCAAGAATCAATGTCATGCTATAGCCTGAAGTCTCCATTTTCTTCTCCTTTCGGAAAATGCAAATATTTCTCCAACTCTAGCTTTATTTCACCTCTTCCATTCATCACAATTTTGTCAAAGGCAATAAATAGTGCAGCGAATCTTTTTTAGTACCTTTCTTGGTTAATACCTTGAGATTTGAACCCAGATCTCTTCATTTCTGGTCCAGTAATCTTTCTACTAGAGTATTTTGGTGACTTGGTTGCCAAAATACTGTTCTTGAGAAACCTAGAGCCAAATTGTTATGGTCTCCAGTCCCTCCCTCTCCAGCCTCTGAAGTCACTCCTATGCATTTTCCTGTGTGCACATCTGACTGCATCATGCTAATCCTCTCACCCAAGAAATAGAAAAGGTCATTTGCAAAGTCGTGCCTGGCCTTTATGTTCTCCCTTGAAGTGAGCACTCTTCTGGGAGTTCTGTGATTACCTTTGGCTCTTGGAGTGTCTCCAGTCTGTAAAAAAAAAAAAATAATGGTTAGTCATTAGGTGAGCAATATAGATTAGCCTGCTTCCTATTAAAGGGGGAAGTTTACTTCACTTAGGCCTAAACTAGTTGCATTTTCCTATAACTATGGAACACTGCAGTATGAAGCAGAGATTGCTTTTATCCCTACCTATTAAAACCAGAAAGTGGCTGCCAATTTTTTTGTTGCCTGACACTCTGGGGAGAACCTTTCCAACCAGACACCATGAAATAGTGTGAAACAGTTATCACCCTTGCCAGTCCTGTCCCTCCCCCCAGCCCTGAGCTAACAGCCCGGGCCTTGGTGGGTTGTTAAGCCTAGTCCTCTTGTTGTATGTGGGGAGGGCCCTGCCTTCAAGAGGTACAGGTGGGGTTCTGCCACCAGGAGATCAAGGGCCAGACCCCAGAAATCTTTGCAGCCAGGAGGAAGGCTTTAGTTTCATACTTGGGAGTGACTCCCAAGGTCTGTGTTAAGGTTTGGATCTATGACTTGGGTGGTTGGTGAGATCCTGAGAAGAAACTCTGTTTTCTCTTTGCTGAGCTCAGCGATTTCCAAGAACTAAATCCTGTTTTAACACCCCCTCTCCCTTCTGTACTTCCTTCCCACCCCAAGACTGTGAGGTGGCCATTGTTTGATTGCTGGTATGTGACTATTTATATTTCTAGCATCAGCTTTTTATTTCTAACAAATCCCAAGCTCTGTGGCAAACCTTCTCAGAAACCAACGAGGATCCCATTTCAGACACTGTGGCATTCTTCTGCATTCAACTCAACAGGCAGACTTACTGGGGCATTGTGCCCTGGGCAGGCTGAGTGGGGGAATTCTTGCTCTTGCAGCTTCTTCTGCAGCTGGAGCTGTTGGGAGCAGTGCCCGATTAAATACACCGCCTGTGAACACCAGTAGGGGCATCCTTGCTGCCTTTTGGGGTATGTGTGTGGGATGGTGAAACCTGGCCTTAACTTTCCAAACTGAGTTATTTAGCCCTACCCAGGTGGTTTTTGTTGATGGGAACAGGTAAAGCTGTGATGAGAAGGGGACTTGGCTCTATCTGCTGCTTTTGAATGGGCACAGGGAGCCAAATCCTTTGCTACTAAATAACAAGCGGTGATTTTAGGGGTCCTTTAGTCTCAGAGGGAAAACAAAGTGAGAGAGAAGATATTCTCTATATCTTTCTATATACGTATTCACATGCTCTCCCACCTATCTGCTTATAGACTCATACACATCTGTATTGTGTTGGTCCAAATGTAGGCTGTTTTTTTCTCACGCTCTAGCTGGTACATAAAACTTATCTGTGATTTCCAGCAAATCACTTCTTTCTGGGCTTCAGCCCATTGGTAAACTGAAGGGCTGGGACTAGCTTTCTTTCCAGTCTAACTAGCAGATCTAAAAGCTTCTTTTAGCTCCAAGGCCATCAGCTATGATTCAAATGATGATGATGAAAGTAATGAAGACTAAGGAAAGTACTAATTATAAAAATGAGGAAAACAACTTGATTTGAATTGAAATGAAAAAAAAAACCTTTTCATAGTAAAAAAAATACCTCTATTAAGGATTTTTTGATAATAATAACAATTATTATTTTGCCTTTTTTTTGGAGGGGGGAAGGCAGGGCAATTGGGGTTAAGTGACTTGCCCAAGGTCACACAGCTAGTAAGTGTTAAGTGTCTGAGGCTGGATTTGAACTCAGGTCCTCCTAACTCCAGGGCCAGTGCTCTGTTCACTGTGCTACCTAGACACCCCCTTCTGTAATTATTTTAAGTGCATGTACATATATACACACACATACATAGGTATATAGGGTGTCTCTAAAGTCTTAGTACAGTTTTACACTAAGATTTTTGCACTAGTGTAAAATTGCGTTAAGACTTTGGAATACCCTATATACCTCTGTGTGTATGTTGTATACAACTAGGTGGCACAGACACTAGCTGTGTGACTCTGGGCAAGTCTCTCTGCCTCAGTTTCCTCATCTGTAAAATGAGTTGGAGAAGGAAATGACAAACCACTCCAGTATATTTGCCAAGAAAACACCAAATGGGGTAGGGAAGAATTGGACATGACTGAAAAACAACTAAACAATGATGTGTATGTACATAATATGTGTGTGTGTTATGAACATACACATATTTGTGTATGTGTACATGCACCTAAAATAAATGTTTAAACTACTAAAGCTTAAAATTGCACTACGACTTTTGGGATACACTATATGTATATATAATATATAATGATATATATTACAATAATATGTAATATATAATTATGCCTACTTTATATAGAATGTCAATGGTAAAAATGATTCAATTAAGAGAAAATTCTTTTCCATTGAAATTATGTGTGTTTGCCTTTCAATGCATCTATAAAATGTACATGGGTATGTTTTATACTTGAACCAATATATAAAAATAATTATCTTACGTGATTGATACAACAACTCTAGTGAGGTGGATAGGGCATCACAATTATCCTTATTTTATGTATGTGGGAACTGAATTTCAGGGAGGTAAGTTAGATCCTCCTGTTCAAATGGCTAAAAGTGTCAGAGTCACTTAGCCTCTGTCTACCTCACTTTCCCCAACTGTAATGTAGGGGGAATAGCACCTGCCTTGTAGAGTTTTGTGAGGATCAAGTAAAGTGATATTTGTAAAGTGCTTGGAACAGTACCTGCTATGATATAGGTGCTACATAATATTTATTCTCCTTCCTTTTCCCATGTCTTCTGAGATGATCCCCCCATGCTATTCTATATACATACATGACATATTCATAAGAAGATAAAACTATAAGGTGGCATATCCTAAATTCTAAATTAGGATAGATACAGGTGTATGCTGGAGCCCCCTTTACTGGGAGAACTGATTGCTAAATTTTCAGTGTGTCTTTAAACCTTTGAAGGTATAAATCAGGGCTTGATTTATTTGTTAATTGTATAGACTTAAGAAAATAATGGATAAAATGTTAATGTAGATAAAACTTAAAAGTTTGTTCTTCCTGGAAAGCCAGTTGATAAATAAACAGTTAAATTTGAATAGAGGAGACACACACACACACACACACATACACATATACACATATGAGAACACACCCTTATGGGTGAAGGAGTGAGGGAAAGGGAGTTGGGTCTTAAGTGAATTCTTGAAGGAAGATAAGATTTCTTTAGGATAGAGAAGAGTGTTGGGGACAGGTGGAACAGCTGAGCAAAGGAAGGACAAGGAGAACATGTATACTCTATTAGGGGGCTCAAGAGACCAGTTTGTTTGGAGTTTTGCTTTGAGTTTTGGAAAGTAATGAGTAATGAGGATGAATAGATAGGCAGTTTGGGATCAGAGGGTGGAGGGCTTTGAATGCCAGGCTGAGCACCTTGGACTTTATCCTGGAGGCATTGGGAACCACTGAGAGTTTCTGAGTGACTCATATGGAGCAGAACTTCAGGAAACTGAATCTGGCAGCACTGTGGATGGGGGAGAGGGTGGGGAAACTCTGTATATATTATGACATATGACTAGAAGATAGGGGATCAGCATTTATTTGCTTTTACACATTAGAACTTTTTTAGCCAAATGAGTGTCACTCTTCAGTAACAGCTTTGAATGTGGAGGAAACATGTTTATCTCAGCAATGCTGTCACGGCTTGATATTTTTTTTTGAGTTATCTCTTTGGATTTGCCCTCAAAACCAGGTTATTCCCAAAGGTCTCACTAGTGAATCCCAGTTTGCATGGGACTCCGAACCTTTTTGCCAAACTGGTTTGTTACATTAAGGGAATTTAAAAAATATGATTCATACTCTAGGGGCTGTTTTGAAATTGTTCTGGGATGTTGTGAGCAGTTTCATTGCTGAAATTGGGGCACATCCCCTGAGACTGCTGTGTTCCAGTGAATGGGTAAGTTCTGGTGCTTTTGTTTAAAAAAAGAAAATCAACCTCATGGTCTGCACACCAGACTGTGCTTTGGATAGAATGTTAATGGTGAAAATGACTCAATTATGAGAAAATTCCGTTTTAAGTTGCATCCTTTAGATGTGTGATCATCAATTATACGTGTGTATATACATATACATATGCACATATGTATATGTATGTACACACATATCTTCTGCTAATAAATGCTTGGTCAATGTGGTTAACAAATTGAAACACTCCGCAAAGATGTTCAAATTATTTTGGAAGGGAATTTTGGTGGAATGAAAATAATACTGAATTTGAGTTATGAGACTGAAGTTTCAGTTTTTTGGTTTGCTACTTTTACTACCTATACAACTTTTAGAACTGCTCCCACCCCACCCCCACCCCGAGCATATATTACATTTTTTGAATTTTGGGTCTTAGCTGCCTCATTTGTAAAATGAACCTAATCTTTCTGAAGCAGGGACTATATATTACTTCTTAAAGATCCCCTTCCAATTCTATGAGCCTATTTATTATAACTAAGAGCACTCTGAGAACTGTCCTTTTCCCCCAACCTCCCATATTAGTTTTATGGACTAATTTGGTTGTTTATTTCACATTTTTGATTCCAAGGCGATTGTGGCCAGAATTTACATGGACATGTAAATCCTGTGACCTACAGGGTTATGGCAGCTCTTCTATTGCTACTGACTCAGACCACAGACTACTGCTACCTTGACCTCAAACCCCATCCTATTCTGTTCTCTCCTTTTATTGGCATGTGCAGACAATATACTTTGCATCCTCTTTCTTCAGGGAGAAATCTACCGAGGGCTGTTGCGCAGGCTAATGCCAAGGGGAGATTTCAGCCCATTGAGTCATTTCTGCACTTGAATATGCCTCATTTTCCTAAAACTACCTGTGGTATAATCTCTTGAAATGATTTTCAACATAGCTCACATTTCTCTGTGTGCTATGTATTGTCATTTGAGGTCAGGAAATTGAACCTTTTACGATAGTTGCTCACATTTTCCGGTCACTTTAAAGTTTACAAAATGTCTTGTCTTTATAGTTGATACTATAAATATGATCCTCATTTTATAGGTTAGGAATCTGATACACAGAGTCAATGTCAGGGACCAGATCCAATATCATTCATGCTGACTTGTGGTACCTGTGGAAGAGAACTAGCTGCAGTCAGACACCCTGGATTCAAATCCTGCCCCTTCCACTTATTACTGCTGTGCCCTCTGGCAAATCATTTGACCACTCTTGGCCCACTCAATTTCCTTATCTCTAAAATGTGGGCATTAAGTTGGACTGGATGGCCCCTGGGTTCCCTTTCAGCTCTAGCCGTAGAAATCTACCATAAGATAAACTCTAGGGTCTCTTTCAGCCTTTGATCTATGATGCTCTCTTTATATCCTGCTGCTTTCAGAAGGCAATGTCCAGCCTGTTTTGTATTTTCCTTTCCCAGGGGTGTGGTTGTCTGATTTCTAAGCATCTACTATCAGTTCCTCTCTACCTGCATAAGTCCAATGTTGTTTCCATTTGTTTATTTTTTGCCTTTCTTTGCATCCCAGGCACTTAGCACACAGTATCTGGAATATAGTGGGGACCCATTAACTGCTTCTTGACTTGATTAGTAATGCTGTAAAATGCCATTGACCAAAGAGAGACCTCTCTGAGAGTCATGTTATGAAGGGGTAGGGGTGAGGCTTTCACTCCGCAGAATGTTGAACCAGTTAGACTTCATAAATAACGAGTCTGACAACAGAATTTAAATAAATAAGCTGCATTATCTGTACAAAAAATATAAATACAGGCTTGTGTTTTTCAGGGAGGAGTCACATCCTTCCACAGTATTTAGCAACCCTTTTCTTCTTATTGCGATGCTGCCAAGTCACAATTCACAGGACAAACATTTGAAAGTACATTCATTCCATGCAAGAGAGCTCAGGGTTTTCTATTCCAAATTGTGGCTCTCTGGTGGTTTCTGCAAAACATAGTCCCAGGTGCAAAAACTCTACAGGTGACTACACTGGAAAGGTTTCACTAGTTATGAAATGTACAGTTTCCCATTGTTTTTCCATTAGCTATTGAACTAGAAACAGTCACTCCATTATTATTAAAGGGTTCTCCCCTTTACTCCATGCAAAACTACCATGTCACAAATTAAGCCCCTCTCGTTGCCCCATCATCACACGTGTAAGAGTTTACCATGTATTCTGTACACAGTGAATGAATGTATTCCCAAGTTAGATGTCAAGTGCCATTTAAAACAGAAAAACATACAACATCACCACCGATTTGATAGGAACACAATTTCAGGAAGATCATTAAAAGTCCCCCATCCCCCCACCCCAATAGTTTTATCTGGACAACATCATGTACAATTATTAATATTGCACTTTTTATACAAGAAATCCTAATAAATATACACAAAAGATATACAGACATAGAAGACATTCTCTTTTTATTTTAAATAAAACTTACACTGATTCTAAATAACATGATTTCTGGGAGCCCAATTCTGGAGGAAGAGGAAGAACGGAGAGAGACACACATTCTGACCCTTCCCTCATTGCTTCACAGGGGAAGGATATGGCAGAGGAATGTTGCCGTTGACCTTGATGTTGACTTCCCCAAAAGAATTTTAAGGTGGAAGACAGAGCTGTGGCATGGGTGGTAGCACGCCCAGAATTGAGTGGTGCCTTATTCTTATGTGGGCAGAGGGACAGTGCTGTGGCTCACTCTAGAGGCACTACCCCTTCCCGTCATTAGTGTGCTATGTGTGGCATTGGCGCCCAGGATCTGCCATAACAAGGGAAATGGGAAGTTGTTCCAAAATTGGAGTCTCCCAAAGAAAGTCTGTATGTGCCTTTCAAGCATAATGGTGATTAGTGTTGGGGAGCTCCTGGTTGGTTGAATGAAGCTTTCTAATACAAAGTAACGGGGTTACAACCTTGTTTGACTGCCAGAGCTACAAAGGCCTCACAAGAGCTACGTCCTTCCATTGCCTGAGACACACCTACTTGTAAGGCACTAAGGTAGAAGGACGAAGCTTTCCAGCCCCTGCTCTTCAACTCTTGGCTCCTACGATGCCACTGTCCAGTCAATAGAAAGCACCTGTTACTACGTGTTTCTAAGCCATCCTAGAAAATAATGACCCCAAATGGGGAGTGTCCCTTCCCCAGAAGCCTCCCTCATTCCCAAGGGAAGGATTTGGGCATTTACCAAACAGAAAACACTGTGAGGGCTGACTTAAAGGAGCACAAACCCATGAGCTGAAGGGACACATGACATTTTTGAGCCTAGGATAACTGATTCTTACAAGGCAGTGTTGTCCAAAGGAAAGTGGGTTGGATTGGAATCAAGAAGTTGTGGGTTCAGATCCCAGCCCTATTTCTTATTGACTATGTGACCTTGGGTTTGTCATCTGTGAAACAGGTTGGAGATGACTTCTAATGTCCCTTTCAATTCTAAGTCAATGACAATCTCTGACATGGTACCAAACCATACCTCCAGTTCCCATTGTATACACAAACCCTTTCCCTCTTTCCCCATCCCCTTTATTTTACAGATAATACTGTACCTCTTAATTCCTAGTGCTTTTTCCTTCATTCTCTTCACTGTCTATCCATTCACTCCCTTTATATTACACATGACCTTGTTTCCTACTTTCCCTTTTAAAGGAGGAGAAAGGCTGGGGTTCTAGACTGGTTCTCATTCCAGCTCAAGGTCTGCTCTTCTTGGTTCCCTCCAGTTGTCCTCATTGTGACAAAGAGGACATGGCAGGCAGATGAGACAAACTGAGACAATTCATGTTTTATACACATACACACACACACTCTCTTCTAAAACAAAACAAACACCCTGTTAGTTGTCCAAAGTTTGTGTAAATACATACAAATCTACCCCCTCCACTTTTTTTTTTCCAATTTTCTTCCCCATCTGTTGAGCTAACTGGCATGGTGGAGGCTTTGTCTCCTGGGGCCCATGGCATCGGTGGTGGCTTTGGTGGACTTCACCTTCTCCTAGCTTCTCTGTGTCATCATAGGGGATGCCCCTTTAAGCAGCTTGCTTTTTCTAGGCCTGGCTCAGCCTAGAACCTTTTTTTTCCTTTCCTTTTATAATTCTAGCTATTCCTGCCTTTATCGCATTCTGTCTTCCAGAAGTGTGGAAGGGAAAGCTTGTCGAGGCCCTTATATCAAGGAGGGGGTCAGTCAGATGAGGGTGCATGTGTGGGTGGGTGGGGATTGGGGAGGGAAGAGGAAGAAAGGGGAAAATAAATAAATAAAATGAAGAAAGCTTGAGTTCTGTCCCACTTGGTTGCACGAGTCCTTTGAGTGTGGCCAGAGCAGAGCAATCCCCTGCTCCCCATCTTCAGGCTTTGCCGCAAGTCCCACAGCAGCGAGATTTGAACTGGGTGAGCTGGCAGAGTTTCAGCTGTTTCACCTTCTCGCAGTACCTGGTGGTGTCTCTGCACTCCACTGGGAAAGGGGGAGAGGGGGTGGGGAGAGGGGACAGAAAGGAAACGGTGAAATATAGGCAAATTGACAAACGCTATTCTGTGTAGGCCAGGCAGGCAGGCTGGGGGTGGGTGGCTAATGGGGCCTGGCTGGGCCAGAGGAGTGGAGGTGCTAAATACACTTTGTGGAATTGATGAATATGGGCCCAGAATAGGCATGCTTCTCTGTAGAGGCTGATGGATCCCTCCACCCATCTGATGCACCAGTCATACTCCTCTGGCAGTAGAGGAAGTGGGAGCCTTTGCTTCCTTCTCTACCTTTCCTTCCCTGGCACATCTAGCCTTGCCTGTGCAGTGCATGCATGCCAGCGACTTCTCTTAAGGTATTTATCCTCCCTCACCCTTTACAGTGTAAGGGGTAAAGAAGGGGGCACTAAAAAAAGGAAAAAGTTCACTATTATCTATAAAACAAAGGACAAAAAAGGGCAAATGAGAAAAAGAAGGTTGTGCCCCCACTATGCTTATGATGTGAGAATGCATCCTTAGCATATCTCGTCATAGATATATTAGTAATCAGAATATACTGAAGACTCGCTATAACCCTCTCTTTGGCAGCTGAGATGTCAGCCTTTCAGTGAGGCTCCTTTGATATTGAGTAGAATAGAGCGTTAGACTTGAAGTCAGAAAAACCTAGTTCCAAATCCCACTTCTTATCCTGTGTGACCCTGGGCAAGTCACAACCTTTTTGGGCCTCAGTTTCCTCATCTCTGTAATGAAGTGGGTTTGGCCTAGATGACCTCTAAGGTCCCTTCTAGATGCATGATCCTATGATCCTACTGACCTAACTCCTTTTCTTCCACATAAAATTTCCCATAGCACTTTACCTCAATCACATTCTTCCCTAGGTTACTATGGTGCTCTCCCCAATAGCCTGCCCGTCCCCCTTGTCTAGACTGTAATCTCCTCGAGGGCAGAGACTACTTCTTTGTACAATGCTGGTGCATAGTAGAGACATAACTGTTTATTTAACTGAATTCCAGTGGATTCATGCTGGACTAATTTGGTTCTACTATGAGGTTGCACCAGATTCATGATATTACAGTGTCCCATTATTAAGCACAGGTACACCTTGTCAGGTAATTGTCTTTCACTGTTGAGGGCCTGGTGTCTGGACACCATTCTGCCAGGAATGCTACAGATCTTTGGGGGCAGTGATGGCCACCTTATAGGCTCAGTGAATAGCTTTGCACACAACAGGCACTTGGGAAATATTTGCTGATGTCATGAACAGAAAATTTTACAGAACAGGAAGAAGACAACATTGGGAATTAATTCTGTTAAGGTGAACAGTTTTCTTTGTAACTTGTCATTGTTTTAGGAGCCACTTTGCCATCTGAGCAGAGGAACCAAATCAATGTCATTTAAAAAAATGAACTGTGCTCTATATCCCTTTGCTTGTCTCCATAAGAATACTTTCTTGCTGACATGGTAGGAAGAACTGAATGCCTAGATTCATTTTCTATTTTTTCCTTTTTGTCCTATGGTTTCTGTATTTTTCCTTAAGAGGAAGTATAGTCCTTATGATGGAAGGATTTGAGAAGAGGGAAAGACCAAATCCTCAGCGAATTTGGACATTCTGCTGTGGGGATTGCAGGGTAGGGAGACTAGATAGAAACATGTTCTAATAGAGAAGGAAAGTCAGGAGGCAGAAGAAATGGGTTTGAATCCAGGCTCTAGCCCTTACTAGCTAAGTGGCCCCAGGCAAGTCCCTTCACTTTTCTGGGCCTTAGTTTCCTCATCTGTGAAAAAGAAGGGAGGGCCATCCCAGCCCTCAGCTCCTTCAAGTCTATAAAAAGGGTGTCAAATAGCAAAATGCATGTGTGTTGGCGCCTTGAAGAGTTCTGGTTACCGCATGGCCGAGAGGGAAGGAAACCAGATAACAGGGATGTTTGTTGTTTCGTGGTCAGACCCTGCCATGGTGGTTTTCCAAGTGGACTTCATGGTTTTCTTCTTCGGTGTTTATAAAGCTTATTTTAATTGGCAAGGCCTTGCTGCTGCCTGCTGCCCACACGTGAGCTGGACGCTGAGTGTGTTTAGGTTCCCACCGGTTGCTCTCCCCAGAGGAGCCTAACTTTTCCCTTTCTCCAGATGAGGGCTGGAGCCCCCAGGTCACACCCATCATGCTTGACCAACAGAGCAGTGAATTGAGAACCCAGATTTTGTGGCACATGGTCACTCTGTGTGTATACGCACATACCCTTGTACACGCACGTGTACAGATACATAAACACACACAGAAAAGGTTCCTTTTGAGAACAGTGGTTCCACAGCACTAACCACGGGGCTGGGTCCTTGGGGCTGCCCTGTGGACCCGCAGCCCTGCAGGAATGTTGCAGAGGACTCTTTTGGGTTGGAACGTACTGTTTTCGCAGGGGGTGACATTGCAGCGCTGCCAGTTGGCGGGGCGGGGTCTCCAGGAGCACAGGTGTTCTGGTACGGGCTTGTTGGTGCGGATGTGCACGCATTCCACTCGGCGCGACTGGAAGCCGTAGTTACCACACGTGGCCGTACACAGTGTCCACAGGCTGACCCTCCAGTGTACGCCACAGGCTTCTGCCCAGCAGTTCTGAGTGCTCACAGGCCTAAGGGGAAATGCACGGGATGGTTATCAGCATTCCAGCGGCAGGAGACAGTACCAGGAATCTAGATCTCTACCTCAACAGTAACTTGCCTTTTCCCTCAGCTTTAAATTTTCCTCCCTTTTCTCTCTGCAAAGTAGCTAGTACAAATACTGTCTTCATTCCCAGATGTGAAAACTGAGGCACAGAGAGGTTAAAATGACTTGCCCACAGTCACAGTAAGAGTTTCCTAACTCCAAAAAAGTGCTCTCTTCGCTATATCCTTGACCAGAGTACAGTGGCTTCACTGGAAATCATCATTTACTGTTCTGGGACTTGTCAACTCTTCATGGAGCCAACACACATGCATTTTGTTATCTGACACTTTTTTCTTTCTTTTTCCTTTTGTTGGGGGGGGAAGGCAGGGCAATTGGGGTTAAGTGACTTGCCCAAGGTCATATGGCTAGTTAGTGCTAAGTGTCTGAGGCTAGTCTTCCTGACTCCAGGGCCAGTGCTCTATTCACTGCACCACCTAGCCAAGCCCTTCGACACCCTTTTTATAGACTCGGAGCTGAGGGCTGAAATGGACCTCCCTCTTTTTTACAGATGAGGAAACTAAGGCCCAGAAAAGTGAAGGAACTTGTCCTCCAGCCTACTGAGCTAGGACAAACATACAGAGAATGAACACTGGGAATGCAAGGAGTAGCCAACTTGGATCTGGCCACACAGATCCTCACTGGATTGGCAATCAAGAAACCTGGATTTCAATCTGGGAGCTATGATGACCTAATTAGTGGCCATGTTAATTTGTGACCTTGGTGGAGTCACTGTCCAATTTTTTTCCTCATCTGTGAAATGAGGGGATAGACTCTAAGGTCCCATGCAACTATATTAGCCCTATGGTCCACCTACTAGTTGTTATATTTATTCATTGTATGTACATCTCATTAGAGGCAGCTGGTGGCAGTGGATAGAGTGCTGAGGCTGGAGTTAGGAAGACCTGAGTTCAAATATGACCTCAGATACCTATTAACTGTATGACCCTGGGAAAGTCACTTAACTTCATTTTATCTCATTTTCCTCAACTGTAAAATGCAGATAATAATAGCACCTGCCTCTCAGGGTTGTTGTGAGGATCAAATGAAGCAATAATTGTAACATGCTTGGCACTTTGTATGTAGTAGGCACTGTATAAATGCTTATTCCCTTCCTTTTCCCTTTCCCCGATGCTTCATCACGGCATGAGAGCAACCCTGGGTTCTTTCATGATAGGCCAGCAAAGTATGTGCTCTGCCAGTCTGGAAAGGGCTCAAATGCTATCTTAGTCTGCAATCTGAAGATCAGAAGGGCTGGCCCTAACGCCATGAATTTCTCTGGACATAGAAACTCTTAAAGACCGTCTATTAAGTTATAGGAGGTTCTGCTGAGGGAAGGGCTGTGCTAACAGATTTGGAGATCTTCCAACTACTGAGGCAGTGGGCAGCTGAGTGGGTCTGCTTTATATGTGACTCTCTTCTTCAATGTCGCTGTCCTGGGATCTCAAGAAGGCAGAACCAATGTCTGTTTAATGGGCTTTATACAGCCCTTCATGAAGCAGAGAGAAGGACTTTGGATGAGAAGAAGGACATTGACACAAGTAAGGCAGGGAGCACATGGCTTTCAGCTCTGCAATGGACAGGCAGCTGAACACACCTTATGACCGAGCCTGGCTCCTAGGAAGACTGCTGAGGGAGGTGAGGTGAATGTTTCCTTCTGTGGAAATTACTTTGACATAGACCAAATGGGATGCCTGTACTGAGAAAATCTCTCTTGTGTGACTCAAGTTAGAGGAGGGTCTTAGATTACTGCCAACCCTCCCCCACCTTCCCTGCTCTAGGAATGTTAAAGATCAGGGTCATGGGTTTCTTGGCATGAGCTGGTCATTTGTTGTGGTAGCAGGGAGAGATCTTGTTGAGGCCCTTTTTTGGGTTCAATGGGTAGTGTTTTTTTGCCCAAATGGTGGGGTTGCCACACCCAAGTTACTCATTTGGCAGTTGGTGTTCTTGCATTATCACCCCAGCCCTTAGTCCCCACTGCATCCCTCTCTCCCTCAAAATTCTGAAACTTCGGAAAATGGGCGTAGGTGGTAGAGTGAGGTGGTGAAATCCTATCCTTAGAAACTGGAGGGTGGGGGGAGGGATAGTGAATTTTGATTAGAAAGCCCTTTGGTTCCCATTCCTGAGGGAGAAAGGGTGCAGGGTTTTCTTACCTTGGAAGGGCACTACAATTCTCAAAAGGTAAGGAGATTCCATCTCTCGTCTGGCAGAAGACCTGTCTGTGCTGCACGGCTAGGCGGGGCCCGATGCATGGCCCATTACACTGTGGACCAGGGAGAAGAAAGGCATTGTGTGAAAGGAACAGAGGGATGGAGCCCAGCCTCTTCTGTGAGTGTTGGTGGTGGTGGGATTAGGGGGTAGGAGGCATGAGGACTGGATCCTGATCCTGCAAATGGGCTTTAGTGAATTCACAAAGACTTGGTGCCACAGGGCCATGGGACTCTTTGTCTTGCTAGTTCCATCCAAAATCAAATCATCTCAAATACATGAGAGACTGGGAATGAAAGAATCACTGGGTGAGTGGGATTTTTTCCTCACAGCTCAGAGGCACTATATTCTATCATCAAGTGGTTCCTAGTGACAAATGAGGAGCCAGACCAAGAATCATACTTTTTTCTCTTCCACACTGATCATCTGAAAGTGTAGACAATATTTGAGAAATATAAATCAAACACTAGGAGTGGAGGGCATTGAAAACAATGTGATCCCTACTGAGCTTTTGCTTTTCAAAACCAATAACTCTTTATTTGCAAAGTTAAGAAACCAAACCTTTCCATTTCCCCAACTTGCCCTTGGTTCACAGTCTCCAGGTTAAAAATCGGGTAGAAAAACGAGAGAATGTACATCGCCAAGGCTTTCCAAAATGAGAAAACAGGAGCCTTCTGTGGTAATCATGGGGCAGATGTGAAATCTGGGGCATGAAAGGAATGGAGTTTGGCATAGTTGGGAAAATGCCATTGATGGGGGAAGCCAGCCAGCCCTTTGGCACTGACTTGGTCCTACTCTATTGTTGATGAATAGCATTGAGGAAAGCTTTTCCGGGAGCTGAAAGGGACAATCTAGGGTCAACTCTCCTAACAACAAACGCCACTATAATAACCATCTCTGGAAGACACAAAGCTCATCAGGCTTTAGTTAATGCCCCACCTATCTCTAGTCATACTCAGTACAGCAAAAAGACTGACAACTCCTTTTTGATCATTATAGTGGGATGTAGCTTTATACTTAACTTCCTAAGGCAGTGATTCACTTCTGGGCCCTTAAAGGTCCTTTTTTGGCTGTGATGTTCATAAAACCACAGGGAGTTATTTAGGAGTAGGTGAGAAATATCAGCCATAAAGGGCATCAGTCCAAGCCAGGTTTTTGAAGGTTGAGGAAATATTTTTAATTTCCCCAGGGAAATACCAGCATTATTTCTCCTAGTCTTATTGAAGCAAAGGAAATGGAGAAACAAGAATGAGCATGTGACAGTTCCAAAGACATTTTCATGGAAATGTAGGTGTGAATGTTTGGGTAAGGACACATTCTCCTGTCTCAGTGTCTTCCTTCTCATCCTTACCCTTCCCCCTGCCCCCACCTTGTTAAATTTCTATCCATCCTTTAAAATGGAAGAAACTCAAAGACCATTTCTTTTAAGTATAATCATCCCCACCCCAAGTTTTCCTAAGGCACTTATATAATACTGAGTATCAGAAATCTCTGTTTTAGTGATTTTTCCCTCTTCTAGGCTGGTAGTTCCATAAGAGAGGGCCATCTCTTAGGTTTCTTCCATTACCTACCGCTTCCATTACCTATTAAGACCAAAGAAAGTGCTTAATAAATGTTTGCTGATTGAATAACTGAATCTTGAAGATAAATTCTAAGCAAAAAAATGATAGGATTGTGAGATCAAAATAATTGATTACAATCCATCATTCGAGGAAGGGTCTGGGTAGATTTTTTTGCTCATTTTTCACTCTGTTGGGAAAGGATCATTAATCTTGCTGAACATGAACCTGATGTCCCTCCCCTCTGGTGACCCTGATGACATAATGTAGAAACCAGAGCTAGTGATCTGTTCCTAATAAGAATCCATTTAACTGCTTGATTAAGCAAGAAGATCCTTTTTGAGACTGGAGAGAGTTATAAAAAGTGGGTTTTTCCAGGTAGGAGAATGTCCATTATGGATGATGTGCATGCAGGGGAACTGGGGGAAGCTAATAAGGAGACATATCTATCTAGGCAGTACAATGATCTGGCGTCAAGTAGGCCCATCCCTATCTGAAACCCTTAACTGAATGTAGTATCACGGAACACAGTATGACCATGCCTCCACCCAGAACATTAGATCTTTTCTAGCAGAGAATCACAGAGTGTTACCTTGAAAGTGAATGTTTTCCAAAGAATACATCCAAGAACTTCAATGCCTTTATTTCTGGTCAGCTCATGATAATGGGTCCCATTTTACCAAAGGCACCAATAACTTTGTAGCAATGTTTTCTCAGTTACTTAAAAAATGAATTAAAATAATACCGACTATAGTGAGCATCCCATTTGGCAAGACAAGGGCTAGTTTAAAATAACAGCTGAATTCTGCTGTGAGAAGGAGTTTTACCTTTGGCTACAGCTTTTTTTTTTTTGCTTTTTGGAGGGCAGTTGGGGTTAAGTGACTTGCCCAAAGTCACACAGCTAGTAAGTGTGTCAAGTGTTTGAGGACAGATTTGAACTCAGGTCCTCCTGACTCCAGGGCCAGTGCTCTATTCACTGCGTCACCTAGCCACCCCTAGCTTTATTCTTAAATTTAGAAAAGCTGCAATACTTCTCAGCACCATTCCCCCCAAACCTAGAAACAGGAAAAGTTCTGCACATGAAGTAGAAGTCTTAAGAGATATTATCAGTTTGGGGCTAAAATATTGCATTTTGTTTGGACCATTCAGGAACTGATAATTAAATCTTGAGTTGGAGTGAAGGGTGGCATTGAAAGAGGGAAAATAGTGATTCTGAACTGTACCATTCGCCATGAAAGAGAGTGTAAGAGGACCTGGAAGTTATTGTGGACTTTTCCCATTATTTTTGGTCATGGTGTCTTGGCATTCTCCTGACCCAACTTGTATATTTATTATAGTCACTCGAGATGTATAGAATAGCTCTTTAAAGTGTGTAGAACAAGACTGATTTTGGAGGACTGGTTTTCAGATCACCCAAGTGGCTCAACATCCACTGGTTTTCTTCTACCTTCCAAGATTGCTGCTTAGAGAAGACTTCAAATAGATCATGTCTTAACCTTGAAGAAAGCTACAAATTCTCTCTCCTGCAGGACACCTTTCTTGGTGCCCCTCCTTCACTCTGCTTCCTCAAGCTGTCAGACTGGTATCTTTTTACATGTTCATTCTTGCCTCTGATAGAATGAAAGCTCCTCAAGGCCAGGGACTTCTCTTCATTTTATCTTTGCTTCTCTAGCACCAAGTGCAGCTCCTTGCATATAGTAAACCCTTAATAAATGCTTCTTGGATTGGATCTGAGATATCTCTGACTTTGAGCGATTCTAGATACCAAGTTTTTTCTTCTCATAACAGTAATAATATCCTGGAAACTGGAGGTGAGATTGAGAGAATTTCATTATTACAGCTACTTTTTGGTTAGCTCACTAGAAGACTTAGAGGCTTTTTTTTGGTGGGGGAGGGGGGGCTTGACAAGTAGATTTCTTGATTGAGGTCTAACTTGCTAGAGAATCTAGAAAGAATGAAAGAAAAAAGCACAGTCCCTCCTGGGACTGATGAGTGGCATAATCTGAGAGAGGAAAACAGACTCTAAAGGATCTATTAGTTCTCAAAGTTGGTTTTCTTCCATTTGTTAATCTTCATCCTTGGAAATATTATGAAGATAAAAAGTACTTTTGAACAAGTGCCACCCTTCAGTGTAATTCAAAAGTTGTTTTTCAAATCTTGAATGGTCCAGATAAAATGGAGTATTTTAGCCCCAAACTCATGACAGCTCTTAAGACTACTATTTCATGTGCAGGACTGTTCCCGTTTCCAGGTTTTTTTGGGGAAAAGTATCCCAGTTACCTGCTGCACAGCCTTGGGGATAGGAGTTAACATTCCAAAAGAGAGTCTTTCTTGGCAAAACTTCTTTTCTTGTAATTATATTTAGCTTATTTTATTCTTATGTATGTGAAGTAGGGGTAGATGTGGAAATGGAACAGGGCTTGAAATAACATATTAAAGGTACTCAGGTGGTGATGCCTTACCTGGCCCCAACTAGAGAAGGCCCACTCTACACAGAGCTGCTGGTTACATGCTTGGGTGTCCACAGGTCGTTTGGCCAGTTGAGAACACATCTCATTGGACATAGGTACTGAGACTCCAGTGGCTTTCAGCTTCTGACATGTAACTCGACGAGTCTGGACCCCTCCCCCACAACTTCGGGTGCAGGATGACCAAGAAGTTACCATCCACCTGTTAGAAGGGGGGAAAAGGATCAGGTAAGCCAAAAGGTCTTGGATTGAATCATAGGTTGCCATAAGGAGCTTCCTAGATGTCCAAAGTTTACCCTTCTCTGTCTAGATAATAATTTCTGGTAATCTGGACATATAGATGACCCTTTTCATAACCAATATCATGGATCATAACCAATACAGATAATGTGAAATCAACAGGCAGAATTCTCTTTAAATGTTTAGGCAATGGACCCAAAAGGTAGATTTTTGAAAGATACCCAGGAAACCAAGTGTCAGCTCATGTAAGGACTGGAAGGTGCTACATGGAAGCTGTCCCTCATGTTGGTAGTTTTCATGATCCAGAGATTCTCAAGACCATTAGAAGGGGAAAGAAGATTTGAATTAGGTCTAGTTAACCTCTACCTATGCTGAGAAAGGATCATCTCTACAACAGATCTGACAAATGGCCATCTGGTCTTTGCTTAAAAGTCCTAAGTGAGGCAGAACCCAGCAACACCTGAGGCAAGCCATTCTACTTTTGGGTTGTAATCTTTAAGAGAGAATCAGCATGGCAGAGTGAATAGAGAGCCAACTCTAGAGGCAGAAAGACTTGTCTCTAATCTAGATTAGCTGTGTAGACCATGGGTAAACTTTCAGCAGCCCAGGTAACTCTCCCAGTCCATGTTAAAGATCCACCCTCTTTCAGTGGAGAGTTTCATATTAGGGGTTGCACATATAGATAAAAGAATCTCAGAATACTGTCCCATGTCCCCAAAATATTTGGAAGTTTTTCCTTACATTAAATTTGTCTCTGTAATTTTCATCTTCGGCATTTACTTCTACCTCCTGCCACCAAATGGAACAAGTTGTCGTCTTCTCTTTTGCCATGACAGCCCAGTACTTCACACATAGTAAATGCTTGACTGACTGAGACCTGAACCTCCAATTTTGCTCTTTTTCAGTATAAACATCCCTTGTTTCTTCAAAGCTTTCTCGTATAACATGAACTCAAGGTCCTTTACCATTTTGGTTGCTCTCCTCTGGACACTCTCAATCAATAAATATTTATTAAGTTCCTGCTACATGCCAGGCACTATGCTAAGCACAGGGAATCTAAAAAGAGGCCAAAGACAGTCCCTGCCCTCAAAGAGCTCACAATCTAATGGAGGAGAAAATAAGCAAACAAATATATACAAACTACAGTCAGGATACATAGGAAATAACAGAGGGAAGGCACTAGAAGTAAGAGGAGTTGGGGAAAGGCTTCCTGTAGAAGATGGGAATTTTAGTTGGGACTTGAAGAAAGCCAGAGAATGCAGTAGGCAGAGATGAGGAGGGACGGCCAGAGAACATGCCCAGAGCCAAGAGATGTAGTGCCCACAATTATGCATGATGTTGGTCATACCAGGGCAGAGTATGATAGGACCACCACCTCCTTAGTTATAGACACCATGCCTCTCGGTGCTACCTAAGATGATAAGAGCTTTCTTGGTCATTATCTCCATTGTTGACACATATTGAGCTTGCAGGAGTAAAATAAAACTGATTGTTTTTCTAATGAGCCACTGCTTGAGCTCTGTCTTTTTCATGTTGTACTTGTGAAATTAACTTTTTTTGGAACTCCTGATTACATTTCATCACATTTGATTTTGCCCAGTGCTTTGACCTATCAAGATATTTTTCAATCCTAACTTATTTAGGGAATTATCAAGCCTTCAAAACTTTGTGCCCTCTGAAATTTTACTAAGAATGCCCTCCCTCTATATTTTGCCAAGTCACTTGGCAAAAATGCTAAAGAACATAGCAAAACATAGATTCCCAGGGCACTCCATTGTGGGCTGCCTTCCATATTGATATGGAACCATTAATTACTACTATCTGTGAAGTCCAGCCAATTAACCAATTTGCAATCCACTTAATGATACTACTGTCTAGCTGACATTCCTTAATTTTTATCTACAAAAATAGCACAAGAGACTCACATGTTTCACTAGAATCTAGGAAAATGATATTTATGGCTTTTCACTGATATCAGTTGAGTAATATCATAAAAAAGGAAATGAAGATAGTCTACCATGATCTATTCTTTATGAAACTATGCTGACTGTGATCACCATTTCCTTGTCTAGATGTTTATTAGCTATTCTTTCAATACGTTGGTCTAGAAATTTACCAAGAATTGAAATCAGGTGCATTGACCAATAGCTTGCAGACTCTAGTCTCTTCCTTTTTCTGAAAATTGGGACAATTGCCTGTTTCTCATCTCCCAAAGCTTTCAAAGCTCACTTGCAGTGGGTCAGTGAGCACATCTGTCAGGTCTTTCAGTACTTAAGAATGAAATTCATCTGGGCTTTGTTACTTGAACTTGTCAATGGTGACTAGCTGCTCACTGATTATCTCCTTTCCCCATTCGTCATTTTTGTTCTGTCCTTTTCATTCCAAAGATCATTTTGGCATTGAAGACAGCAGTACAAGCCTTCCTGAAACCCACCACTCCTAGTTTTGCCTTCAGGGGCCAAGCTGACACAGTCTGATTCTTCTTCTATGAGACAATCCTTTCAATATTTGAAGATAGCTTTGAAGCTCCTCACAAGTCAACCCCTCCAGTTTCTTGGTGGGATCTTCTTTTGGTCTGGTTTCCAGTTCCCTTACCATCCTGGTCTCTCCTCTTGATGAGCTTCAGCTTTCAGAGTCTTTCCTAAAATGTGGCATTGCAATCTTGACACATTACAATTAGATGTAATATAAGTGTGAGAAAAGCAAGGGTAGAAAAAAGTCATCTGATGTCAACAAGGGAGAATGTCTGCTTTAAGCTTTTATAAGAAACACCCGTATTATCTCTAAGGAACAAAAATAAAGAAACCTGGTTTCCTCTGTCTAACCATGATTCCACATGTGTTGGTGAGAAAGAATGACCAGGGAGATCCTTTTATTAACTCTGGACTATTATTGTGTTTTCTTCATAAAAACTGTAGAGATTAACATTGCTAAATATAAAAAGTGTGTAATCTGAAGAATGATAAAAGGTAAAAGAAGTGGTGATATTCCCTTCCTGGAAAATTGGGATTTTGGAAGAGGATCCTTGGGGGACCGTGGAACAAAGTGGTTATTCATTTTGCTAGGAAATCTAGGTTTGAGGTAACTTTGCATACTGCAGTTGCCTTGGAGAGAAGATTCCTCTCTATATAGTCCCAACCGACAACCCAGCTCAGCAGAAATGCCCACATTCATGATTACTTGGGAAGTAAGCAGGAGGTACTTTTTAACACTCCTTAGGGGCATTGAAACTCAAGCAGACCTATCCATTATTATTTCATTTACAGGAGTAAATTAGGTTGATTGACTCCAACCATCACCAAATCAAATTAAAAAGTTCCTGGCAAAGAAAAGATCTCTTCTTCATTTCACACAGCTTGGCAGGGCTGAATTTGCAGCTTCTTATGTCCCTGGTGAATCTCAGGCCTGCGTTTCAATCCACTTTGATTTCCAAATATCCATTTCAGCAATTTCTCAGGAGCTGGGGGTAGGTTGGGAGGGGGGAAGTACAGGCTGTGTTACAGTTCAGGAAGGGTATAAAAGGACATTAATCATTCCCGTGGAAATGTTCCCGTCAGCAAGTCAAACTGCTGATATTAATGAGTGTGTTTCATATTTCATTGAGTCTCTCCTGGTTTCAACTGTTCCTTATGACTCAGCTGGCAAAAGACAAAACAGTCGCCTAAGAGGTGAACGTCTTATGGAAAGGTAATAAAATGGCATTGTAGCAGTCTAGAGCCTAGCTTTACTTACAGCTGGGTACTGACCCACCACATTCAACCAGTATGGGCCCAGGATAACTGAAGCCATTCCTTCCCCCATTGACCAGCATCCTAAGATCAGGGGGCTCATTCTCAGGGGATTCATTCACTCTCTTGAGACATAGAGAGGAGGTAAAAAGCAAAGATGAGGGAGTGTCCATCTGTACCAATCTTGGAGTGGAAGTATAAAGAATGGGTAAAATTATGATAGTGTTCTAATGATTATGAAGTTGTACAGTATGCTGCCAGTGACTCTTGGAAGGATCCAAACATAGGACACAGAAATCTTTGGAACTGGTAAGGATGATGGGGGATGGTGTAGTGTCTAGAGTATGTCCTGAAGAAATAAATGAATAAATATCTCTTAACTGAACTGGTCTATTGATTAGTAAAATTATTAAGAGAAGAAAAAGATTCAAGTCTCTTCATGCTTTCTAAGTACCATAGCTGAGAGTTTCTTGTGAATTAGGCAGCTGATAGACAGCTTGCTACAAGAAAGCTTGCTATGGTGGGAAGTATTTTTAGTCCTAGAAGACCTGAGTCTGAATCATGTCTCTTTCCCTCACTGGGTCTTAGTTTCCCCATTAATAAAGGGTTCAATTGGCTAGTCTCGAAGCTCTTTTGCAGCTCTAAGTCCTGTGAACCTATGCCACGAAGCCCTAGCCCTGAGTCCCAGTGACCCAGGTTAGATGAAGTCCCACATAGATGTTCTGCTTGACAGACTCACCGGGATGGGCAATCTCTTCGGTTGCAGGCTACGGGTTGCACAGTTGGCTTAGCCTTCCCGGCACAATATGAAGGGTTGACCTCGGTATTATTCAGCACACACTTCAGCTGAAGTTGTTGAACTCCTTTGTTCCCACATGAAGCTGAACATCCCACCAGTCTGTCCACAGACCACCAGTATTCTGCAGCAGCCACAAGGAAAGATTGGAAGATAGCCTGGGGTTACTTATAGCACTCTCTCTTCCAGTGGGTATAACTGTGAAGCCCATCACTCCCAGTTTGGTGTTATGGGTCATACTCATACTAGAACTTTTGTTTATTATTCTCCCTCCACCCCAATAATCATATATAATAAGATCTCAGAGGATGAAGGGATCTGAAGTCCCAGAACCTAGGTTTGGCTGTGGCATTTGCTGCCTTTGTGAGTGGTGCAAGTCACTTTACTGGTACATGCCTCAGTTTCCTTATCTGTAAGATAAAGGGGTTGGATATTGTAATAAATGTCTCTGGGAACTTTTGTATCTTTCAATCCCATGGATTTTGTAAATCACAAACTTGATAAATAACTGATACGCCTAAGAAATTCTTCATTCATATTGTATGAGATCAGTCAAGCAAGAAGCTCTTACTAGGCATGTACCATATATACCAAGCACTGTGATAAGTGCTTGGGACGTGAAATGAGATGTAGAGAATTAGGGTTTGTTTTACTTTCTTATGTTGTATATGTGTATGTAGGTGGAGGCAGGAGAATATTTAAAAATACTTGTGGGCTTGTAAACTTTTAGTGCTTCATTTGCAAGATGATGCCATGCAAACTGCAGATTAGCCGCTAAAGTGTAGCAGGGTAGGAAGACTGGCCAGCGGGGAAACTGATCTTTATTTTTCTGTCTGTGAAGCCATTGCATTGTGGGGTGAGTAGGTGGGAACAGGAGGCTTAAGGGGGAAAAAAAGTTTTATGGGCTTGGAAAAATTCTTTTTTATTTTCCAAGGCTATCTTTCCATATTGTCATCCAACTGTTTCCTTGCCTTCAGAAACCTGCATTTTGGAAACAATGTGCAATGGAATTTTTCTTTGAAGTGTTTCACACAGGCCTATGGAGAAACCTGGATATGTCAAGCTAGAGGTTTCGAATGGGTTTCTATAGAAAGGTCCAATTGGAATTTGTCCCACTGTTTTAGCATCAGGAGAATGCAAAGGGATGACTAATGGCAGGGTGTCCCTAGGGAGGTGATGCTGAATCCAAGCCCATGCTTCAAATTCTAATACTTGTTCTAGATGGAAATTTCCAGACAGGGCCCAGGTCAGGGCCATCTGTCAGCCAAACAAGCACACAAGACCAGTATTTCCCTAATGGTCCTTTTTATTATCCTTACTAGAAATGAACATAGAGGAAATATACCACTGTTTGGAAAAAACTACCACCTTTAGTATTCAGCCCTAGATGAAACTTTTAGGGCAGATATATGTGTATTTTATATGTGTACCCCCTTCCTATGTCCTGCTTTAAAGGGTGCCTGTTTTAATTGCAAAATGTTCAAGGTAGACTCAGGTTACGAAGATCCAGATTTTGTTTGGCTTTAGGGTTTAGTCTCTAAGGATATATGTTAATAAGAAATAATGGTACTTTATAATACTTTACCAGAACTTGAAAATTCTATTTAGTTCTCTACATTGACTTGTTCAAGAAATCAAGAATGTAACCAAACCAGTGTGATATCCAAGACCCAAACATTTTTCTCTAGCCATCACTCCCTAAAGCGTTGTCTTCCCCTATTTGCATCATCTTGCTTATTGTATTTATATCCCAACTCTCAACACAGTCCCTCACATATAGCAAGTACTTTATAAATGCTTTATATTCATTCATTAATTGAGCATAGAGTAGTGGACAGAGGATTGGCCTTAGAGCTGGGAAGGCCAGGCCTGAGAAATCTCTCTCTCTCTCTCTCTCTAATCTTCCAGTTATCAGTCTGTGTATGTATATATACACACATACATATACACGTGCATATATGTATACAGATGTGTATATGTATATCACACACACATGACACATATGCTTATATATAAGTATGAATACATGACATGTGTAAGTATACACATGGCTATGGGACCACATGCAAGCCCCATCATCTCTCAGAGCCTTTGGCAGCTCTCTAAAATCAGAATTTACATAGGAGTTTGCATCAGTGGAGAGAATTTCCACAACAGGAGTTCCACATGCTGATAAAATCACAGGTTGAACAAAAAAGCAAACCATTAGCCAAACCAAACCATAGTGCAATGCTAGGAAAGAAACCTTGCCTTGGATCACGAGAGATGCCTTCTGCGTTAGCATCCCAGCCTCATTCTGAGCGAGGCAGCTGAATTCACCCTCAGATCCTCCACTGATGTTTGTAATCTGAAGAATCTGCCCAGCTGCCAATAAGCGGTACGTTGGGTCTGCTGATGTGGCAATAGGCTGATGATCACGGAACCAGGTGATATTAGGCATAGGATGGCCCTGGACGGGGCAACCTAGAAGAAGGTCAGGTAAGAAGTAAATCTTTAGCAAAGATACCAAAAAAAGGTTTTGTTTTTTCTTAATTTTTGCTATAAAGACATGGCTTTTGAATCTATGGAGCAAAAAGATCTTTTAATCCACTCTAATCTGATTTTCATCTTGATGGACCATGCCTACTGTAAACCCCAAATCTCTTCTAGCACGGTGCTTTGCATGGAGTAGGGGCTTCCTAAATGTTTCCTGAATGAAGAACCCTTTACATTTGTAGAGTTCCCTTTGTAATAGACTCTTTTCTTTGAAGTAGGTTTATTTATAATATCTGTCCATTTCATGGATATGTCATAGCAATTTAAAAAATTAGCTACTGAATTAAAAACTCTCAGAAGGTGATGTGTTACTTTTTGATTAATTCAGTTATGTCTACAAATTAATTGTATTCATTTTTCATGAGTTCAATCAACTTTCATTTACTGAACAATATCAATCTGTCTCCATTTTGATTTTTCATGGGAAGAAATGACCTTTTAAAACAGTAAGGCAGGAAAAATCATAAGAATACATCAATGTTTGTAAAGACCAAACCAGCTTGTAAAAATTCTATTTGAATCCTTTTCACAGAAGGGAACTTTCATGTAAAAGTTTTTTTTAAAGTCCTCACAAAAGACTAGCATAATAACTGATTTGCATCTAATTTATGATCTGCAGTGATGGAAGGAATACCCATAGTGATGAAGATGGACCCATTAGAGTATCTAATGATAAAATTATAATAATATATTTCTGGGATACCATTCCTCCAGGATCATTTGAGTGATATATCGTCAAAGAGAAACTAGGGAAATGGGTAGGGGTGGTACCCTGAGTCAGGAAAGATGTGATCATTCACTGGAGTCATGGTTTATCAGTTACCTTGATTCTGTAAATAAGATGATAATTCTGGGAAAAGGAGTTTAGTGGAAGGTCCAATGGTGAAGAGAATATTGTCTGTTACTGGCATCCCTGGGGAGATGACCTCCAGAGATGATAGTTTTTTTTCATCTAGGATGCATTGGTTACTTATTGAAACCAGGTCTAGTACTAGCTTAGGTAAGATAAGAGGGGAAGAAGCTAAGTTTCACCAAGGATCAGAATTACACTTACCAACTTGTTAGTGAATTTAATCAAAACAGGGAAACAGGTCATTTCATCATAACATACCTTCCAGGGGATAGACCCATTGAGTCTTCCAGGAAGGGTGAACATGGTGATTGCAGAGGACTCAGGACAGTTTGGTGCTTAAACGAAGAGTCACTGGGGGCCTGATAAGGAAAGGTCCTTCTCGTTCAGGGAGTCAGAGACAAGGGTAGGACTTCTGAGGGACTGGATCTATAAAGATTTACCCCTAGCTGTTAGCATAGAGGAAATGGAAGGAGCACAGGGGGGACTTAATACTAGGGATGGCCTTGGCAGTACTCTGTTCTTTTTGGGTCTGTATATAGGATGTGTATTTTATCAGGTAAAGAGCACTGAAAAAACCTAGAGCTCTGTAGGTAGTACATGGTATAGTAGAAAAAGCAATGTTCTTGGCATTGGGAGACCTAAGTCTAAATCCAGATTCTGCCACTCCCCACTTGTATGACTTTGGCTACTTCTTTGGGCCTCAGCTTATTTCTTATTAAAATGGGGATAATAATAGTTCTATCAACTTCAAGGAATAATTTTGAGACTCAAATGAGATATGTACATAAAAGGCTACTGTACCAATATCGGCTATTATATCATATCTTGGTTTAGGTGACTTCTTGACTTGACTCATTAATTCTTTCTAAGTATTTGAAAAGTGTTGAATTCTGAATTGCATCTTCTTGGGGTCAGTTTTAAGGACCCCTCCCACTGTTTTCCATTAATAGCCTCACAAAATGGGGGATGGTCCAAAGGAACTGACTTCGAGGGCAGTACTAGGGAAGGATTGGGTGGGGTAACCAAGCACCCTTGAAACAGTCCTGATTTGAAGTCATATAGTAATTTTACTTCTCAGAATGAGTGCTTACTAATAGTGTAATTTCCTTCTGAACAGAGCTGGTATTATATCCTTCTTTGTAGCCTTTGTAACCTTCTTTGTAACCTCACATTACATGAATTTTAATTTATTGAATCAAAGCAGCCTTACTAAAATTTTAATGAGAGCTTTAATTTATTTCTAAGATATATATCCCTTACCTTATTTCAAAAGTGCAACTTTTCAGGATGCATGATAACTCATTTCTAGAGCAGTTTAAGGTTAAAAGCTCTTTCCTCATGACGGCCCTGGAAAGTATGTGATACCATTATCCTATTTCAGATGAGCAATCTGACAAGTGATTTGTGAAAAGGGAAGTGATTTGTCCACAGTCACACAGATATCTGAATTAGGATTTGAATTTGGGTCTTTCTTGAATCTAGGCAAGCATTCTTACTTTTCAAGAAAAAGGTGGTGAGTAGGCATATTTTTCTATCACATCTGCTCCTTACAAAAATTGTAGGCCATGTAGACACCAGCCAAATAAAGCATTTTCTTTTTTTGCTTTATAGGTTGACAGATGAGAATATAGCTGTCCACAAGTTACCAGGAAGCACTTGGCCAGAAGTGCTGCCATATTTCTTTCTAAAGGTCAATTTCTCCTATTCCACTAGGAATGATTTTTCTGAGTAATTGGGAGGAAGTCTGAGACAACAACTTGAGGCTGTTCTTTAAGCCTGATAATATTACTGGTGAGGTATGCCAGAAACCACAGTTTTTCTTTAAAAAAAATACAGGTTTACGTAAATATGAAGTCTGACCTTCTGAGGGGACATGTTCAAGATAACCATGCTGAGGGCATTTGGTGTTCCCCAGATCTTTTATAAACTTATGTATTTTATTTTATGCATTTAAAATCATAATTTTGAGAAGGAGCCCATAGGTTTCAAAGCCAGACTGATCAGAAACAAGCTAAGAACCCCCGGGTTAGATGATTTTTTAAGGTACTTTCTGGCTTTAAATTCTATGATCCTAAATCTACTGTCCCTATGGGAGGTGGAGACAGGGAGCAGAGAGAGAAGGGAAAAGGCCTACTATGAGCTGGGCATGTAGACTCAGCAGAAAAAGGGTAGCTCCTCACATGGAATTTCAGAACATTAGAGCTAAAAGAGACCAGAGACTTTAATATTAACTAGTCCAATTTCCTCATTTTACAGCAGGGCAAACTATAGAGTTACCCAAATTTGCAAAGTTAGTAAGCGACAGGGCCAGGACCATGGTCCCTTCAAATTCAGATGTGTTAGAAGGTCCATTGCTGGTGCTCTGAGTAGACTTCCTAGAGGATGTGAATTCGGTTCAAAATTTTGGAGGAGGGAGTTAATAGCAACAAATAGGGTGCTGAGATGTTGTACACTCAGGCCACAAACCCATACTTTTCTCCTGCCACTCTAGGTAGGTGGAACGGATGGAAAGATGACCTTCAGGGGTCCCTGGAATGTGACTCCAGTTTAAAAGATCGGAACATTGCTAACATATGTCCCTTTCTTGGAATGTCTTTCCCTTTCCTCTTTGCTTTTCTAAAGTTTTCAGAGTTCAGCTCAAATTCTCCCATTACCATGAAGTCTTCTCTGACTACTTCATTCCACAGTACAAGCTCCCTTGTCTCATTATCTACTTACTACTTAGATGACTTTGAGTAAGTCTGTCTCCTCTGTGGATAAAAATTGTCAATGCCAGAATAAAGCAGAACCAAACCCAAACCAGGAATTTAGGGACTAACAAGGGTTAAGTTTGCCATCAAGGGATCCCCACCTGCACAGATTGGAGATTCCTTGAAGGAACAAAGCTTATGTAGATTTCAATTTTGGCAGGAGGTGCACTGGGTAATGGGGTACCTTTGGATTGGACAAGACTTGCTGGGAGCTTGCAGGGAGATGTGATATTCCTCCACTGCACAGGATGAGTTGCTGGGGCTAGTAACAGGAATTCAGGTTAGCTTTCTCTTATAACCCTGCCCTAAAAAAGACAGGACTGTCTTTGCTGTTTCAGCAGTTAAGGAAGGTCATAAGCAAGGGCAGCAGCTGCCATATGAACAGGGTCAGAGGTAAGATAGAAGAATTACAGCAAAAATGGAGTTGCTTTAGTTTTCTGGGCTACCCACACCTCCCTTGTAAAAGGGTGAGTGGAATTAGATGTTCATCTAGGGCCTCTCTATTTATAGATCTATAGTACAATGGTAGTATGCATTTACTATTTACCTATACACTGCCTAATGTTGTTTAACTCTTATGATGTAACTTATCCTTAATATTTGTACGTGAGTCACATTTCCTTTCATGTTTCCATGAAGCATCCTTAGATGTTTCCCATTCACCTGCTTTATTGAGGTAGATGACTGCATCTCTGTCCCATTTCTCTAGACATTAAGATTGTACCACAAAGCCTGTCTCCTCTTTCTCCCTGCTTCATATGCCTGAGGAACCCTCTCAGTCCCAAAGAGATGGTACTTTGTTAATTAGCGTCTACTGCTCTGGAGAGAGGCCTTTGGAGTTGCTGTTCCCACTTGCAGAGGCAGCTTGAAAGAATTAGCAAAGTAGATTGTGAAAGGAAAGAGGCCATGAGGGGTAGCCCCCATGTAATAGTGGGGATTTCAAACTTGGTAACTGAGTGACTTCCCTAGGAGGAGAGTAAGAAGGGGGATATGGTGAGAATGGTCCATCTTTGTTAACTTCTTCCTCTAGCCCCTAAACCGAACTTACTTACATTTGGAGGGCATTTTTAACACCCGCATTTTCTTAAGGTTCCTTTTCTTGGCTTTGATTCCTCACATTTTCATAGGATCATAGAATTGAACCTCAAGGTCATCTCGTCCAGACTCCTCATTATATAGATTATGATTCAGACCCACAAAGGTTAAAAGTTACATACTGTTGTGTAGATCTCTCCCTGGGGAAAGTCTTGAACAATGAACTATGTTGCAAGCTGCTATAGTGTTAGGAACAGAGCACCATAACAGCCTGGACAGTGGTAATCTTTAAGTTTGAAGACCAGCAAGAGCTAGTTTCTTTTGACATATTTGAAGTCTTTCCTTATTCCCCCGGGTATGCCTGTGTGAAAGGTCCCTGGCTGGGAAAAGAGTTGATGGGAAAGAAAGAAGGGGTGGGGAGAGGAAAGGGATAGGGTCAGAAATGACTGAAGAAAGGACAAACTTCAGTTTTTTGGACATTGTATTAACTTTATGTAGGTTATTTCTGCATAGGCTATGTATGCATTAGATAGCTTAGTTGCTAATCTTCACTGAATTTAATTGAATATGTTTATTAACATCTAGATAGTACCTGGCTACAATGTATTTATAATTAATGTAACTGTTTCTCGTGGACCTGAAATTCTTAGGAAAATCTACTTATTATCTGTTATTTTATAACTAAGACCCAAAAAGCCCATCAGTCACTATTATGAATTATCTTTTCCATGTCAACTATGTCTTTAAATATTTTTTACTGAATAAAAATATTTGCCTAGTGCTCACCAACATATTTTTTCCATTGAAGATTATTATTCAATCTTCCAAAGTCTATACTCCCTGTGCTAACTTGTGTGTCTATCTGTATGTACGCATGGATGTGTATACAGTGGCCTTTGAGAATAGCCAGTAGCCAATAGTAGAAAGGAAGAATCCAACCCCAATTCCCACTGTGTATGTTCCTGATGAATAATTATTACATTTTCTACTGCTAATGAGAAAACCTTACTTGTCACAGTGGGTCCCTTATGCCACTGGACATTTCTCATTTGTTAAAGTAGAAGACACATCCATCATTTCTCATAGGTGAATGATCTTTGTCTATCTCCCTGGCCTGGACACCAAAGCTGTGGGCCCATTACTGAGGCCAAGTAATAAAACACCTTCTGTGGGGATATGAAGGGCCCTGCATGCAGGTGACTAGGACCTCTTTTTCTGCTTCCTGCCTCATTACATGGTCATTGACCGTATTCATCCTCCAAACTCAGCACCTGCCTCAGTAAAGGGAACAACAGAATGAGCTGGAGGCCAGCAGTTATTAAAGACCATTAGTAGTTAGTGCTGCTGAAGAGGAAACGGTGCTTGGGAAGGCTGCCTGACTAATGAGTGTTCTGGCAATGGAAAACTTCTTTCTATCAATCCTTCTTAACCAGTGAAAGAAAATATTGCCTTTAGGCCTCCCTTGTTAGGTCTGTTGTGGCTCTAAATTGAGCCAAAGCCAGGTTGTGATTCACAGATGTGTGAGGTTTTCTTCCCATTTTCTTCTGGAGGGATGGGGGGAGGGGTATGCAGCAAGAAAATAAAATTGTCATAAAAATTCTCTCTCCATTTTCCTTTATGATTAGTTAATCTTCAGATGACAGCAAGGAAGTCTCTGCTAATGGGTCTGACCTTCTTATCCTGCCTTGCTTACATGGTCATTGCACCTTCTCCTCCCTCCTTCCAACCAACTATAGCATACAGCAGATAGAGGGGTGGGGAGAATTTAACTTAGTAACTTTAAGAAAAAAGATCACCAAAGTGACTAAGTTCACATGATCACCTGCTTTGTCAGTGACTGAGACCAAGCACTTCATCAATCAGGCTGAGTCAGTTCAGCTCATAATTTATTTTTTGTATCAGCTCATCAGCTTCCACATCCCCTTTGAAACTGGGGATCCCTCCACTGCTTCCCTCAGTTTTCTTCCCCCTCTAACTGAACTTTTCCTTTGGATTTGTGTAGCTAAAATAGCATAATATAACACAAGCTAAGCTTTTTTTGGGTTACCATACTACACAGTCCACTAGAACTCTCAGATCTTTTTCTGATGAATCATCCCTATTTCTCCCATGTTGGATTTCCGAGGTTGAATCTTTAAGCACAGGCATAAGATTTCACATCCTTGTTAAGTCTTGTTTTGTGAGATTCAGCCTCGTCTACTGAAGCTTTAGGAAACTTGACTGGTGAGAGGGGAGTTAGAGAGGTAGTGGCTCTGTCCCTTTACCTCCTTTGAACTTTCAGTGAAGTTCCTAGGGATTATCTGGAAGGTGCTTGTGGTTGGCATTTATCCATCTATCCAAGAAACATTAAGTGACAACTGTGTGCCAGACATTGTGCTGGATTCTGGGGACACAAGACAAAAAAAATAGAAAGAAATAGACTTTGTCCTGGAGAAGCTTTTATTCTCTTGACTAAAGGGTGTAAGCATAATATGGTGGACTCATATTGACTTATTGAACTCCATATCATCAGTAATTGAGAATATAGATTTAGAACTGGAAGGAACCTTAGAGATAATCTACTCCAGTCCCTTCATTTTGCAAAAGAAGAAACTCTGACCCAAAAAGGAGTGGTTTGTCCAAGGTTACAGAAGTAACAAGTAACATCAAACACTCTAATTCCAGATCCAGAATTCTTTCCAAGGGCCATGCTGCCTCTCATTTAAGAGAAAGGCAAGCATCTCATGCAAGTTGGATGTTTCATGCTGGCTCACATATTAGTCCAGTTTGTTCCCAAATGGTATTTCAATGTAATATTTCGACCACAATTAGTGCTGAGTCCTTATTTATCCATACCAAACAGAAGGAACTGGTCGTACTTTTTTTTCTCCCTTTCTTCCCATCTTACAGAGGCAACTAGTATGATAGTACAGAAAAGGAGGAGCTGAGTTTTAGAAGTTAGATGGGAAAGAACTAAATAAAGGCATAGACTACATAGTAAGAAATGATGAATATGTAAAAGTTCAGAAAAGCATAGAAAGACATATGGACTGCTAAAGTCAAGCCAGCTGAACTAGGAAAGCAATATACACAATGACTACAACAATGTAAGTGAAAAGGTCAAAAAAATTCAGACTGAATATTGTGTAACCATAATAACTAAACATGGCCCCAAAGAAGAGATAAGAAAATGTACATTTGTTCTTTTTGACAGTGGTGTCAGGCTGACTGTCATGTAGGATAATTCATATACTGTCAGACTTGGTTGATGAGTTGATCAGTTCTTCTGAACTGCTTCCCCATGTACCCCTTCCCCATGGGATGGCTCTGGTCAAAGAGGGGATAGGGCTATATTTGAAAAAAAAAAAAGGTGATTTTAAAAAACAAAAGATATAAAATAGAAATGAAATTTGAAAAAAAATTGAGTAGAAAAAGGGAAGGAGTGGGGTGGGGGAATGACTTGAAAATGGGATAAAAGAATATGAAAAGGAGGAAAAAAGAATCCTGTGCATTTTCATCTATTTTAATGCTCCTTAAAGAAAGAGAAAGTGTGATGGATTAGGGCACACTGTGTAAAAATATTCAATACATGGAATTCTTGTTTCATGAGCTGGCCCTGGGCCTGTCAGCATTTACATTATAACCTTGTATTTTCATGGAGTTATAACTCACCATAAAAATGATATGTTTTGGGATGAAACTCGGTAATTGGAGTTCTCAGTCTGGGAGTCCTTTCCTTAATTTAATTTTACAAAACTTGGAAGATATTCACTCAGTCATTTACATTTTATTGAGGGCTCTCTGTTTCTTCTGTTGGGTATGTGGTACACAGAAAAATCTATCCATGTGGCCTTGGAGATCAGTAAATGAAAGTAAGAAGCCTATGCAAGTTACCTGTCTTGCTCATTCTCTTCTTGCTCAAGTCCATCCCCTTATGGTGGTAAAGGCTCTCAGAGATATAACTAAATTAAAGTGAGTAGGAGTTGGCAAGGAATAGGGGACTTATGGAAAATATGATTAACTCATTGAACAACCAGACTGAAGAAATTATTGGGAGAAGACAAGCAACCTTAACTTTCACTCTGGTCTCTCAGACCTCCCAATAATATGGTCAAATAACCAGGTGCAAAGACTATCCTCAGGCACTCATGGCCAAAGAAAATTTTAAAACATTCCAAGAAGTGGGGAACTAACTATAAAACTTATTTTCCATCCCCCAAATACTCTGCTTTTCTGCCTCTTCCACTGACTAGGGAGGCAATAAAGTCTCAGGACTGTGGGGCATTTGTTGGGAGAACTTAATCTGTATCTTATCATGTAAAGAATGAAAGAATAAGTCTGAAAACCAGGTGCAGACTTAGAGAAATATTGATCAAGAATAAATGCATTTAGGGGCAGCCAGATGGAGCAGTGAGTAAGAGCATCGGCCCTGGTGTCGGGAGACCCAGGATCGGCTCCGGCCTCAGATATTCGGCACCCACACTAAAATAACTGGCCATGTAACCTTGAGCAAGTTACTTAACCCCAATTGCTTTAAAAACAAAATCAAACAAACAAAAAGAATAAATGCATTTAACTCAGAATTATTCTGAAATTGTAAAGTCCTTCTAACCTTTCTTAAATAAAAGAATAATTGAGGATGTTCAGCCCAAAGAAAAGGAGACTGGGGGAGGTGATATGATATCATCACCATTAATAAGTAGTTATTAAATTCTTACTATGTGCTAGGCATGGGCAGCTAGATGGCAACAGATAGAGCACTGAGTCTGGAGTCAGGAAGATGAGTTCAAATTCAGCCTCAGACACTTATAAGCTATTTGACCCCTGGGCAAGTCACTTAACTCTGTTTCCCTCAGTTTCCTCATTTGTAAAATGAACTGGAGAAGGAAAAGGCAAACCACTCCAGTATCTTTGTCAAGAAACCCCCAGATGGGTCATGAAGAGTCAGACAGGATGGAACAACAACAAAAACTCAATAACCACACAACAATAGCAGCAACAACAAACCAACACAACAGCAACCACAAACAACAACAGCCAAGCATTGTACAAGCTTTGGGGAAACAAAGGAAGACTATGACATCATTCTTCAAGAATTTGACAGGCTGTCACAGAATCCCTGAATTAGAAGGGAGTATAGGGGCCATGAACAAGAATTCCATGGACAATAAATATCTTAAAGCTTGAAGACCTCTAGGTAAGAGGCAGCCTATTACCTCCAAACAAAGGTCCATTTTACTTTCGGATAGCTGTCATTGTCAGGGAGTTTTATCAAGACTAAGTCTGCCCAACAGTGGCCTCTTCCAGATCTTGCTCCCAATTCTTCCCTCTATGGTTAAGAACAAGTAAAACTTTATTTTTGCATGAATACCCTTCACATATGAAAACCACTCTTGTGTCACCTCTTCTCCAGGCTAATCCAGACATCCCCAGAGCCTAGTTTCTCCAACAAATCCCCATATGGTAAGACCCCAGGGTACTTTATCATTTTGTTTGCTTTCCCTTGACTTTTCCAAAACTTATCCTTTCAATGTCCTTCCAAAAATGAGTTGTGAAGAATCGAGCCTATTTCTTCAAACACAATCTCACTAAAGGAGGGGACAGCAGGACAATAACCTCTCATCCTGGACACTATGCATCTCCATGCAGCCTAAGCCTGCATTACCTTCCTTGGTACATAGTTAATTCAGGCTGAGCTTGGTGGCCATTCCTGCCCTGCTCCCTTCTTCCTGCCCTGCCCCATCTTTATTTAGATGAATTGTCCATACCTCCTTGTCTATACCAAGTTTGAATTCTAAATAGATTTTTTTTAACCAGTTGTAAGATTTTTACCTTAATCTTTGTTTTATTTGATTTGATTTAGCTTTTATTGTCATCAAATATGGGAGTTAACTTTGTATCACATGCAAATGTTATGTGTGCCTCCTATTCTTGTCTTCAAGTCACTGACAAAGATGTTCCATAGCTCATGGCCACAGACACATCCCATCAGTGACGTCCTTCCCAGTGGGATTTGAACTGTTAAATAATTCTGTTTCTGGCGACTCAGCAAGCTCTGATTATTCTTAACTGTCCAATCAACATTTTTCCATTTTGTCCACAAGAATAGAATGAAACCACACCAGATTCGTTGCTATAATTAAATTGTACTTGGTTCTTTGTGATAGCCATTTTTTCTTCTAGATTTTTTACTAACCATCCCTTCAATAATGCATTCTAGAACTTGAATTTGCAAACTCTATTCTCTCAACTCTTTAGCAGAGGCAGCTAGGGAGGTACAGTGGATAGAGGGCCTGAAGTCAGGAAGACCTGAGTTCAAATCCATATTCAGATGCTTACTAACTGTGTAGTGTTATAGGAATGGGAATCTGAAGATCTTCCCTGCCCCCGGGCCCTTTGATAGCCTTAAGTGACTCTGAGAACCTTCCCTGATTTGAAAATATACTCTGCCCCCTAATAGGCTGAATGTCATCACCTGGAACCTGTGGCGGGAGGCTTGCTTTTCAGGAATGCCCATACCTTGTTACTTTGTGATTGGGCAGTGGGTCAAGAGGGTTGTGACATTCTCTGACCCAGGAGAAGGCTATCTATACATTGATGTGAGGTTTTGCTTTGGGACTCACTTTGAGAAGAGTTGTGTGATTTGACCAGATGAGACTCTGGGCAGCCATTGAGTCCCCCCTCTCCCCCAGCTTTGAAAACCCAGATGTTGATGCTTCCCTCTCTGGTAACCCTGACTAGATATGAATGTAATGGTCAGACAGCTGGAAGCCCTGTTTGCTGATCTGTTTCTCTGTCTGCTTGTAACTTCTGCTTGTATTCTGTTTGTATTCTCTTAAGTTCAGGGTGCTTACTTTTCCCCCTGAACTAGGTAGAGTGATATATGTTTGACTGATTAAAGTAAGATTGTTAACCCATTTTGAGTTGCCTTCCTTTGGAGAAACACATCTAAGAACCTGTGTTGGCAGCCATTCTGGGTATGCTAGGGTGCTTGCTGCTACATAGAGGCCTGGGCAAGTTGTTGAACCTCTGCCTGCCTCAGTTTCTTCATCTGTAAAATAAGGATAATGATAGCTTTTCTCTCCCAAGGTTGTTGTGAGGATAAATGAGATAAATAAAAGGTGCTTAACAAATGCTTGTTTCCTTCTTTCTCCCCAATTCTGAAAATTAGAAGTTCTTTTTAAGTCTTGCAGGATCTCTCCTGTTCTATAAAATCTTTTGAAGATTTCCGAGTCTCAGAGAAACAACACCACAAGAAAAAACTTGTGAAGAAGACTACTATTAACTGATGCAAAGTAAAAGAAGCCAAACCAGGAAAACAATATTAACAAAAACTACAACAATGGAAATGGAGCAAATAAGAATAAAAAATTGGAACTTAAAGCTGTATTATTATAATGACCAAGCTTAGTCTCAAGAAGAGATGAGAAAATTTATCTTCTTTCTTTACAAAAGTAGAAGACTAGTCTAGAAGTTGCATATACTAATGGACTTGGTTGATACGTTGGTTAGCTTTTTAGAATGAATCCTCTACCCCCACCTCCATTTCTTTTTGTTATTTGTTACAAGGGTTGACTTTCAAGGTAGGGGAAAGTGGAGGATATATTCAGAAATGAAAAATATATCAATAAGAATAAAAACCTAGGGGCGGCAAAGTGGCACAGTGAATAGAGCACTGGCCCTGGAGTCAGGAGGCTGACTTTAAATCCGGCCTCAGACACTTAACACTTACTAGCTGTGTGACCTTGGGCAAGTCACTTAACGCCAATTGCCCTGCCTTCCCCCCTCAAAATTAAAAAAAGAATAAAAACCCAGAAACCTGATCACCCCAGATCTAGGGCCCTTGTCATACTTTCCTCCTTCTGCCCATCACGGATTCTAATTTGTAATAAGCACTTCCTCCTCAGGTTCCCATCATTTCTGTTTCAGTAACCAGTTTTTCTATGTTGGGAAGAATAAGGTTCCCAGGAGCATTTATTCTAATTGCTTTCTCCACCTTTGTAGGAATAAAGATATCAGAAGAGGGTCTAGTCATGTTCTTCTTAGTCCCAAAGAACAGAATTGGGAGTGGAAGATGCAGAGAGGCAGATTACAGTTTGATCTAATAAAAAACTCTGTACCAATGGGGACCATTCATGCAGGGAGTAGTCTCAAGATGAAGAGGGTTTTCACTGGATCACCTTCATGGGAGCTGGCATCATTATGGGATCATCATGAGGTCAAAGAGGAGTGGAACTAAATGACCTTTGAGGCTTCCATCCAACCCTAAGAGTCTGATTCTGCCATCAATCCTTAGAGTTCTCCTTTCTCCTCTCTTCCTCTACAAAAATGTGACTTAAAAAATCAGCATTAAAAGCAGTTTTTCAGATTTCGGGGTTTACAAGGCTTGGGCCCCCTCTGCCCTCTTGCAAAGTGGCAGGTGCTTTCACTAATGGCAAGGAGACCTGCTGGTTGTCTTCCAGAGAAAGGTCTGGCAGCAGTTTTTATGATGCTGGAGGGAGGAATTTCAATCTAGTGACTGGACAGCTTTAAATGAGCTGCAAGCTGTAGACATATCTATGGTACATATGAGGAGGGTTCAAGGTCAGAATTTAGTATTGTGTACCTCTCTCTCTCCACTTTGTGGTACAGTAGAATTACAGATCTAGAGTTAAAGGAAAGAAGTTTGAATCTTGTTTCTCCTGTTTACTACCTGTGTGATTTATGGCAAGATATTTGACTTCTAAAGTCCCTTCTATACTCTAAAACTATCATATATTCATTCTTTCTCAGACTGTCTCTTTCTATCTGTCTTTCTTCTGATTATATATGTCCTTAGGGTCTAAAGTCTCTAGGGGAAGTGATATTTAATTATTGCATATGCTAAGTGGTCTATAATATTATTAATCATAAGGGTAGGCACCTCAGCAGATTGGAAACAGCTGATATTTGACTTTTAAAATTCTCTTCTCTTGGGAGAAATAAAGGCACTTACTTTCTAGGTACAGGGAAATACAAGAAAATACTTTTTTTTTCCCTGAAAAAGCTTACCTGTTTTCTTGGCTCAAGTCAGAAAAGAGTGCTTGAGTAGAAAAAAAACTCCAAATATGCTCCATGAAACATTCCACCAAGAAAGCCTTCTTAAAAAAAAAAGCAAAAAAATAAGCAAAAAAACCCAACCCTGACACAGTCCCAGTCCTCTCTCCTTTGTTAAACCTGAGCTGCTGTAACCCAGCAGCTGGGATGAAGAATGGCTAATATTCATAGCAGGTGTCCTGAGAGGCAGCATTGCAGAAACTCAGAGTTCAACAACAAGTCACAGGAAGGAGCGGAGGCTGATGAGGAATGCCAGAGGGAGCTACAAGGGTCAGGGCTGCTGGGGACGCAGGAAGGTCTTGTATTTATTAAGCCGATACATGTCTTTTGAGTCATGAGACTCCTGTGTGCAAGGAACTTCCCATCCAAGTAAAGAAAATAACCCACAAGGCAGGGAGAAGAAGGGGACTGGCAAGAAAGGGCCAGTTGGTGGCAGGGGGTGGGAGTGGGGAGAGGGGAAGGGAAGAACAGGCCTGGGGGAGAGTGTGTATAAAGATGCTGCTGTCTGACTTCTGTCTGGCTAATGAGGTGTCCTGGCAGCCAGGGTCTGGCTTTGGCAGCTGATACTGGAGAATGTGTGGTTTGTCAAAGACTCATAAACAGAGACATCCTAGGGAGAGGAGGTCAAAAATCCTGCAAACCTGGAGAGAGCATCTGACAGCAACCTGACATGCATACAGCTGTAGCTGCTTTTATGGTTCAGAGACAGTTTTAGTCCTCAGCCTAAGAGACTTCCCCAACACCTGGAAGAGCTAGAGAGTTACCATATGATGGCACAATTTGTTGGCTGAAGCCGGGGAGGGGGAATGTACATCCATCTGGCTCTGACTTTTATTAAATACCAGTAAGGAGTTGGTGGGAGCAATCTGAATGGCTCTCTGTATTGGAGGGTTCAGAATCATGATCGCAAAGCTTGGCTCAACTGAGGTTCTTTTGGATCCAGAGATGAAGGGATCTTACAGGTTGTCCAGTACAACATTCTCATTTTATAGTTGAAGAAAACAAAGGATTAGGGAAAGGTTTGTGGCTAGTCACTACAGTTATTTTGTGAGTGGCCTTTGGATTTAGGTCAGTGAGTAATGTTGGCCCTAATGCCTTTTCAAGTAGAATGACTTGTTTCTGGAATTTTGCTTAAAGAAGTTGGGATATCCTAGGGGTATAAAGTTTGATGCAAATTTCCTTGACCCATCTTAGATGACATATGCTACAAGGATCCCAGAATCAAGCTAGTCTCTTCAAAATCCTCAAGTCAGAGGACCTGAATTTGAATCTTAGCTCTATTTGGTACCATTGTGACCTTGGAGAAATTTTTACTTAACTTTCTTGGGCCTCAGTTTCCTCATCTGTAAATTGACAGATTGAACTGGTTGGTTTCTAAAGCCCCTTGGAGCTCTTTATCTATGAGCCTCTGAACCTGTGATATGGAGTGAGAGCACCTGTGCTTGAATTCCAGGCTATTTATTTACTACCTGTGTAACTTTGGGCAAGCCTCTCCAGGTCCTAATTTCCTCATTCTGTAAAAGGAAGGGGTTGGACCAATGACTTTAAAAGGTTCCTTCTCTCCCATACTCTATGATTCTAGGTCTTATTACCCTATGAGCCTCACTTAGGTATAGTATGACTGAGAGATCTGCAGATGGATGGATGGATGGATGAATGAAGAGAGGCAGCCTTTATTCTGTAGAGATAAATGCTTCTGTTGTTTCCTTCTGAAGATAAATTCCTCTTTGAGCTCACGGAACTGGCCAGACATGTACACAAGAAGATGCTGCCAGTTTATCCTCCTTGATGCTACTTCAGAAGTGTTAGACACTGCTGTCTCTGCCAGCTTTCAGGGAGCATATTCCATGAATTTTTGGTCTTATCTCCTTGGCAACAAGTCATCCAGAGCTCATTACTTCTGAGCAGGCACTGCTAATAGTGGAATGGTGAATTCTATAATGATAACTGATTTGGGGAGTTTTTTCTTTTCAAGGCAGGAATCTTCCAAGAGAGATTTTTTGGAGTGAAGCTTGGCATGCTATATACTTTTTTAAAGTTACAATTATGAGAAGGATAAATGAGAAAGACTTTGAACTCTAAAGAAGAAATACCTTATATACTGTTATTGGTTTAGATTTATAGATTAGTAGTAGTAGACACAAATAATTATAAAATGTTAGGGCTGGAAAACTTAGATATTGTTTAGTCTAATTGTCACTTTATAGATGATGAAACTATCCTAAGTGAGTTAGTAGCAGAGCTAGGATATGACCTCTAGCAAAAGGTGGAAGACCCCATCCCTGCCAATGTTGTGTGACTTTGGGTGAATTGTTTGATTTAGGAATCGGAAGAGTAGTCTTTGTTCCTTCGTGCCTCCCTTCCTTCTTCCCTAGAATGGAAGTAATTGTTTTAGGTTGAAAGAATGCTTGTGTTATAGTCTTGATTCTAATTCAAAGTGTGAATGACTTTGGCAATTCACTTACTCTTTCTGGGACTCAGTTTCTCAACTATGAAATGCATGGAATGGATGATTTTCTTTCAGATCTCATGAAAAATGTTGTAAAGGCAGAAACCATATAATTAGGCAGTAGATTGGTTATGTAGCGTGAGAGAGGAGTCAAGGATAATGATGAAGTCAGCCTAGGAGAAGAGGAAGATAGTGGAGACCTTGGCAGTTAAGAGCAAAGCTCAGAAGGGAAACTTTGCTGAAAGACAATTATGTCTGAGTTTGAGATGCCTATGGGATGTCCTGTTAGAGATGCCCAGAAGCCAGTTGGTGATGCAGGACTAGAGAAAGGCTAAGGATGGAAATATAGACATGAGAATCATCTTCCTAGATGGGATCATTGAGCCCATGGAGATTGAGGAGATGATAACCAAGTGAGGTGGGACAGAATGCAGTGTTTTGAAGATCTGAAGAACTGTGTATGGGAGAGGATGAGACTTATTCTGTTTAGTCCAAGGGGCAAGAGCCAGGATTAATAGTTGGAAATTATAAGGGAGAACTTCCTAATAGTGCTATCCAAAACCAGACTAGCCTTACTCAGGAGATAATTAGTTCTCCCTCACCAAAGATTGGTAGACCACTTGTCTGGTATATTATAAAAGGAATTCTTATTTAGGGATGGACTAGATGGCCTCTGAGGTCTCTTCCAACTCTGTGATTCTGTGACTGTAGACACTTGATAAATGCTTATTGACTTGACTTATAAGGAGTGTGTGTGTATATACGTGTTGACACACACATGTTCAAGTGTTTCAGTCGTGTCTGACTCTATGATCCCATTTGGGATTTTCTTGGCAAAGATACTGGAGTGATTTGCTCCTTCCTTCTTCAGCTCATTTTACAGATGAGGAAACTAAGGCAAACAGGATTTAAGTGACTTTCCCAGGGTCACATAGCTAATAAATGTCTGAGGCCAGATTTGAACTCAGGAACATGAGTCTTCCTAACTTGAGGTCCAGTACTTGTATCTACTGTGCCATATAAATGTGTGTGTGTGTGTACATGTGCCTATTCTAGTTTCAGTAAAATTAAATATCAATGGACCACAGTGCTGTAGTTCTCATTCAGGCTTAATTCTCCTCCATCCTATTTTTGAGTATGGTGATCCTCAAATAGAGTCATTATTGCCTCTTCCCTTCCTCAAAGAGATTTTCTGGAATACACATCCAGAATTCAAGACAAATAGAACAGATGAGCCACTCTTCAATCCTAGGGAACTTTGGGACTTGTGATAGACATACCTGTACCAACATCTGTGGGCTTATGTAACTTATGGAAGATGACTTCATGACTGCTTTCAGTAGCTTAAGGTCTTTTATAGAGAGGATGTTGACTAGTCAAGCGTCAATGCAAGAAGAACTGAAGAAGAGAAAGCTGTTTGAAGCAGTTATACTCAGTTCCTTTCTTAGCAAAAGTCACCGGTAAATACATTTCCAAATAACAGGCTACCTGTGCCAGAGAAAACTGGCCACAACATCCTGCCAATGGGAACATATAGGTGCTTGTAGGAAAGGCACATGCCTGTCCTGATTACAAGGTGTGTCCTCTGGCCCACTATCTCGCCAACCCCCTGCCGTTTTATTTTCATCAATCCCGCTTGCCATTGCACCCTCTGGACCACGAGGCTTTGGCATCTGCTCTGCCATTCTGCATACTCCTTGTCTACCCCCTTATAATAAAAATGGCACTACCGCCATCATCGCCCCTGGAAAGGGCGTAACAAGCAACTCCTCTAGAGTTCCACTTACTAATCCTGTGATTTTCTAAAGTTTCCCTTTGACTCAATCTGAACTTCACATACTTGAAGACTTAGAGGGCCACATGTGCCCTTGAGGTCCACAGGTTTCCCAACTCTGTACCTAGATCAAAGCACCTATTCATGGTCCATTCCCCCTTCGCATTAGCTTTCCCTACTACAGGTGTTCCTACCCTTATTTTGTACCATGGACCCATTCCTTGGGCAGTCTGGTGAAGGCTACAGACCCACTTCTCAGAATCATGCTTTGTTGCCTACATTTGTTATGGAAGAAAATCTTAAATTATGGTTGGAAGTTTCTAAAAATAAAGATGTATTTTTGTTTTTCCATCCAACTTCATGGACTCCAGGTTAAGAACCCCTGCCCTATTAGAATGTAAGCTCCTGGATGGCAGGGGCTATCTTGTTTTTGCATTAGTATCTCCTGTGCTTGGCACATACTGAGTACTTACAATGCTTCTTCATTCATTCACTTGTCTCATTATTTGTTACTTTTTATGCTAACAATGAAGACAGTTCTTTACAAGCTAAACCTCTTCTGGCAAAGGAACTTTGGCACTGTGCAAGGTTTAATACCCTTCGAGTCAGGAGTCCTACCTGGGTTTTAATGACCAGCTCTGACATTTCAGGGTGATCTCCTTGAGTCTCAATTTCCTCATCTGTAAAATAGGAACACTGGTACTTGACCTACTTACCTATGGGGTTGTTGTGAGGAAGATGCTGTGTAGACATTAAAGCCCAGAAAAATGTGAATCATCAAAAAAAGAGAGGAAAGTTTGGTCCCTGTACTCTAGCCAGATTGCTCTCATCAATGTGTTTCACACATAACAGGCTTCTTGCCTTCATGCTTTTGCTGTTTCCCAAGATGCTTTCCCCTGTCTTCTGAGCTTAAGTTTCATCTATCCTTCAACACTCAGCTTAAGTTCCAACTCCTTCATAAAGCTTTCTCCCACTACTCTCTGTTCCCCAATCTCTCTATTTTAAAAATTCCTATCATCAGTACCAACTTGATCTTCTCTTGGTTATAAACTATCTTATGTTGGACTTTAATTGTTTCATGTACGTCAGTCTTATCTACATCTAGAAGACAAGGTCCAGGTTTATCCATACCTTAGGTCTCCTCTGTAACTTCCAACAGTACTTGCCAGAGTGTTGGTACATAGAGCCAACACAGTGGGTACTCAGTAAACATTTGATTTATAATTTTATTTCTGTTACTGTATCAACAATCAAAATGGTGCTAAGTTTTTGTTCTAGAACTCTTAGGGAAAACAAAGTAGAAAGTGAAGACAAAAGAGGAATAGGATTTAAAACTTTAGAAGTGAATTTATACTCTGGGGGAAACAAAATCCTTCCCTCCACCCCACTCCACTCAACAGCATGAAGCCCCAACCTGAGGTTTCAACAAGTGATTATCTGTCTTTCCTTTTACAAAAGTTGTCATGCCTTTTTCTCACAACCATACTTTCTCTACTATAATTAATTTTTGATACACCATCATAATTGACTCTGCCATCATTTCAAAATGAGAAGTCATGTTCACGCAGTGGTCATTTCTACAAGGCTCTAAGGGCTGGCAACAGATTGCCTGGGGAACAGGGCCATGGAGTTCATTTCTCCATGGATGGCATCTTAATACCTGCCTGGTTTCCCTGATAGCAAATCACTCAGCACATTCCAGATGGATATTTTGGGGGAGAGCATTTGAGCCTGGGAATCATATTCTTGTGCCAGAAAATTCACAGAAGACAGAGCAAGTGCAAGTGATTTTTCTCAAGATTCCTGCTTCCAGGCTATCTGGATCTTTTTTAAAAAAGATTTTGTCTGAATACCAGTGAGGGCCCTGAACAGTGGCTAAGCAGGGAAAATTTACTGCCCTGACTTCAGTGGCCAACTATTTTAAGTGTCACTCCTGCTCTGGTGTCTTTCTAAATTTATGGATGTGAACACCATTCCAAGAAAACTTCTGCATGTCTTCCTGTGGCTTCCTCATAAATGCTGTCCGAGATACTTATTTGATTTTATACTGAGTGTTATAGTGCTTCCTACAACCCTTCTAGAATTTCTCTTCTCCAGGGTGCATTTTGTTTAAAAAACAAAGCAAAAACAATCAGCAACTAAGTGCACATATGAGCCATCCACACCCCCAAACACTTGACCACACATTGATCAAGGAGGATGGCTTTCTGCTTAGTTACAAAGCATGCTATGGCTGAGGCTAGAAGCTTTGGGGAATCCTAAAATGCATTATTATCATGTCATAGAAGTTTATCCTTACAGGATGGATAAGGAAACATGCCAATATGTGCCTCAGCATTTTGAAAACAAATGGTCAGGTAGTTTGTTATTCTCTAACCCCGTGTATTCTCTTTGTCTCACTATACCTAGGTTCTCGTAGCACCTTTCTGCAGGTTTTCAGCAGGGTAGGCTTCCTTCAGAGATTACTTTGGACATAACCTTTGATAGACAACAGTGACCTCCCAGTTCTCACATTTTCCTTTGGAAAGGAAGAAATAATCAGTTAGCCTTTGGGATCCACCATAGTGAAAAATGGTTTTCTGTGGCCCAAGATACTCATCAACTGTCACTCCTCTTTAAATGGACCCAAGACACACTTTCATCCAACACGTACTCCGATAATAAGGAAATGGACAGATTGAGATGAGAAATGAAAGCAGAGGTAATAGATAATTAAACCTGTGCCATACTAGAGCTTAGGGATAGAAATGCTTCAGCAGGACATCTGATGCAAACCCTGGACACATGGTTTCATTTAAAATCATTATCACCATTGACAGACACTTACTGAGTACCTACTATTTGGCCTGTTGTCAAGAAGCATGTTCTAGCAGAGGAGATGGGACACACATAAAAATGATAACGAACAATGCTTTTTTAAAAGGATGGGTTTTCAGAGCTATGAGTAGTGTGGGATGACTTGGCTTTGTCCAAGGATGCTTATAATAGGCAGGGGGTACTGCTGTTCCACTGAAGACCTCTGTCCTATTGCCCCTTCATCTCTTGGCTCTCCCTCAGCTCTGTACCATACAACACCATTTGAAGGGTTCTGGCTCCTTCCTGAGACTGCATTGTTCAGCTACCATATTCCCCTTCCTGCCGGCGCTCCTCCTTTTACCTGCTTTCTGGGGTTGGGAGTCATAAACCATACTGCAGGCTCTGAAGAATGGCTTGCCTTTTCCCTGATATGACCATACCCCATTGGGGTAGATTGTCCTCTACCTTCCCTCACCACCTAGCAGATCCTGAATTTTCCCATCACTAAAATTCCTCATTCTGTGTCGGTGGGTTTTACAGGAGTTCAGGGCTAGATGGGGGAGACTTTACAGAGATTGTAGGACTTGAGATTTGAAAAATAGGCAGGATTTAGGAAGTAAAAGGGAGGGAGAATAGCAAAAGCAGGGAGAGGGAAATGCATATGAGGTACAAGGGAATCATGAAACCAATTATGGTGGAGTATAGAGTTTGCATTGGTTTGTGCTGTAGAAGATAAGAGTCTAGAAGTAGATCAGGGCCATACTATGGCAGGCCCTGAATACCACATTAAGAGGCCCTAAGAGATGGGGCTCAATAGCACTTTCTAGTATGCTACAAAATCTATCTCACATCTTCAACTAGTATTAAACTAGCATTAAAGAGGCCAGATCTCTGGCCTCTTCTTTTTCTTCCTAAGCAAAAACATTGTTATAAGCAACAACGACATGTCTGTTGTCCTGCTTGACAAATTTTCCAATCCCTCTCACGTTACTGAAATATGGATATGTGATATTCAGTTACCAAATATGATTTTGCAGAACAAAATGCTGGCTTGAAGGCTCTTCTGAAATATGTTGCTTCACTTACAAATAAACCAAAAGGATTTGACATTGATGGCTTGATTTCCTAAATGCTCCTGTTTTCAGATCACAGAATTTCAGAGTCACAAAAAACATCTCTTCAGCCTATACCCCCCCCCGCAATCTTTCTCTGACAATATACCCAATAAATGGTTTTTGCACAAAAACTAATAAGAGGGAAGCCACTATTTCCTAAGACAGCTCATTCTACTTTTGGACAGATGTAATTCTTAGAAAATTTTTTCTTCTATCATTAGTTCATCTCTCTAAGACTTCTCTCATTACTCCTGGTTCTGCCCATTGGAGCTAGGCAGAGTAAGTATAACCCCTCACCCGCATGAGAACTCTTCAAATACTTGAAAGCAGCATCAATATCAGGTGCCTACCTGAGTCTTGTTTTCTCCAGGCTCAACTTTCCTACTTTCTTTAATCAAACTTCCATCAGCATGAGCTCAAGGCCCATTACTGCACTAATACCACTCACTGTGCTTTAATCAGTCAATAAAGCAGCAAGCATTCATTAAGCATACCATGTGCCAGTGTGGTGGGCAGTGGGGAAATAGACAAAAACTAAGCAATCCCTACACTCAAAAAGCTTATATGCTATTAGAAGCAGCTAACATATAGATATATAGATATAGATATAGATATAGAAGGAGAGTTGGTCAGGACAGTTTGGATATCTGATTCCCCACTCATCCCCACCTCCCCAAACAAGCTGATGAAATCACAGAAGTTTAGGTAACAGAGACAGCCTTGTTCTAATATGTCAAATGAATTTCAAAAATGGGTTTTGACTTTGTTACCATTTTGTGAAGGACAGGCAATATGCTTGATGACTTAAAAAAATTGGATACAGTCTATAGATAACAAGTCAGTTGAAGATAGTTTTAGGAAAAGGGAGCAGCAGAGAAGAGTGCTAACCATGGATTTAATAGAGAATGAGCCCTGGCAATTGAGAGTTGAGTTGAAGAGAAAAGTAGACCAGGGAGACAATCTGAATGATTTGCTTAATAGAGATGACAATCCAGGGTGGAGTAGCATGAAGATATCCCCAAAAGAGAAAGGACCTTGGGTCTCCTTGGTGTCAGAAGTGTGAGTTGTTTTGGCCAGATGTGTTCCCTCATGCTTTACTACCAGTTGTACATTTTACATGGGTCTATTCATCCCCCTAGTACTGGATTTGTGGAAGAATGGGTCCCAGATTTATGGGGAGAAGGGGAGTGTTTTATTGCTACTGTTTTCATTTTGCTATTTTAGTAAATGCCTTTGCTTTGAGCTAATTCTGTCTACAAGATGACTACTAAATATATGTGTACTAGGGAGAGCTCAAAAACCATAGTTTTAGCAGGGAAGGGCTATGGAATTCCTTGAACATGGCAAAGTGGTCACCTGCTTGAGGGTGACTCTCAAGTCTCCAACCTGCCAGTCTGAGGTTGGAGACATGGCCTGCAAGGGTCCTGGGTACACATTTAAACCAATGAAAAATATAACCAAAATAGATACAAGATAACTTTAGGGGGTGGGGGGAGGAAAGGCTTCATGAAGAAGGTAGCACTTTAGGTGAGCATTGAAGGATGCTAGGTATTCTAAGAGGCAGAGGTGAAGAGATATGGGGGAGGGGGAAAAGCTGGTGTGAAGGCTGATGGAGATGGGAAGTTATATGCAAAGAAGAGCCAGTTTGGCTCGAACGTAGAATTCAGGAAAGGGAGTGACGTATAATAATCCTGGAGAGATAGGCTGCAGCCAGGTTGTGAAGGGCTTTAAATGTCAACGTGAGGAGTTTGTATTTTATCATTGTGGCAGTGGTATGGTGGATGAGCTGGATAGTGTAATGATTAAAGGCAAGGTGCCCAATTAGAAGGTTACAGAAATCACTGGTGAGAGAGCTGATAAAATCCTGAAGCAGAGAGTTGATGATGGCTCTAATTTTGTGAACCTGGATGCCTGAAAGGATTTTTCCTTGACAAAGAACAGGGACATTAGAAGGGTTGGGTTTGGGAGGGAAGACAATTAATCCATTTTTATACATGTTGAGTTTAAAATGTCTATGGGGAATTCCAGTCAGAAATGTACAATAATGTATGACTCTATATTTATCCCAATTAATTTTTATCTCACTAGATTTTACTCAGTGTTCTTGCCTCTTAAGATCTTTTTCCATACTATTTTTAGTGTGTTAGTGATCCTACCGAATGTTTTAAAGTGTCTGGAGGACCCAGGGAACTTGTATTCAATGTTTGATCTTAGTTATTTTATAGTGTGCATACAAATAGCTCACACATTTCTTCTCCCCTTGTTTTTTTTTTTTTTTTAAAGAGAAAGATAAGTTAAAAAAACATCAGCAGCCAAGGTATGGTGGAAAAAATAAATGCTTTTAGAGCCATCAGACCTGGGCTGGAATTTCAGTTCTGTCACTTCCTTTCTATGTGACCTTGGAGAAGTCACTTCTCTTTGGGTCTCATGTAAATGAGGCAGTTGGGACCAGATGAGCTCTAGGATCCTTTCCAAATTTAAAGTTCCTAGTTTATGACACATTTAATTATGGTTTTAAAATGTTTGTTTCAATGTTTTTCTCTATTCCTTCTCCTTTGGTAGTAAAGAGTACATTTTAAGGGGTCTGTCTATTTCTTTGCTTTTCTTGATGAGGACACACCCTGGGACTGTGGGTCTGGGCACGGTCTACCTAGCCACAGAGTTTTTGCTAGCACACTTCTGGTTGTAGGGGAGTCCAAGGTTACAACCTCAATTTCAGAAAGGGAAAAAATATAATTTTACCTTTTTGCCTAATCTCTCAGGACAACAAAATTATCTGCTGCTAGGTTAGCAGATACCTTGAAGAATTCACCTCAGGGCCCCCAAGAGCTATGCAAATTGGATTCCTTTCAGTATTGCTGAAGGAAATGACCAGAAGGTTTTGGCCAGCATGAACAAAACCCTCTAAGACTGAGTTTCCTGGATGTGGGACTCAGCCTCACTGTCTCTCCCTCACTGCTGGCTAGATGTGCTGCAAGTGGAGTTGTTATACATGGAATGTCTTGGATCTAATTGGGCGCATTGCCCTGGGGAGTTTGTTGATGCTGTTGAGTGAGCCTGTTGTATATGTTGGCTCTGACCCCTCGAACCCCCAACTGGGGAGAGAGTCCAGCCACAATAAGCTCCTTTCACTGAAAGGCTTTACTCAGCAAACTCAGTGCTCAATGACTGCATGAATTTCTCTCCTTCCTGTAAATCACATGGCAGGAGAGTGGCTTGTACCATTTGGCGTTCTATGTAGCCAGCATGACATGTGCATACTGTAGTTATTTCTCCTGGCAGGCTGCTGATTGGTTTGCTTATTAAAACAGACAGTGAAGGCAACATGAGGAGAATGGCTCTCTCACCTAAAACCACAGCATTTTCTGTCTCTGTTTAGGAGATCATTTAGTACCATCTGCTATAAGATGTCCTGTTTTCTGTCCCTACAGGAAGGGAAGTAAACTGATTTATAGACTTCATTGCTTCAATCAACCTGTGAACTTGGGAATTTAGCTATCCCCTCCACTAGTACAGATAGCAACTTATCCATTCCTCCTTATCCTGTGAGAATTTTATGTGGAACTTTCCATAATTAAGAAGGATAAAATGTTTTGGACACTCTAGGCACTGGGCCTCACCAATTTTACAAAAGTGGGTTCTCTGCGACAAAGATGGCTAGCAAACAAGAAAGCAATCTGTCCTCTCTGATGTGACTTGGCTTTTTTCATTTTGGGATGGTTAGGTCTTAGTATTGTCTTTGAGGAGATTGAAGCTTGGCCAGAAAAGTCCAAAGCAGTGGCAGAATGGGGAAAAAACAACATGTCATGGTATATGGCTGGTATCTTGGTTCTTGTCCTGGCATGGACACTATCCATTCTGATCAATTCCTTTCCCCTCTTTGGGCCTCAGTTTTCCTTATATGTAAAATGAGGGGTTTAGACTAGATGACACTTAAAGTCCTTTCCACAAAAGCAGCATAATGACCTCAAAATTAGGAAGACCCAGCTTCCACTCCTGTTTCTGCCACATATTGACTGTGTGACCCTTAGCAAGTCATTTAACTTCTCAGTGCCCCAAGCAATTCTCTAAGACTTTGATTGACAGAGGGGGTACAGGGTAATTGAAGCACTCTCTACATCAATGTAATCATGGGCTTCATTGGCTTTAAAAATGATCCTTCCAGCTGTGGCATTATATGGTTCTTGGATGTGGAGAGTAATTCTCAAAGAGTTGTGAGGAAAGTGCTTTGTAAACCTTAAATCATGCTAGGGATATGTGCTCCAGTGATGGTGATTCCTGAAGCCTGGGTCTCAAGATTTAGTTGACCCAAAACCATAGGAGTCATGCTGGAGGAAATAATATTGGCATTGGGATAAATCATTACAAAGAGAACAAAAGCTCCAGGTGCCAATTCAATTCTGTTTGGAAAGTATTTATTAAGCACTTACTATATGTGATATTTCTGAGACCTGATGGGATGAAATCCAAGGGTAGACCACATCTCTGTGAGTATAAGTTATTCAAAAGAAATAGGGTAATTAAAAGGGGGAGCTGGAAGGTTGTATCTAAAGAAGATATGCTTATGTAAGGAAATAAAAGAACCAGAGGGGGACAGCCTGGCAGAGAATATTTGGGTAAAGGTCAGATAAAGCAGGAACAGAAGTAATTTCGTCATTGGTGCATACTACATACTAACTAGAAATAAATAGGAAGTAGATAAAGATTTGGGGAAAAAACTGTAAGCACAGGTATAGGGTGCCTTTGTGAAAAAATTTCATCCTTTATAAGTTGGAAGAACCAACAATTGAAATGCTACTCTGGATATGAGTTTTACTAGAAAAGAAGAACCATTTTCTGGGGAAAGGGGAGAGGTGGGAAATAATGGGAACCTTGGATAGAAATTATCATTCTCGCATAGAATTTGTGACAGAGGAGAGAAAATCTGGGTAAAATCTAATGTCCTCTAAATTTTGGGAAAACAGATTTCAATTGGTTCAGTGGAAAGATAGATAGGATCCCATGAACTCAAGAGACAAGGCATGCCAACCCAAGAGGGAAGAGAAATATTGAAGAGTAAAATACTATAGACACAAAGGAAACAAGTTTAATGAGGAAAAATTAGATTTTCCTGAAGACACTTATATGGATGCACAGGGAACCCATCAAACAGTTTAGATTTAAAAAAATAAATGTACAGAATATGGAGACAAGCTCAAGTAACAGAGGATGAATATAAGTTTGGCATGGTAACAATTGTGTCAGAAATGTTAAAACTCAAAAAGAACTCAGCCTGGTGAGGGAAGCTAAAGACAACACAAAATTTAAAAAAAGCAACATTGGGGCAAAATGGCAGATTAGAGGCAACCCAGCTGAACTCTGCCAACAACATTCCTTTCCAAACAATTTTAAAATGATGCATCAAATCAAAGTTTGGAAGGGCAGAGCCAACAAAAGGTCATGGTGAGAGATTTTTCCAGTCTTAAGACAACTCAGGAGGTTGGCAGGAGTGGTCTGTGAGCTATGATGGGAGTTGACCTGGAGTACACACAGTACAGCACAAAGTGCAGCACCAGCAGGCTCTGTAGGTGATTATAACAGTGGTAGCAGCAACTGATTAGAGATTATAGGGGACAATTTGGTGACATTGGGCCCACCTGGTGATGATTAGCAACTCTACTGCCCATACCCAGTTCTGGGTCACAGGTTCAGGGCAGAGAGGAGTGTTAGCACGTGTGGCTGCAGGGGCATAGGGGACTTTCCTGGGGAAAGACCAGAGTTCAGACCAGAAGAGCAGTGATCACATATCTCCCAGTATAACACCACCTTGGGAGCACTGGAAACTTGCAGAACCCCAGAATTAGAGCTAGAAAAAGTAGCACAAAAAGTCTGAAGCTTGGGATAGTACCTCCCCGTCCCCAGGTGAGCAGAGCTCAACTTTAACATAAAGTTTAAAGTCAAGAAATTGAGGGGCGGCTAGGTGGCACAGTGAATAGAGCACCGGCCCTGGAGTCAGGAGGACCTGAGTTCAAAGCTGGCCTCCGACACTTAACACAAAAACTAGCCATGTGACCTTGGGCAAGTCACTTAACCCTAATTGCCCTCCCAAAAAAAGCAAAAAAAAAAAAAAAAAAAGAAATTGGCTGGAAAAATGAGCAAACAATAAAAAAAAGAACCTGACTATAAAAAACTACTACAGTGGCAGGGAAGATTAAGACACAAACTTAGAAGAACACAACAAAATGAAAACAACTAAAATCAAAGCCTGAAAGAAAAATGCTAATTGGACCCAAACCCAACAAAAACTCCTGGAAGAGCAGAAGAAAGTGGTAGTGGAAAAATTGGGAAAAGAAATGAGAGTGATGTAAGATAATTATGAAAAGAGAACAGCTTGGTAAAAGATGCACAAAAATTCACTGAACAAAAGAACTCCTTACAAATAAAATTGGTCAAATGGAAAAGAAAGTACAAAAACTCACTGAAGAAAATAATTCCTTAAAAGTTAGAACTGGGCAAGTAGAAGTTAATGGCTCTGTGAGACATCAAGAAACAACAAAACAGTCAAAAGAATGAAAAAATATAGAAGAAAATGTGAAATATCTTATTGGAAAAACAACTAACCTGGAAAATAGATTGCAAGAAGATAATTTAAGAATTATTGGACTACCTGAAAGCCATGATTTATAAAAAGAACCTAAACATCATCTTTTAAGAAATTCTAAAGGAAAACTGCCCTGGTATCTTAGATCAAGAGGGTAAAATAGAAATTGAAAGAATTTGCCAATCACCTCCTGAAAGAAAATCCCCCAATGAAAATTCTCAGGAATATTATAGACAAATTTTAGAGCCTCAGGTAAAGGAGAAAATATTGCAAGTGGCCAGAAAGAAACAATTTAAATACCGTGGAGCCACAATCAGGATCATACAAGATTTTAGCAGCTAAAGTTAAAAGAGCAGAGGGCTTGGAATATTATATTCCAGAAGTCAAAGGAACTAGGATTACAACCAAGAATAACTTATCCAGCAAAACTGAGTATAAGCCTTCAGGGGGAAAAAATGGACAATTAATAAAATAAGAGGACTTTCAAGTATTCCTGGTGAAAAGACCAGAGCTGAATAGAAAATTTGATATTCAAATACAAGACTAAAGAGAAGCATTAAAAAGGTAAATATGAAAGAATGTAAATATTACATTCCTATATGGCAAGATGATAATATAACTCTTAAGAGCTTTATTATTGTTAGGGCGGTTAGGAATCTACACAGACAGAGGGCACAAGTGTGAGTCAATTATGCTGGGATGACCCCCCCCTCCACCCCGCCATCCCTCCCACAATGAAAGGGTGAGAAAGAGGGAAGCACTGGGAGAAGGAGGAAGGAAGAGGTAGAATATGGAAAATTTCTCACATAAAAGAGGTATGCAATGAAGAGCTTTTATAGTGGAGGGGAAAATAAAGGGGTGGGGAGAGTGATGGGCAATGCTTGAACTTCTCTCATTAGAATTGATTCAAAGAAGGAAGAAAACACACACATATACACTCAGTAGGGTATAGAAATCTCTTTTACCCATTAGGAAAGGGGATAAAAGATATGGGGAGGGGAGAGATGATGATGAAAGGACGGGCAGATTAAGGAAGACAGTGGTCAGAAGCAAAATAAACTTTTGAGAGAGACATTAAAAAAAGAAAGAGAAGAATAAATAGAAATGGGATGGAGGAAAGTACACAGAAATCATAATCATGAATGTGAATGGGATGAGGTCACCCATAAAATAGAAGCAGATATAAGAATAGATTAGAAATGGGAATCAAACAAAATGTTTACAAGAGACACACTTAAAACAGAAAGATACATACAGAGATAAATAAAGGGCTGGAGCAAAATTTATTATGCTTCATCTGAAATAAAGCCAGGAGTAGCAATCATGATCTCATACAAAGCAAAAGCAAAAAAAGCAAAATTAAAAGAGATAATCAGGGAAACTACATTTTGATAAAGGTACCATGGACAATGAAGTAATATAAGAATTTTTTTTACAGCAAGTTCCTCTAATAAAGGTATCATTTCTCAAACACACACACATTCATTCATATACATATACATGAAGCTGAGCCAAAGTTATAAAAATAAGAGCCATTCCCTAATTGATAAATGGTGAAAGGATATGAATAAGCAACTTTCAGAAGAAGAAATCAAACTATGGTCATATTAAAAAAAATGTTCTAAATCACTACTGATTAGAAAAATGTAAGGTAAAACAATTCCTATCAGAAATGACAAATGCTAGAGAATAGGTACATTAATGAATTGTTGGTTGAACTGTGAACTGGTCCAGTCATTCTGGAGAACAATTTGGAACTATGCCCAAAGAACCATAAAACTTACATAGCCTTTGACCGAGCAATACCACTATTAGGTCTGTACCCCAAAGGAATCACAGGAAAATGGAAAAGACCTGTGCTTGTGTGTGTGTGTGTATGTGAATCAGCTCTTTTTGTGGTGGCAAAGAATTGAAAATTGAGGGGATGCTCATCAGTTGAACAACTTGAGGTATATGACTGTGGTGGAGAACTATTTTGTTATAAGAAATGGTGAGGGAGGTAGTTTCAGAAAAAAAGTGGGAAGATCTATATGATCTGATACAAAGTGAAGTGAAAAGAACCAGAAGATCATTGTGCACAGTAACAACAATATTGTAATGATGGTCAGCTGTGAAAGACCTGGCTACTCTGACAAAAAAAATGATTTAAGATAATTCCAAAGCATTCATGATTAAAAAATAATGCTATACACCTCCAGAGAGAACTGATGAACTCAGTGCAAACTGAAGCATAACTTTCTCTTTCTTTTTTTTTGTGATGTGGCTTACATGGAAATAGGTTTTGCATAATTTCACATATATAATTGTTATAATTTTGCTTGTGTTCTTAGTAAGTGGGGGAGGGGTGAAAATCAGGGAATTTGGAACCCAAAATTTAAAAAGAAAATGTTGAAAATAAAAATAATTGGGGGTGGAACTGGTCCTGGAGTCAGGGGGACCTGAGTTCATATCCAGCCTCAGACACTTAACACTTACTAGCCATGTGACATTGGGCAAGTCACTTAGCCCCAATTGCCCTGCCTTCCCCCCTCCAAAAAGCAAAAAAAAGAATAAAATAGAAATAATTTTTATTTTAATTTATTTATAAATTTTATTTATTCATAAATTAAAAAATGAAAATGAAAATTAAAAAAAGATAAATAAGTCTTTAAAAAAAGCAACATTGGGAGAAAAAGGAAGAGAAAGATAGAACTTTTGCATGGGGTGGATGAGATAATAACTAACAGAGGAAGGCAGAGCTGCTCACTTATTTTTTCTTTGCCAGGAAGGATGACCTCTGTGCTGGAAATGACAGAACACAAATGACTAATAGGAAGCTGATATAGAACATACGGCCTCTAAGTTTGAATTACTTGGCCCATATAAATTACACCTTTAGTTAGGAAATGAACCGGCATGTGTTACTGCTGAACATCTGTCAGTAATATGTGAAAGAACATAAAAAATGACCATGAGAGGAGAAAAGGACAAAGGTCCCAATTTCACCAAAAAAGGAAGAGAAGAGATTCTGACTATTGGACAGTGAGCTTGACTTTAATTACTGGGGAGATTCTAGAACAGCTCATTAAAGAGATGGCTATAGAACTCCTAGAATTGGATGATAACAGAGAGCCAGCATCATTCCAGACTAACCTTATTTTCTCTTTGGACAGGATTGCTAAGCTAGTGTAGAGCAGGAGAATACTGAGGATGCAGTTTGCCTAGACTTTAGCAAAGATTTTCATAAAGTTTCTCATACTATTCCTGTGGAGCCCATGGAGGGCATGGAAATAGAAGAGAACACAAGTAGAGGGATCTAAAATGGTTGAAAGGCTGGACTCCAAGAGTGGTTGTTAATGATGCATTATCTGCATGGGAGGAGATTTTTCATACATTGTCTTCTCTCTGTGAACAGTTACCACTCTAGTGGTATTGCCAATAACCTCTGAATTGATCTTTGTCTTCAATTCTTCCATCAATTCTTCCATCCAACCTCCCTGTGGCTTCCAATATGGTATTTTTTTCTTTTGGCTTTTTAGAGGGGCAATTGGGGTTAAGTGACTTGCCCAAGGTCACATGGCTAGTAAGCGTTAAAAAAGTGTCTGAGGCCGGATAAGAACTCAGGTCCTCCTGACTCCAGGGCTGGTGCTCTATTCACTGCACCACCTAGCCACCCCAAAAATGGTATTTTCTGAGACACAGATCTAGGGAAAGGTATTGGACTCAATTTCCTCAGTAATAAAATGAGGGGGTTGGGATAGATAATAATAACACATCATTTGAGCAGCACTTTAGGATTTATAAAATATTAGATTATGGTAGCTTAGATTTAAAGCTGGAAGGGACTTTGGAGGGTGTCTGGTCTGACCCTCTCATTTTAGAGATGAAGAAAACTGAGGCCCAGGGAAGTTAAGTGATTTTTCCCCCCCAGTGTCCCTTAAGTAGTAGGTAGCAGAGCTCAGATTTGAACTCAAGTCATTCCTTTCCCTATCTACAGTTCTTTGAATTTCACAGCAACTTCATGATAAGGGTTCTACAGGAATAATTATCCTCTTTTTATAAATGAGTAAACAGACTCAGAGAGATTTAAGTGTTATTCATGGACATTTATGGACAAAGCTAGTTAAGTATCAGAGGCAGGACTCAGACTCTGGCCTATCCTGATTCCAAGTCCAGTCTTCTTTCTGAATAGAGCACTAAACTTGGAGTCAGGAAGCCCTGAGTTCAAATCCTACCATGTACACTTACTAGCTATATGGTCCTGGGTAAGTCAGGTGAGGTGCTAGACATCCTCATCCGTAAAATGGGGATGATAGTAGCACCTACATTGTAGTGGGGTTTTTTTGGAGGTCAATTGGGGTTAAGTGACTTGCCCAGGGTTACACGGCTAGTTAACACTGTAGTGTTTTTGTAAGGATCAAAGGAGATAACATGTACAGAACCTTGCAAATCTTAAAATACACAAATGCTAGCCATTATTACTATACTATGCTCTCTCCATCTATTACACAAGTTCTAAAACCTATGATCCTTTAGACATGGCTTCCATGACTCTTCCCTCTGTGCTCCAGTCTATTCTGTATGCCAGATCACGTTCCCTTAACAATCACATCACTTTCCTGCATAATCTTCAATGGTTCAACACTGGTGATGGAATAAACCTCCAATCCCTGAACTAGTATTCAAGATCATATGTAAGTGGGCCCCAGTTAGAAGTTAGCTTTTTAATTCTGACTCCCTGTACTTCCTTAGGAGGGCTGTCCGCTTCAGCCAGACTGGTCTAATTCCTGTCCCTGGTGCATTCATGCATAGACCTGTTGTTCTCTTTTCCTTTGTTCACATTGTTTTTCCCCAAATGCAGCATTTATGCCTATGCAAATCTTCCCCATCCTTTGAGGCCTGCCCCAAGAATGTGAATCACTGAAGGTATTCAAAGAGCTGTGACCTGACATCATCTCCCAATCCATTCTCAAACAGCATATAGATCATGGCCTATGTCTAAAATCATGGAGACATGGTGACATTCCCTGCAGGAGTCCTTTCCTCTCAGGTACTTGCATGCAGGGTTTTTTATGGAGACTGACTCACTGTCTCGTTTACATGGACCAGGGCTGACTACAGATTAGGGTATTAAGATGTCCCTTAACTATTAGATTTAAACACCAGCATAAGGAAACAAAGAGCTATAAAGCAGCATTGGAATGTCACCACATAAACCACAATAAACTCTTATTGCCCGTGGCTAGCAGGAGACAAAATATTATTCCAGAATACAGGAGACAGAAAAGTAAAGCTATTTTGGGATAGTGTGTACATGTTCATTTTTCCAGGGGACTAAATGGTGCCATAGTGGCCGCCAACAGTGATTGAACCTCCAGGAAGGGAAACACACACACACACACACACACACACACACACACTCACTCACTCACTCACTCACTCAAAACCAGTGCAATTAGGTTTGTGATAAACCCTTGTCTCAGAAAGTGTTGAATCAAAATAAAGAATTCTCATGTACACATGATTCTGAAATAGGGCTAATTAAAAAGTGAATTTGCTATCTTCATTCTAAATGAAATGTGCAATTGTATGCTTTTATGTGGATTTTGACTCATATGACAAAGCCAGCAGTTAATGCCAAGTTTGTCACCATTATGGAAAATAAAGTGGATCTACCTAGGGAGGCGATGCATTAAAACGGAATGAGCTCTGGGCATCTGGGTCCTGATTTTGCTTTGACATGCTAGCTGTGTGACCAAGAGCAAGCACTTCACCTCCTTCAGTCTCAGTTTTGTCATCTCTAAAATGGGTGTAAATAATGGATGGATTATCTACGTCATGGGGTTATTTTGAGAAAAATTCTCTGTTTTAAAGTCCTCCATAAATTAAAGTTACTATTACTTAATATTACTTCATTATACAAATACAATTTTAAAAACTGGGTTTTTCTAAATATAACTTGGAAACACCATTAATTTCAGTTAAAAAGGAAAACCGAATATGACTTTTTTCTAGTTGTATCTTAATAATGCTAGGTCTGTGACCATGTCATTAGATTCCCATTTATCTGTATGAATGGGGATCTAGCCACAGAGGGCCTGATTGGTGGGGAATGAGGGTCATTGTAGATCTTTATATTAAGATGGAAGGGAGGCATCTGGTGGCACAGTGGTTACAGCTTGGGCTTGGAGTCAGGAAGACCTGAGTTCAAATGCAGACTCTATGTAACCCTCAGCAAGTCACTTAACTACTGTCTGTCTCAGTTTCCTCATCTGTAAAATTAGGTCCTCTAGGGCTTCCAACTTCAGAGGCAGTGTTCCTTCTCATACTACTTGTTTTGGTATTGGTACATCTAAGAATGTACCAATTGGTACATACTAATGTACATTGGTACATTGGATTGGTACATCTAAGAAAGGGAAGTTCCTGAGAATGTGATGTGTATGTAGCTCCTACAGGCCTGGGATCAGAAAACAGAACCTGGCTTTTACCACTAGAATGCTGGGTTCCATAGGGCTGACCCTAATTATAAAGGTAGAGTGGAGATTCTCATTTCAATGAGCTGTTGTTTTTCAAGGTTCTCAAAAATTCCGAGAGAGTCCTACTTCCCCTTCATGCCTGTTGGAAACATGTTGACAAGCTTTGGGGTTCCTGAGGCTTTAAGATAAGGCTAATAAGATTCCATCATCCCCCCCTTCCAAGCAGGTCATAAGATCTAAGAAGGTCCAAGTTAAATGAGAAACATTCAACATAGCCAGTGCCAGGGAAGGCTCCTGCTAGTGAAGGTTATCAGAAACAGAAAATAATTAGCAAAGTAGTAGAACTGCCTGCCCTGTCGTGCCAAATCACTTGCACCTCTGAGGGCTTCAAGAACTCTGAGAGGCCACTAAGTTTCTCCTAAGAGGGAGGTCATATTGGGTGTTCCAAGAAAGGCAGGACATAGGCTTCTGTAATCAGGAATCAATATTCTGTGGGGCTGATGATTTTTCTAGCATTATCCTAGAGGAGGGGAGATCAGTGTGAAATGAGAATGCTTGTTTACAAGCTAACAATGCCTAGATTATTCTTGACCTGAAAAGTATGAATAGTCTTCACATTGTGGTCAAAGTAGCCCCTTACTCTAAGAGAACCTTGGAGTGTAGAAACTCATGTTGGAGTCTGAGTAAAGTTGTATTGGAATCTAGACAAACTAAAAGGCCAGACTGAGAATTGCCCCTACCTCGTGGAAAATTAGCAAAAGTTTCCACTGGGTGAGTCTGGATTCTCTAGGCAATGTGAGGATTTCCTGCTACCCCACTGTTGCTGCCTCCCTCCCTACTGCCTATACACAATCTCCCTTTCCATAAATTCAATCCAGTCCTGGAATCGTGCCAAGAGCTTCAGAAGACTGGACTACTCACCGAGGATGGCAGTATTCCCAGGACTCAAGACCAGCTGTGTTCCCAGAGGAGAAGTCAGCACAGAAGGAAGGTTGGGTCCATTGGCTGAAAGTAGGGCCTTCATGTCTTCCACTTGAGAAGGGGGATGGGGTGGATCTGTGAATAGGGAAATGATGAATCAGAGCCGGCTAAAACATAAAAATCTACTAGCTTTAGGAGTGGTGGGGAAGAGGAAGAGGTTAAGTATGAAAAGGTCAGGTGTTTCTGTTGCTGGCTTCTGAGAGGCACTTCTCTAGAGGAGACATCCATACTTCCACTGGAGTTGGGATCTGAGTTACAGGCTAAATATACTATGCCTGAAAAAACAAGGCTACTCCTGAGAATTGGGCACATTACTGTACAGATGTTCCTTACTTTGCGCCAAAAATGTGTTTCTGAAAACACAAATTGAGTTTTTATCAATCAAACCATATTTTGAGGATGTCACAGTGTTTCTAAGCAAGATACTGCCTTTATAAAATCTAATAGTTAGCTATCTTCCCATTTCCCACCTCTAGGCATTTGAGCAGGCCGTTCTCATGCCAGGAACACACTCGTGCCTCAAATTTTGTTGCAGCACAATGTTTAGATCTCTCCTTTGCCCTCATCACGCCTTACCTTGCATTATACTTTGTTGTGTTCATGTCCTAGCCTTTCCCTCAGTAGTATGCAAGTTCCTTGAGAAATGACCAAGTCATCTTTGTCTCCTCAGTGTCTAGCATAGTGATTTATACATTAAGTATTTAATAAACTTTAGCTGAAATGAAATGTTTGTAACCAATAGCTAAATGATCAAGGGGAAGTGACTTAACCATTTGGTGTCTCTATCAAAAGAGGAGGTTGAACTAGCTTCTTTCCAAGGTCCTATTAATTTCAAAAATTCTCTGAATTCTACATGTTGTTCAATGGTATGACCAACCTAAGCCCAAGTCTCCCTCTCCTTAAATTCTTCATTAAAATACAGGGTGTCCCAAAAGTCTTAGTGCCATTGTAAGGTTTAAGATGGTTTTATGCTCTTATGTCTAAAAGTAAATGGAAGCTATACCATATGCTTCTTCTATGTCTACCCTCCTGCCCTATACTTATAGAGCTCACAGTGAACCCTCAATAAATGTTTGCTGAATGAATGTAGGTCTGTGTTATTAGACTACAAACATACCTCTTGATTCTCAATAGTTGGCACTAGGTCTCAACTTTTTGAAAAAAAAATTCCACTTAAAAAATTTAAACTAGTTTTAAATGATTAAAAAAAGAAAATGAAACCACTTTTTATATTCAGAAAGTACCTGGAATAATGAATGAACTGTGATCAATAAAACAAGGTTATTTCTGATAAAAAAAAATTCCCTGAAGTGAGAATTTAAATAGCAATTTTCCGTCAGATTTGATTAAAGTGGGGAAGAAGTAACATTCCCCAAACAGTCTTTTCACCCGCTTTTCAATGGCACCGTAGTGCTAAACACAAGTTCACAGAATGTACACACTTCATTACCAGACCTACAGTAGCAGCTACACACCCTGGTTAATCTTTCATCTCTCCATTAGTAGAAAGTGATGGGGAAGTGTTATTAGGGAGGAAAACTCCATCAGTAAGTACCATAAATCAGTGAGGGGTAATGGTCCCACCCAGGCTCTGGGCTTAACAACGGCTTTTTGAGTCCACTCGTCCAGCTAGAAGCTCAGCCCATGACTGTGAAACTGAACACAAAGTAAACTTCATCCTTCACTGAACTGAGTTACTCTTGCTTTCTGAGCTGATTTGGGGCTTATATAGTCACTGGTAGAAACGGCAAACCCAACTGGGGCACTTGGTGAGTTACCATGAGTAGTCTTTTGGAAGCCAAAGTGAGCAGAGACTTCACACCAGCAGTCTGGTAAAAACTAAAGCCTAAATAATTTTTTTTCTCCTACTAAATCATTTCCATTCTAATAATAGCTCTATTTGTATGTGGGTAGGTACAGAGGTATAGCCCACTACTAAAGCTTTATAAGACCTTACTATGGCATGGAGGTGCTTTCGGATTCTTAAAGACTGCTGGTGGAACAAGCTCTGGTAAGTGTTACCAAGTTGAATAAAGACCCAATGATGGACCCTATTTGTCTGTCTGTCTATCTATCCACCCACCCATCCATCCACCTATCCACCCGTCCACCCACCCGTCCATCCATCCATCCATCCATCCATCCATCCATCCATCCATCCACCCACCCACCCACCAGGAACAAGCCTGGCTCAGATCCAGAGAGTGTCATTGCCAAGTGGACTGCCTGGTAATGAATTTTTTAATCATGTCAACTCTTGACCATCTATTAAGTTATAGAGAGGCTGCAATTTATGTTAGTGAAAGGAGCACCCCCCGTCCCGCCCCAAACCAATGAAATTATGATAGCACTTATTCTTGAAGTATTGAATTAGCATGTGTATATGTGTAAATATGACACCATTTATATTGCTCTCTTCCCCATGGAAAGTGTGTTATACTTGGAGTTTATGTGACAGCTCTGGTAGGCCCTGGATATGAACTGATGTCAGGAACTTTGATACCTGATGCAGGCTGATTTAATCAGCATACTGAGCCAGAGCAGGAAGTGGGGACATGGAGGTAGAGACAGGGTGACTGATATGTCCATAAATGCAGCCTCTACTGAGAAGAGATTTTGATTAGCTTCTTTGACCTATTCTTCACTGGTGTGTTTGGAAGGGCCTGTAACTCCCTTTGTCTCACTGGGTATAAAACTGTAGAGGCCTGGCCAGATAGCCCATCCAGGAGCAGTCATGTGTGTTGTTTCATTTTTTACCAGGGAAGATAAAGACAGAAACTCAAGCCAGAATTTGGCTTGAATCATCTGCGCCCACATGGCCTTTGTTCTCATGAGAATGAGGGTGCTCTAATGGTTTGTATGTTATTCAGCAGATATTGTCGTTAGTCTAAGACGGTTGAGCACGAGTCTCTGTTCCTTGATGTTCCGAATCTTATTACCATAAAATCATATATTTAGATTCTTTCCATCCCTTGATTCTCTAGGGCAAGGGAGAAGTTAGGGGAAGTTTAGGTTACATTAACAATGTTTGGTGAGAGCAGCAAGACAGGGAGGGGCAGCTGGTGTGGATGCTTTCAACTGAAATCCTGTCCACAGGCAGTTGACCTTGCAGCTGTTTACCTAGGACCACTAGATGGGTGTTTTCGGTCACTTCTCCGTGAAGATTGACTGCTCTGCAGGAGTAGAGCCCCTGATCAGAAAAGGAGACATTTGTAATCGACAGGGAGCCATCGTGCAGGTGGTAAAGGGGAGCCAGCTTGCTTTTATTCCTGAACCAAGTGACTTCTACTTCAGGCACACCTAGGAAGAAAAAAAAAACCTCATGAACACAAAATGCAGAGCAGGTGAACAAGGAGGCATTCAAGGTCACCCAGCCAGAGAGTGGTTGCATTTGATGCCGATAGCCTGTGCAGGGTCATTCCTTTAACTTCGATATGCCTTCAACTTCTCACTAGATTCTTTGTATGGTATTTACTTCAAAAAAGAACTAAGAGGGTTCCTTAACTGTGAGGAAACTTGAAGTGGAAGGTTAGAAAAAATATATACATATACACATAGTCTGTCTCTCTCTCTCTCTCTCTCTCTCTCTCTCTCTCTCTCTCTCTCTGTCTCACACACACACACACACACACACACATCTATCACACAGTCTTCCTGTTCATACTTTTAATATGGAACTCTTTTAAAAGTTCTTATGGAGGAAGGGTCTGTTTTCTAGGATCCTACTAAAGTGAGTAGCTACTCCCTAGTCATAGGGTTATAATCAAGGGTATGCTGAAAAAACGTTTAACAACTGACTCCTCCAAAACATGTATTCACAGCTTACTTTTAAATTTAATTTGTATCATTAGCATTTTCTTAAGTCTAAGCAATCAACAAAGCAACAAATTATGCCCTGATTTGTAATTTTTGCCAAATTCCAAAGTGTAAATGCTCCCAATGAAAGTTTAACAATCAGCTTTCCTGAGGTCGCTTTAGCACACAATGAATATTAATATTATAATGGGGCAGCGGGTTAAGGGTTGGCTAAGAGCACCTTGAGCTCTTTGGAAGAAAAACTGTTTCATTTTTGGTTTGCTTTGTTTTTATAACAAACTCCAGGAGGTACCGGTTACCTTTAGGATAAGATACAGATTTCTCTGTCTGGTATTTTAAACCATTCACTCCCTGTTTCCAGCCAGTCATTCCAGGTTTATTATACATGAGTACCGTCCCCTACCCCCTTATCCACATTCTGTGGTCCAACCAGACTGATCTGCTTGCACTTTATAAATTTCCGACAAGCTTTGCCCAGGTTTCCCTCACCATTCTCTCCCACCATGCTTGTCCTCTACAACCTCCTTCCTTTCACATCTTAGAGTACTTGGTCTCCTTCAAAACTTGGCTCAGCTGCCACGAATGCTTTCATGATTACCCCAGATGCTTGTACTTTTCCTCCCCCAATTACCTTGCATTTATTTTTTGTATATAGTCTATATGATGGACATGTTGTCTCCTATGAAAGAATAGAGAATTCTATCTCCTGACTCTCTTACTTTGGTCAGGGGATTGACTCGCCATGTCTGGAATGTATGCCCTCCTCACACCTGCCTTGAAGAATCTCCAGCTTCTTTCAAACCACAGTTGAAGAGACACCCTCTATGTGAGATTTCCCAGATCCATCCATTGAAATTACTTTGTCTATACCTAACGTTGAATTCCTCAGAAGAATGTAAGCTCTATGAGGGCAAGGACTGTCTCATTTTTGCCTTTGTCTTCCCAGCACCAAGTACAAGTATTTTGTACATGATAGTTGTTTTATAAATGACTAATTAAATACCATGCTGCCCCCACCCCCACTGCTTGTTTTTTTTCCCCCCTTTTCTTCCTTTAACAAATATTTATTGGTCCCATTTGGGGCTAAAGAGTGAACTCTCCCTTTGTCCAATCTATGATGGGTCCTGGCCACTCAGGCTCTCAGATTTGAGCTCCTTCTCAGACAATAACGCTTCTCTTTGTTTGCCTTGTGTGTGTTCACCCATTTATCAGATAGTTGCGCTTGATTTAGTCTGTGTTTCCTTCCTCCACTTGGTGGTTTGAGGATGGGCAGTTCAAGTTTTTGGCGCATCTGAGATCTCTTCTCTGACCACCTGGGCAAAAGATTGATTTGTTTTCTTCTTTTATTCTGTTGATGAATCATAATATTTGTGATTAAATAAAACCACCTGGACCCAGCACATTGACTGGGGAAGAGGGAATATTTCCCTAAAAGGGATGAGTAGTGAAAGTTATCTAGAGTCTTCTCACTTCAGTAGCTCACACAGATTTGCTGTAATCAAATGGTCACGTGCCTGTTTGAGAAGCCTGACTGGCATGTCTCCTCCACTTACAGACACATAAGAGGGGAGGTTGAATGCGAAAACCTGCTTTTTCAGGTATCGCCACTAGGGAGAGCAAGAGCATTACATGAACTTATCAATAAGGACTTGATCTTAAGAAGAAAGAGCCCTTAGACCGATGCTCAAGTAAGCCTAATTTTTAGTTAAATTTTAAAAGAAAAACTAAATACTAATTAGGAGAGGAATAACTCTGCAAAGTAAGCTGCAAACAAAGGTCCCTGGCCTTGTTCTCTCTGGCAAAAATAAGAAAAAAGAGGTCACCCCAAAAGAATGCCATCTGAGGCCAATTCTTTTCTTGGACTCTGAATTGTCCTTTTCTCCATGGATTGTAGAGTCTCCACTTAGGAAAGGGTCTGGACTTCCCAGCTTTTACTCCCTTCAAGGAACTAATGACTTCTAAAGAGAACATTATTCACAACAAGGGAACCTGCCTAAATGGTCCTTTAGTTTTATCAAGAAATGCTTTTTGAATGAACAAATGACCTCCGTTCTCAACTTAACTTCACGTAGAGCATGGGGCCAAGGTTTGCCTCTCTTTGTGAAGGCATGCCTGTTTTCACAGCAGTGCCCTCAAAGACCCCAATCCCTTTCTCTATATTATTAATTCTCGATGGATTTCAAAGCTATAGATTCTAGATCTGTTAAATTACATGCCATAACATTGATTTCTCATTATGTCAGATAGCATGGTTTGACTACCAAAAGAAACAGATAGATAAAGAATGAAAACAGGCAAAGCCAGAGGCAGTGAGGTATCTATGAAAAGAGTGTTGGACTTGGAATCAAGAAGTATATTTGAATCCTGCCTCAGACACTTACTAGTTGTGTGACCTTGGGCAAGTCACAAACCTCTTGGCTTGGTTTCCTAATCTGTAAAATGAGCATAATAAGAACATCTTGTTGGCATATTTGCTGTGAAGATTAAATGAGATAATGCATTTAAAGTGCTTTATAGTGTCATATACGTAGAACTATTATTATTAGGTGAGAATTCAGTACAGCTTGGATATTAGCACCTCCAACTGGCTGGCATCCATTCCTGAAGGGGTAGGATTTAGAACTTGTAAGGAAACTTAGGAGTCATTTGGTCCATCTCTCTCATTTGAAAGATCAGGACATTGAGAATAAAAGAATGGAAGAATCTTTTCTATGGTCACGTACATGGGTAGCAAGCAACAGAACTGAGATTTGAACCTAGGTCCTTTTTTGAAAAACAATTCCAGTGGCTCTTTCCATCATACCATGTTGCCTCATATCTCATTAGTAACATTTCTGTATGTTCATATTTTCTCCTTTGCCTATTATGTTCTCCTTCGCCATCACATCTGTCTGCTGAAATTCATCAAGGTCCAGCTCTTCCATTAAGCCTTCCCCAACCCCATAGATAAAAGTTGCTCTCTTCATTTTAAGAATACTCATGGTGATGTGTTTGTGTCTCTTAGGTAGTTACCAAATTCCATTATGTTGTAGTTGTCTGAGTATGCATCTTATGTCCCCAATTAAATGGCATGCTGCTTGAGGACAGGCTTAATATTTTGCTCATCTTTCTATATTCCTTCAGTACTGAGCACAATCTTTTGAACAAAGGAGGTTCTCCAATGAATTTTGGTGTTTCAAAAATGAAAGAATGAGTGACCTCCATTGCCTTATACCTGTTGCCTCCATTTGTAAAACAGGGGTCATTCAGACTGACATGGTATTTATAAGTTATAGATTCTTGAAAACATTGGGCTGACAAACTTGGAAAACTGAATTTAAAATAAAACCTGGGTTGAGGTTCTGTCCCCTCTGTTTAACTGTGTGACGTTGGGCAAGTTACTTTACCCCTCCAGATCTCAGTTTCCTCATCTGTTTACAGGCAGTTGGACTAGGTGATCTTCTAACATCTAACCTCCGCTACTTCATGATTTGTTGCTTAACCCCCATTCATAAAATGGGACATCCAGTTGGTTTGGCTGTTATGTATTATAAAATGGATTGAGATCATCAGGAGAAAAGATGCTATGTCAATGGCTGTAATGGCATTTATATTTTTTAAAAATAGAGTAAAGGCTTGAAGTTGTCTCCATAGTCTTCCAAAAAAAGACCTTCTGATTGTTTCTCATGTAGAGAGATGATCTGCTGTGGCTTAGCGGCACCTGTCAGCACGTGGCCTCTATCCCCCACCTCTTGGAAGTGGTGGCAACAGCAGCAACAGCTCTCATTGAAGAGAAATTCTACAGGAAATAGTTCTTTGATTTATTCATGAGTTCTCTCCTGAAGGCTTTTATTTAACGGATTTTTCTACGGGAGCCAGAGTTGCACATTCTGACCTGAATAATGACTTCTGTCCTGAACTTTTGGATGTGGTAGTGTTGGCATGCACACCCACTTTTGGTAAAGCATGATCTGAGCCATCAGCTTGAGTTAAAGAACTGTCCTTAGGATACATTGTGGAACAATATCCAGCTGTTTTACTGCTGGCTTTGATGTGTCTGAGATAATCAGAACAAGAGAGTAGAAAAAAATGAATAAGGAATCACAGAATTCTGGGAGGTATCTTTTCTATAGAGATGACCAAAATAGGTTTTGAAAGCTTTATTCTTACTCTCTTATTTGTCACAAATGCCTGAAATATTGACCTTTGTGTCTCTTGAAACAGTCTTAAGCTATTGTGTTTCCTTCACACTGTCACTTGTATCAGAGACCCTCACTCCTACAATGTTTGCCTTCTCAAGTGCATAACCTTTTAGCATCTTGTTATATCTTCAGTTGGGCAGCTCGGTGTCACATTGGATAGAGGGCTAGGCATGGAGTCAGGAAGATTCCTCTCTTGAGTTCAAATCTAGCCTCAAACATTTACTAGCTGTGTGACCCTGGGCAAGCCACTTAACCCTGTTTGTCTCAGTTTCTCATCTGTAAAATGAACTTGAGAAGGAAATGGCAAACCACTCCAGTATCTCTGCCAAGAAAACCCCAAATGGGGTCATGAAGAGTTGGACACAACTAAAAAATGATTGAACAACAACAAAAATATCTTCAGTCAGAGATGTTTTGGGGATAGTTGTGATTATATCACTATCTGTGAAAACATTTTTATAAAATGTTAGTGTGGAAGGGACCTGAGAGAATCACTTCATTTTGCAGATAAGGAAAACTGAAGCATTGAGAAGGGGGATGAGTTGCCCAAGTTGAAAGATGATCGTAATAATTAATAACGATAAATGCAAGGAAATTTGGAGACAATGCAATTTTATCGCTGAACACCATAAACAGTTAGCACCTACTGAATACGTACAAGACATGACATGGTGGCTTGAATTATATATCAGAAGCTCATGATCTTTCAAGGACTGAGGGAAGACAAATCCCTATAGTACAAATACATATCTTAAAATATCCTGAGGAACTCAGCCAATATATTATATTGGAACCAGACCGTTATCACAGACTGAATTGTTGCCTACAATCCCATGGACTTCACAATGATTCTTATGTTTTTAATATATGTCACTATCCCAAATACTCATAATTTCCAAGCTTTATGGAATGAAAAGCTTTCAAAATATAGAAACCTGGCCAAGGAGATTAAAATCATGGGGGAACAGGATGAGGTACATATCATCCCCGTTGTTCTGTCTGCTACTGGAGTTGTACCAAGGATGTTTTCAGTGAGCCTCCAGAGGATGAATTTATATCACAGTACTTTTATTCAACTGCAAAAAGCAGTTATCTTATCCATTTATGCAGTAGTTCATTGGATATTAAAGAATAATAACAGAATTTTGACTTGTCCCAGGACCATTTTCACCTTAATCCCACTGAAAAAGTTGAGAAAATGAGATGATGATAGTAGCAACAATGATGATGATGATGACGATAGTTCAGGATCAGGTGACTGCCACAAGAAACTACAGAAAGGTTATCCCTAAGGAGCCCAAACTTGTTGATTAAGCAGATTTTGCAATGATGTGGTAGAAAATATGTAACATATGGGCAGGATGCAAAAATTGAGCATTTTTCAGATACCTAGGAAGACGTGGTCAATAACAACAATTACACACGAGAAGTTCATTATATTCCTCATAAACTAACAGATGGCAAATCCCCATATTACAAATATAAATATACAAATACAAATCCATATATTACAATTGCAAATCCCCCAAATTCTTGAGAATTCAATATGTAAAGTCTGAAAGAACCAAAGCACCATTACAGACAGAACCATTGCCTGAAAACCTCTTGGATGTAACAATGATCCATATAAATATAACTATGGCATTTTCAAAATATTCTGCCATACTGAATACCCCCAAACTATATGTAATGGAAAAATTTGAAACTATAGAGATCTTAAGAAATTGAAACCATGTGGCAAATAGCATGCGGGACATGTCATCCCGTCTGCTGCTGGACTTGTCCTTAAGATTCTTTCAATGAATACACGGAAGATGAACTTACTGTTGTTCAGTTGCAAAAAAAGTCATTTTTTTCTACTTGTGTACTAGTTCACACAACACTAAATATAAAAGAAAAATAGAAGGGTAAGTGACTTGTCCTTGGACTATTTCAATCTGAACATTATTAAAAAAAGATGAAAAGAATGAGAAGTCATGATAATAATAATATAATAATAAATAATAGTTGGCATTTATTTTTAAGTTTGCAAAGCATTTTTTAATAGAACACCTCACTTGATATGTGAATATCCAGCACTCCTAACTGGTTTCCTAGCTACAAATCATCTTCCTTTTCCAATCCATTCTCTACATAGCCATCAAACTGATATTCCTAGTATCAGAAGCAGATTAGGTGGTGTAATGGGTCTGAAGTTGGGAAGACCTGAGCTCAAATCCAGCCTCAAATGCTTTGTAGCTGTATGACCCTTGGAAAGTCACTTGAAATTTTTCTGCCTCAGTTTCCTCATCTGTTCAGAGGTTTGTTGTGAGGACCAAATAAGATAATAATTGTAAAGTGCTTAGCACGGTGTCTGCCACGTAGTAAGGACTTAACAAATGCTTATTTCCTAATATGCACGTCTAACCATGTCATTCCCCTAATCAATAAACTCCAGCAGCTTTCTCTTCTCTTTAGAATTTTAGGATGCAATGCAAACTCCCATTGTATTTGTTTAAGCCTTTCTCAATTTGGACCCAACCCCCTTTTCCAGTCTCATCACCTCTTACTCCCTTTCTTATTCCCCACAGCCCAGCCAGACTGTACTTCTCGTTCCTTACACATGACAATCCATCTCTTGTCTCTGTCCCTTTGCACTGACTGTTTATTCACACCCACCTGGAATTCACACCCACCTCCTCTCCACATCCTGGACTCCATAACTGTTAGAACTGTTCTCATGCCACCTTCTAGAAGAAAGCTTCTTGATTCCCTGCAACTGGCACTGTTCTCTCCCCTTCTCATAAACTTGCTCCCTATTTATTTTGTATACACTTTTGTTGTTGTTCAGTTATTTCAGTCGTGTTGGACTCTCTGTGACTTCATCTGGGCAGAGATATTAGAGTGGTTCACCAGTTCCTTCTCCAGCTCATTTTACAGATGAGGAAACTGAGGCAAACAGGGTCAAGTGACTTGCCAGGGTCACATAGCTAATAAGTGTCTGAGGTCAAATTTGAACTTGGGTCTTCCTGACTGCAGGTCTGGTGCTCTATCCATTGTACTAGCTAACTGCCTATATCCATTTTACATATACTTTTGTTGCTGTCCCTCTGATAGAATGCAAATTTCTTGAGGGTAGGGGCTATTTAGTTTTGGTCTTTATATCCCTAGTGCCTAGCCCAGAATCTGTCACCTAGTAGAATACTTAATAAATGCTTTATTAATTCATTGTTCAATTGATAAATTGTAACACTTTGGGGGAAAGGTGCTGTGTCAGATTGCACAGTCATTTTCAATGCTGGCTGAAACATTTTTGCTTATACACTATTTTTCAGCAGAATTCTTCCAATTGGCATTGGTACGAGATGAGTTTCCAGAATTCTTCTCTGCTAGCTTGCTTGTTTACCATTCTCTCTGTGGGTTTTAGTCAGGTTGCAGCCAATTACTTTCGTCACAGCATATTATGATGTGACAGAAAGGATGCATTGAGAAGGGAAAATGGAGCATAAAAATACCAGAAGCTTTCATTTACATCAGAAGACAGACTATTGCCTGAAGCTATGATTCCTACAAGTTGTTTGCATGAGCTCTGCTTTCCAGTCACTCCAATGCCCGTTAGAGCTAACAAAAAGGAAATAAAATAGTCTGCCTTGAATTTTTCCTCCTTTTGATTCATATCATATCAATAACATAATGCTCCCCCTTGTTGCTTAAAATGAACTAGTCTGCTCACAAGGGCCTGGCAGAGGATCTAACTATAGGATTTAGTAAATGTAATCTCCACTGAGCTGCCTAGAAGAGTCACATTGTAATTTTCCTCCTTTAATCCCAGAGAGAGTAAATGAGCTAACTATACTCTGGCCTGCTTGTCATGTTGTAAATCTGAATTGTATTTGCTCATCAGCCCCCTGGCAATTTTTCCAGAATCACACACCTGACTTTTTTTTTTTTTGCTTTTTGGAGGGGGGAGGATAGGGCAATTGAGGTTAAGTGACTTGCCCAAGGTCACACAGCTAGTTTTTGTGTGTATGTGTCAAGTGTCTTGAGGCCAGATCCAAACCCAGGTCCTCCTGACTCCAGGGCCAGTGCTCTACTCACTGAGTCACCTAGCCACCCCCATCACACCTGACTATCTAATGCCCTTGCACTGACTAAGTAGGCATTTAATAAATTCTGATTTAATTGTGTAGTTGACAGGAGACTACAGAAACACCTAGTGTAATCATAAGTTCAAGAAGTATTCTATGGAAAATGGGTCAACAAGAAATGAGAGAATACTTTTACTTGTCTTATCACCATTGGTTGTTTGAATTTTGTCTTCCTATGTATCTCCGTACACATCTGTCCTTCCCTCTTAGTTTAGTCTATTTGTCCTTTTTATCACCCCTAGTATGAGCTTTTCTCACTCTTGGTTCCAGATTCATGGCAGGATCTGCCTTTATCCACCTGCTAAATACTCTCCAAAACAAGAAGAAGCCCTAAAACTACAGGAAACATTTTCCTCCTTAGGTAAAGAGAAGTGGTGCAAAAAAGTCAGAAGAGCTGATTTTGAGTCCCAACTATAGCCATTTACTCGCTATTGTAACCTTGGGGGTAAGTCACTTAATCTCTCTGAACCTTAGCTTCCTCATCTGTAAAATAATAGGATTGCACTAAATGATCTCCAAGGTCCCTTTGGTCCCTGAGATTCTGTGTCTATAAGTATGGACCCCACCCAACCCACACTAGCTCCTCCTCTGTGATAAACCACAGAACCTAAATAAAGAACATTTTCTGAATCTAGACTGAGAGTGATTTATGTGTCATCAAGAGGATCATCCCCAATAATGACCTCTTGTAATGCCTCACCCCTGGCATGGAAATGACCCTGGGTTTTTGAAGGTTATACTAGTGGAACACCAACTTCAGAAGTTCCTACCAAGTTAGGAAGGCTTTCAACACAGACCTAGTGATGGATTATGTGTCTATCATTTGAGGATTAGTGTATCAAAAGGTAGAGTTGTTATCAACGGATCAGCCATTAGGTACTGGTTTTCTTTGGCTACAGGGACACACAAAGATTGTGCTCTACATCTGAAGGAAATACCCACAATGAAGAAATTATGGATACTTTCAATTCTGAAGAATGATGATACCCAAGACAAGGAGGCAAAATCATACAGAACTAGTGCAATAAGCTAAATTTTCAACTGTCACTATTTTTTGTTGTTGTTCATGGTTTAATTTCTTTTATTCTCGAGGCCTGGGTAGAATGTTCCTGGAGATCTTTCACACACTGAAAGTTGATGTTTGATGTAAACTCTTTTAAAGAAGTCTTCCACACTGGAAGGGATGGCAGAGCAAATGCATTATTTGCTGACTACTTGTTCTTTTGTTTGGTTCTACCTTGTTAAATGCTAAGGGTTTTAGAGAATACTTCATTTCTCATTTTGCATATTTATTTGATTTTTTTTCTTACATGCATTATTAAATTTATAATAAAGTTAATTTGTAGCTCTTTTCTGGGTTCCTACTATGGTAGACACTATCCTTTAATCAAAGGGACTTGCCATTATCAGTAGAAACCCTAGAAAGAAAGTAATGTGTTTGTATTGCACTGTAAGGTGTTTGTACTGCACTGTAAATTGTTTGTACTAGAGGGTTGAAATTAGAGTCATGAACACATGGGTTTAGATCCTGCCTTTGACATTTACTAATTGTGTGACCAAGGGTAAGTCACTTGACCCCTCTGGGCTTCAGCTTCTTACTCTACAAATTGGGGCTAATAATACTTCTGGTATTAATAATAATAATGTTTTTAGTCATTTCAGTCATATCTGATACTTTGTGACCTCATTTGGGGTTTTCTTGGCAAATATACTGGAGTAGTTTGCCGTTTCCTTCTCTACCTCAAAGGGAGGCATGAAGTTCAAATGAGTTAACACATATAACATGCACTGCGTCACTTAGAGATGTACAAATCCTATCTAAATAAGATCTAAGGGAGAGAGTCCTGACAAGGGGCATCCAAGGAAGATCTTCATGAGTTGGAACTGGAAAGATTGGTAGGATTTTTCAACTATGGGGATGGTGGGCATTTCAGGCACAGAATAGTGTGGGTACCACAGTCATAACTTAATCTCAGTGCTTACAAAGGAAATATTCCTGGGGGGAATATTCAGACCAGAATGCTCCTAAGAAAGGACAGTGGATCATTTCTCACCTGCAACTTGGCAGCTGATCGTCACATTTACTCCCTGGATAGTTTTAATGACACTTCCCACATCAACTGTGACAGCAGATAAATCTGTATTGGTCACAGCCATCCTTGATGTCTTCACTAATGGTTTTCCTGTAAACAAGAAGCAACACCAGATGTTACAGGAAACAGATATAGCCAGGGGTTGGGGAGATCACATTTATAATATGATGGACCAGCAGTTACTGGGGTCTGGAAATCACTGACAAATCTGGGTTAATCCATTTTTTTTTCGTTTTACTTTGACGTTGCTTTCTTCATATTATCCATTGTTATGTCTATAGTATATAGAATTCCTTGATTTTTTTGGTCCTATATAGTTAATTTTTTTGTCTCGTGAATTTTTACAGAGGCATCCAATGTTCTAGGAAATGTTTCTTACCATTTTGTTTTGCACTAATAAAACATGGTTATCAAGTAACATTATATACTATAATTATCAGTTGTGATGTTGTATCATCCTGCTATAGTATAAGCTCCATGAGATCAGGGACCTTGCTCGAGCAAATTTTTAGATCTCCCTCAGCACACCACATAATTCTCTGTTTACAGCAAGTACTTAATAAATGTTTGTTAAATGAATGAATAACAGGTGCTTAGCATACAGAGATAGATAATTGAATCTCCAGAAGTAGTCTTCTTTCCCTGCCTTAGTAAATGTAGTGACTTAATCTGATTTTGATGACTGTGACATCATTATGACCATTGATTTTTACATAGTGATGCCCTCAAAGGCTATTGAAGTTGGGAGAGCTTAGATTACCATTAACCTACATTTCCTTACAAACTCACTATACTGCATAGGTTGTTGTTTTCTTTGGTTTGCAAATAGTTGGCATACAGACATGTCTCAGGGCCGATTAAAGTGGATAGAATTTAGCTTGACGTTTTTCATTGATGACTTCCATAGATCTGTGCTGTTTTCCTTGGTAGTTTTTTTTCCCCCTCTCTCTCTCTTTCCTGATGAAAGATATCTTTTTCTGTTGTCATTTTTTTTACTATTCAATTGGCTTCTTGCTACCCTGTCACCACGTCTAAGGCTAAATATCCCTGTTTCCTTCAATAATACAACAGATATCCAGTCCAACAATAGCTCCTTCCTCAAAGACCTTCCTGGGGGGACTGGGTGGACCTGGAACAACCTATACTCTGCAGTCATACCCTTTGAAGACAAGGGTCACCTCCATGCCACAATGATTATCTCATATAACTCTGGAAAAACATGCAACTTTGGGGAACCAATATGGGTTCAACCAAATCAGAAGAAATTTTATTTTTCCATAGAAATCTGAGCAAGCTCTCACCTTAACATCTAGTGAAATAGTTCTCTCAGAACAGAATCATCAATCAATAAAATCATTATCTGGTTCACACACAAGCTAATTGAAACAACTGAGGAACAGCTTTAGAAACAACCACCAGAGTGGAAAAACCCAACAAGATTGTGTGTGCTTTATTGGAGCTACTAAATCAAATGGGGGAAAGAATTCCAGAAGAATTGGTTTTCCAATGAGGTTTCTGAGATCTCTTTATGAGATACAATATATGTTGACCATTAAACCTATAAAAAGTAGAAAAAAAGAACCATGTCCCAGAAGGAGGTATTTTTCTGTCTTTCTCTTCATGTGAAAAATTCATGTAAATAGGACCATGCTCTCTTCTTTCAGGGGGAGCTATGTGCTTCCCTAAGTCCTTGTCTTTTCTCTATTTTTCATTGCTGATGTTTGTGAAATGTCAAGAGTTACAGTATCTCTTTTATGATATTTTAAAATCAATGACAACTTCAAACTTCTCCCTTATGGTTATGACCTCACTGATGGTCTACACCTGGAGAGCTGCTCATCTGCATTGGTAAGTGGAACTAAGCCATTGATCCAGACTGAAGCAATTTACTGGATAACTACTGCTTTCCTTCAAATCCTGCCCAGACCGATCAGTTGCTGAACCTTCCTAAGCAACTTGGCTGAGAACTTAATCTGCCTCACTAAGGGGACTCTTAAAGTTGTATTTTCAGCTTCATATGTGTACGCTGGAAAGTTTTCCCTTAGTTTATTTATGCTATAACATAAACTATAGGTTTATATTTCAAAAAAATAGGGGGTAGAGATGGGTAACATTTCAGTATGAGTCTTCCATACTCCTGAGAGAGAAATGGCCTGGTAGATAAACTCACTGTCCAAAGACCAGGTAAATTACAGATTAGAAAGGAAGTAGGTAGACATAAAATGAATTCTATTGGGTCTTTGGCTATGTGTAATGTATACTTTCTGGTGTAGTGTGAGCCTCTCTTCTCAGTGTATCTCAGGTTTGCATATCAGGCCACGTTCTGATCAATCCCAAATCCTGGGAGGTACATCTAATAAATCTAGAAGACCCTCAGGTGGGTAAGTTAATTATGGAAATACTCTGATGTTCTCATTCAGATTTTGGGAGATCCAGGCTGAATCATGACCCCTTTGAACTTCTCAGAGTGAACTGGAATCCACTGGGGACCCAGGCCTGGACTTCAAGCATGTTTTCTGATGTAGACATGAACCATATAACTTCTGGCCCTGGACACTGTCTGGGGTCTTGAAGTAACCAGACACTCTCATCTTCTTTTATTTCTATTTTTAAAAGAATTAATTTTGAAATCAATGTTAAATAACAAGACCAATTAGGTTTATAACAATTTATGTTGAAAAAGTTTACACATACCAATATCTATAATAACATATCAGTTATTCTCTCCCTTAGTGCCTTTTTCTATGGTTTTTGTTTATTTGTTGCTATACTCGAGTATAATTTTTTTTTGATAGCATTCTCAGGGCAGAAATGTTTTCCATTAATATAATTTAGTAATAAGTGTACTTATAGTTCAGATAAAATGCACATACAACTCTGGGGCTCTGTTTTGACTGACATTTAAGTATCTATACCTATGGTGTAGGTAGGCTCTCTGCCAGATGCTGAAGATACAAACATATCTCTGAATCCCAGAATTCTAAAGTTGGAAGGGACCTTAGTAACCATCTTGTCCAATCCAAACCAGAAAAAGAATGTTCTTCACATTGTAACTGACAAATGAGCATCCAACTTTTGCTTGGTGACCTTTAATAAGAGGGAAAGCCATTACCTTCCAAGGCAGCTTTTTCTATTTCAGGGCAGCATTAAGTATTAGAAGTTTTCTCTAATATTAGACCTAGTTTTTTTCTCTTTGCAACTTCTCTCCATTGCTCCTACTTTCTGACCTCTTGGGAGAGGCAGAGTAAATCTAATCTGTCTTTTAGGTCTAATCTGTTCCTCAAGTATTTGAAGACAACTTTTATGGCTCCCCCTAAATCTTCTCTTTTATAGCATAGACATCCTCAGTTCCATCATAATCTATATGACATGGCTCAAAGTCCTTCATCATTCTTGTTGATTTCTTCTGGATACTGCCAAGTTTATCCATTTCCTTTCTAAAATGTGACACCCGGTACTGAAGACCATACTCCAGATATTGCCTGACCAGGCAATAATACAGTGGCAACTGTCACTTCCCTATCCCTAGACATCATGCTCTCAATGAAGTCTAGGATCACATTAACTTTCTTGGGTGCCACACAACGTCACTGATTCATATTGAGCTTACAATACACTAAAACTCCCATATTTTTTCCCCTGGACATTCCCTTCTAACCATGTGTACTCTGGTACAGTCATCTTCCTTACTTTGTACTTTGAAGTTGATTTTTTTAAAACTCTGTAAGGTAAAGACTTCATTTTTTTTTGCCTTTTGGAGGGCAATTGGGCTTACGTATCTTGCCCAAGGTTACATGGCTAGTTTTTTTGTGAGGGTGTTAAGTGTCTGAGGCCAGAATCGAACTCGGGTCCTCCGACTCCAGGGTGGGAGCTCTTACTCACTGCACCACCTAGCCACCCCTTAAAGATGTCATTCTTAAAGAGCTTACAAATTTAGTAGGAGGAAAAGTAACCAATTAATCAACAAGCACTTTAAGCATCTACAATGTGGCAGGTGCCATGCTAGGTGCTGGGATATCAAGACAAAAGCAATCAATTTTTGCCATCGAATAGTTTACATTCTATCACATACACAAAGAACTATTATACATGGTGTAATCTGTAAGGCCATTTTTCAGTTCTTTAGTCCAAGGAGCCAAGGTATTCTTTGAATCTTAGTTTATAGAATGAAAACCTGATATGTAGTTTGTGCTGTACTGCTATAAACTGACATCATCTCCCATTCAAAAACTGATTCATATCCCCAAGAAGTTGGAAGCATCCCCATTCTCTGGGGTCTCATTTACAACATTTGTGATCACACTTTATTGTTCAGTCTCTTTATATGACTCTCTCTAGGGTCCCCTCTGGCTTCTTCTTCTCTCCTTTGCCGCTCTAAATCTGCTGGGATTCTCCAATGTTTTCTTCAAAGAAATGAAGACCAGCCTGACAATACCATTCACTTGCTTTATTTCAGACAGGTTTCCAGTAATTGTATTAAATTCTGGTAAACAAAGGATATTTAGTCTGCTATGGAGCTGAACCATAGCTGGATAAACATAAATAAGAAAGTCAATCCTCAAGGAACCATTATTTGCTGGTAATTGGAGGAATGTCAACAGTACCATGGCCTTTTAGCAGGTAAGGGGAAGAATCATGTAACCAGAATGGAACAGAGCATCTGTATCCAGTAGAGAGAGATGCAGAAAGATTGCTAACTGGAAGAAATTAAGGGAAAGGCAAATCTCATATCCACAAAAACCGCATTAAAAAATCTGACATTAATCTACCCTGGGGCTTCACCACTTAGCTCAATGATCATTGAACTCTGATCCTGGTGAAGCCAGCAGCTAAGTTTCCATTCCTCGTACAGTCACTGAGTTACCAGGACAGAAATTTTGATACTAAACAGATATAAGGCAAGAGCATGTCATTGTTTGAATATGGGGTCACCTAGTATGGGGGAAAGAAGAATGGAGAAAGAATTTAATTTTTTAAAAGAAAGAACGCTGGGCTTGGAGCCAGAAGACCTGTGTTCAAATTATGACTCTGGCATTTACTTACTACCTATGTGGCCTTCAGCAGAGAATTATAGTAACTGACCTGGAAGTCAAGAGACAAGGGAGTTAATAATATAATAAAAGCAACATGTTTATATAACACTTTAGCACTTACAAAAACACTTTTCTTAACAACTCAGGTAAGTAATGTGTTGTTATCTCCATTTCACAGAGGGGAACACGATATTTTGTCCAAGGTCACACAGGTGGTAGCTGTTAAAGCTGTAATACCTGTCTGGCTCTTTTCCTAACTCTGGGTCCAGTGCTCTTTGGAATATACCATACTGCATCTCAACAATGTGTTAAGTTTTAATTCTACCAGGGTGACACTGGGCAAGTCACTTTAGTCCTCAATTATATCACTCATAAAATGGGGCATTTGCTTTGGACGATCTGAGAAATCTTTTTTTCCTAAAATTCTATATTTAAAAGGAAAATTTTCCATCATTATTGGCATAAAGCTGGAGATATTTCCTAGGCTATACTCTTCTCTTCCTGTGTACCCTTGCCAGAACTTCAAACTCATTATGTCCCAAACAGGACTTGTCATCTTATTTCTGTTGATTAATCAACAGAAATATCCCTCAATTACTCAGGCTCAAAAATTTAGTCATCTCTGACTCTCCCCTGTCCCTTACTTCCAACACTAAATGAGTTATTAAGTCCATCACAACAACTTTATCATCTGTTTTCCTTCCTACCTACTCATGCTGCCATCACCCTAGCTTAGGCCTTTGTCACTTCTCACACAGACTTTGTAATAACCTTCCAATTGGTTATTCTATTTGCCCTTCCACATAGCTTTCACAAAGTTTCCAAACTAACCTTCCTAACCATGTCACTTCCCTCCTTGAAAGTTCCAGGGGATTCCTCTTGGCCATAGGATAAATATATAAACTCTTAGGTCAGACACAAACCGTTTCCAACTTGCCTTTCCAGCCTCATTTCATGGTATCTGCTTAACAGTCTATATCCTAGAGACTAGGCCTTCCCAAGTCTCATGATGTACTTTTGGCTTTAGTGAATTCATGAGGATCAACTTCCACGTTAGAAACAAATTTCCTCAACATCTCTGTTGCTGGACTTTTTCTAACAAGAGTTAGCTTACATACCACTTGCTTCATAAAGCCTTCCC
>NW_027185799.1:10723113-10741335 GCF_028583685.1 Petaurus breviceps papuanus
ACATATATATATACATATATATACATATATATATACATATATATATATATGCAGGGAGAATGTGGAAGTGATGACCTACTAGACTTTTCCATGCTTGGTATATGTTGACAAAGATCTTTGTGTTACCTGCTAAAGTGACAGCAATGGAGACAGAGTCGGATCCCAGGGCGTTTGTTGCATTGCAAGTGTAGAAACCCACATCAGCTTCAACAGGTGCTAGGATCTGTAAGGAATCATCTGGTTGCAGAAGAATTCTAGAAGCAATAGAAAAAAAAATGCAGCTCTGGTCAGGTCTCTGGTTTCTTTTCCTGGCATTCTTGGCTACAGTGTGCCAACTTTAATAACAGAGACAGACCCATCTTGTCGAAATGGGGAAAGCAAGGATTTGTTACACTTTGGCTGTTGGGATTATAGAAGGGCCCCCAAAAAGACACAGGGCCCTAGTGTGCCTTTGCAATTTGGTTATTAACTCAGTGAGAATTCATTACTCATGCTTCAGAACATTGTGTATACTCTCTGGGGCTGACAGTTGCAAATCTAAAAATCCAGAAAAATTACTGACTTGACCTCCCTGGGAGGCATTACAGTACAGTGGAAAGAATGCTGACTCTGGAGTCAAGGGATCTGGATTCAAATCTTACCTCTGATGCATACTATTTGTGACTGGGCAAATCACTTAATCTCCCTTAGACAAAATTTTTATCACATGTAAAATGAGGGGCTTACTCTAAATGGATTTTGAGAAAAAGAATTTCTCTAAATCTATGTGCCTATGCTCTGTATCTGCATGTGTTTCAACTAAGGTAGCTGGGCTAAAACAGGGGTTGAGATCCTAAATTTGGATACATATGGATAAGCAATTCTACAGGCCAGTTTTTGCAGCTTCAGAATTCACAAAGTTCATGGTTGACTATCTGTACATCTCTCCTGTTCAGCTGATGGTATTTCTAAGAGCCATTTGCTATAACTCCAGGAAAGTAAAGACCAATGATTTTAAGCACCCAAGCGAGTTGCCCTATTAAGTACATTTTGGTGGGGATGGTAATGAAACTTTTGTGGAATCATTAGCTCAGAGGGAGAAGGAGACTGAGAGGGAGAGAGGGAGAGAGGGAGAGAGGGAGAGAAGGAGAGAGGGAGGGAGAGAAAGAGAGAGAGAGAGAGAGAGAGAGAGAGAGAGAGAGAGAGAGATAGAGAGAGAAGAAAGAAAGAGGAGGGGGAAGAAGGGAAGAACAAGAGAGGAAGGGAAAGGGAGAGAGAGAAATCTATATGAATTGATTTTACCAGAAAAAGCACACCTCTGATTCAGTTAATTTAATGCTGCCTAACTTAATAAAAAGTAGAGTATAGACAAGAATAGCCAATACTGTAGAAGCTGTTAAAGTTCTGTCAGAAGAATGACAGTTGTGATCTCTGTGAGGAAAGTTAATATCTCTTTTGACTGACTAGTACAAGATGAAGGAGAAATTACATCTCTGAACTGAGATGAAATAAACACATTTATGTTGATAGCAACACTATTTTTGTAAGTTGGCTTTACTTTATATTTCTTATTAATTTAGTACTGTAGTTAATTTTTATTTGCTTGTAATTGAAAAGCAATTCGCTTATAAAGAAAATTATTGAGGGTCTGTTGATCAATCCCTATGTACATAAGGCTTGCATATTCTTGAGGTTTCCAGATTGTACAGTCACTGGTATTGAATGCCTAGTTGGCACCTTATTTTATAACTTGAAAGATTACAATTCTTAGCTGGAAAGCTTACCTAAGAATTCCAGTGGAGTACAATGAAAGTTATGGACAAATGGGGAGGTCTGAGGGTGGGTGAAGTAGATGGCCTCTGAGATGTCTTCTGGCTCTAAAGATATGACCCTGCATGAGGGGTATGCGTGAAGGTTAACAGCATGAAGAAGGAAGAGCCTTAACTTGTCACCACTCAAAAACAGATCTGAATATTGTTTTTTGGGTTTTTTTTTTTGCTTTTTGGAGGGCAATTGAGGTTAAGTGACTTGCCCAAGGTCACATGGCTAGTAAGTGCTAAGTGTCTGAGGGTAGATTTGAACTCATGTCCTCTTGACTACAGGGCCAGTGCTCTGATCACTGCACCACCTAGCTGCCCCAGACCTGAATATTGTTAATATTTGTAGTTTGGTTATATAATCTGTGCTGCAGCTAGAACTTGAATCAATCATGTCATGGAATCTTGGCATGGGAAAGCACCTGAGAGGTCACAGGTAGCATATAATAACTGGGAATTCCCATTCCTACATGTTCACTCTAGCCTCCACTTACAGAACATCCATGATAAGAATCATACAACATTCTGAGGAAGTCCCCTCTACTTTTGAATACCTCAAATTGTAAGATTTTTTTTTTGCTTTTTGGAGGGCAATTGGGGTTAAGTGACTTGCCCAAGGTCACATGGCTAGTTTTTGTGTTAAGTGTCTGAGGCCGGATTTGAACTCAGGTCCTCCTGACTACAGGGCTGGTGCTCTATTCACTGCACCACCTAGCCATCCCGTAAGATTTTTTTTAAACAGAGTCTAAACATGTTTCTCTTGGTTCTGCCCTTTGGGGTAGAGGTGATTAGGGAGGTGACCACAGAGCTAGGAAGACTTCTGACCCATCCTGCCTATGTAACCTGGGCCAAGTCATGTAAACTCCCATTTTGCTATGGCACCCTTTAAGATGATACACTCCAGAGCATTCGTAGAAAGAATTTCTTCTTTGGGCATTCCCGTTATGAAAGAAATCACAGGTTCAGTCTCTAACCTTATCTCTATTATTTATCTTCATTGAATTATAATCTTTGTGATGATTTAGAGAATACAAAGTATTATCACATTAGAATAAAGTCAGAGAGCCAGACAGGGTATTATCAGTTATTTTATAGCTAAGGAAATGGAACCCCAGAGAGCTGAAGTGATTGCCCTTCTCATATAGCTAATAATAATGATAGTGGAAGTAATTTATGTATATATAATTATGCAATATAACATTTACATGTATCATGCATATAATTAATACAAATTATCATATAATTTATGACATTTACACAATTCAGAGAGCACTTTCCTTACAACAACACTGTAAGTAGTGGTTTAGGTACTGTACCCCCATTTTACAGATGAGTAAAACAAGTTTCAGACAGATTATGTGACTTGCCCATGGTCACACAGCTTAGAGCTATCAAGGCTATCATTCAAAGCCACATCCTCTAGATTAGAAGTCCAGTGCTTTTCCACTAATGCTTTGCTGGCAGAACCATAATTAGAACCCAGTATTCTTGGCTGCAGGTCTGGTGTTCCTTCTACTCTGTGAAAGGGACTCCTTGTTGGACCACCAGAGCATCAAATCCTTCTTTCCTTGTTCCTTATGACCTACAGTCAGACAAAAGCCCCACCTCCGATCAATTGCCAAGTTTGCCAATTCTCTCTCCTCCGCGTCCACTGCCTTGTCCACGCACACGACCCCTACACTAGCTCAGGCCCTCCTCTCCTCTTGACTTTACGTTCCGCTCCCAAGGGCTAGTTTTAGGCACTTCTTCCTATAGCCTTTTGTGAAACCTTCATTGTTTGTGCTTTTTTCTCTGTCCTCAAATTATTCATTTCATCATGTTTTATTCCCTAGTAGAATGTAAAGTCCTTGAAGGCAGGCACTTTTCCCCATTTTTGTCTTTATGTTCTCAGTGCTCTGTTCAGCGCTTGAATACAGGAGACAGTCAACAGTTATTTGGTATAGTAATATGGATTAAAACACGGGTGTGCCTCGGCACTCTTCCCTTTTAAATTTCCCCTAAATCTACTAAGGTTTATGACTTTTGCAGGGGAAGGAATTATGGGATTCAGCAGGTAAGGCATAGTGCATAGAGGAGCATGCCTGGAGTTGAGAAGATGTGAAAAAAACTGACTTCAAAAACTTACTAGCTGTGTGACCCTGGGCAAGTCACTTAATCTTGTTTGCCTCAGTTTCCCCATATGTAAAATGAGCTGGAGAAGGAAATGACAAACCACTCTAGTATCTCCGCCAAGAAAACCCCAAATGGGGTCACAAAGAGTCAGATACGACAAAAAAGTGATTGAACAACAACAGTAAAAATATAGAAAATTGTCATCTTCAATCGAGAAGAGGATAGTAAAATTATTTGCCCACACCAGGGCCCAAGAGAATGGTTTTGCTATAGTGAAAATCACAACTTTGGAGGTGGCCAGCTGAATTGTAGTTACCCTGAAACTTCACACTCCAGGGCCTTTAGGAAACAAAAGAAAGGAAAGGGAGCTAAAGTCAATGGTTATTTCATTCTCTCAGTACCATCTGACAGAACAAAATTTTCTGTATACTTTTGGCCATTTCTGTTCCATTAATACAGTTCCTACAAGGCAGGATTTTAATTTATTGGTAGCTCAGTTCTCTCAGTGGATATTTTGGTTACAAACCTGAGATATTTCTACTTCAGACGCACAGGTGCAGAAAGACTACACTGCTCTGCAAACAAAGCCAGGAAGATTTTGTGGGGTTTTGCGATGGGATTTATGAAATCAGAGGAGAAGGGGGATGGAAGATGGGGCAAGGGGGGTGGGAGCAAGACACTGAGAAGTAGAGTCTGCCAACGTCCATCACAAACAATAACTTATGGATGTTCCATTATGTTTGCTTCATTTTAATACAAGGGGCTCGTGATTCAGGTGCTATATCTTCAGAAGTATATTCAACCAGAAAGTAGAGTGGGGTAGAATTAAGATTGCCCATGTCTGCCATCACCAGAGTCCAGCTTTTCATTCAATATTCACAAGACATCTGTCACATGCCTACCATGCTGGATGCTGGGGAGAGGGCAGAAACTGAGTCTAGAAAAGGCATGGCTATGTATTCTCTGTGATAACTTGAGTCCTTGAGGATTCCAGGCATTAAGAGGGGGAAAAGAATCCAGATTATTTTGTTAGTCCACACAAATGTCATTGTTCTTCAAGTAAGGCATGTGGAGGTAGATAAGACAAGACCAAAAAAAAAAAAAACCTCCTGGGGACATATGCAGGTCAAGTCTTGTTATTTGAGGCAACTAATGGCCCTGTGCATAGAGTACTGGGAGAAGGGAGTTCTAAGTTCATATCCAGGCTCAGATACTTACTAGCTATATGACCCTGGGCAAGTCACTTAACTGCTGTTTACCTCAATTTATCACCAGTGCTCTATCCACTGTGCCACCTAGATGCCCCACACTACACTATGCTGTCTCTATAAAGAGGCAGCAAGGTAGTGCAGTGGTTAGAGCACTGGGCCTGAAGTGAGGAAGACCTGAATTCAAATCCAGTCTCAGGTACTAGCTCTGTGACCCTGAGCAAATCACCTCTGCCTCAGTTTCCTCCACTGTAAAATGGGGGGGGATAATTGTAGCACTTCTTAGACTTGTTTTGAGAATCAAATGAGATAATATTTGTAAAGTTCTTAGCACAGGACCTAGAACATAGTAAGTATTTAACATTCCCTTTCTTCCTAAATATCATATCTAATACGAATCAGTTTGCAATAAGTAAATGAAAATGTTAGGAACTAAAGTGAGGAAGAGGTCACATTTCTGATCTGCTTCTCGGATTTCTCAGAGGTTGAGTATTTCTAAAATGACAATATGGCTCGTACGTAATATTGACTGCTTTTTTATTGGAAAGAGGGCGTAGTAATAACTCACCTTTCTACGATGTATTAATTCACTTTCCTCACAACTCTGTCCTGTAGGTAGTGCTAATCTTACTATCCCCATTTTGCAGATGAGGACACTGAGGCACAAAAGGGCTCTAAGTGGTAAAGCCAGCACTTGGATTTCACTCCTGAGTCCGAAGCCCTTCCACTCTATCCCGCTGCCTCTTAAGCAGTCACCTGAGGCTCTAACAAGTCCTTCTCTCCTTCTTGTTCAGAACAGGAGTAGCAGGTTGCCCTACCTGGCTCCACTTCAGACAATAGTTTGAGATATCCCTGTGAATACTTGCCAACCGAAGAACTGATGTCAGCTATTCTCTGGGAGAATGAAGAAAGTAAAACACCCTTATTCATAGACACCAAATAATCTCATAACCTTATAATAACCTAAGAATCTTAACTTCCAAGGAAAGTTAAGGTCGCTGCTGAGCCCAGGTTCTTGAAAGCTATGCAGACAGGGTGTCTGTGGTCAACAGAGGACTGGCCATCTGGGGAGGAGGTCATTTGTTCAGTCTTTACAACTTATGAAGATTACCTACAGAGATGCAAAGGCCTTGAGGTTCTCTCTCTCTCTTTGCACAATAACTTCCTTTAGCATATCACTCCTGTATGATCTCCTACTCCCTAGACTCTTTAGCTCTTGTCTTATATTATTATATATTAGCACACACACACACACACACACACACACACACACACACACACACACACACACAGGGTGTCCCTAAAGTCTGGACACAGGAAATTTCATTAACTATGCATATTTTCAAGAAATGAAATGAATTAAATTTTAAATAACATTTTATTTAATTAGCATAAATTTTAGCCATGACAATTTCATATGGAATAAAGGTTTTCAGTAGCTAATGGGGACTATTTTCCATATTAATGAGATTAATTTAATTTAATTAATTAATGAGATTTTCTATGTGTCTCCTGACTTCCTATGAAATCTCATTTATGCTAATTAAATAAATTAAATAAAATTTTAATAAAATGTTGAAAATTTCATTAAATTCATTCAAAATTTCATAATTTAATTTCTTGAAAATATTGAATAGTTAATGAGATTTCCTGTGTCCAGACTTTAGGGACACCCTGTGTATTGTATATATTCCTTATACATTCCTGCAGTTTCTGTTCCTGTGAGCCTGCTGCTCTGTTGATCTAGAGGGGGGGGAGGGTAGAGGAGGAAGAGAGACAACATTGCAGACAAGTAGACATGAGGAGGTGATTTTACTATGACTTCCCAATAAAGAATCATCTAAATTCCACTCACTTTTTTTTTTTAATGTAGTTTCAGTGAAGGAAAACTCATTAACCCCAAGGCAGTTCATTCCACATTTGGATAGCTCTAGTTGCTGGCAAATTACTTTGTATGCTGAACCAAACTGATAATGTTTGTTTACCTAAAAATATTTATTACATTTACTACGCATCCATAAGCATTTATTAAGTACCTACTATGTCTTGGATCCCATGCTAAATCCTGAGGCTATGAAGACAAAAACAAAACTGGACCCCAGTATTCTATCAGGCAAGATAACATGTACATATATATATATATATATACACACACACACACATATATATATATATATTTATATTATAAACATGTGTGTGGTGGTGGCCAGGTGGCGCAATGAGTAAGAGTGCTGGCCCCAGAGTCAGGAGACCTGGGATTGGTTCCGGCCTCAGATACTCGGCACCCACACAAAAATAATAACTGGCCATGTAACCTTGAGCAAGTTACTTAACCTGACTGCTTTTAAAAAAAATATGTGTATACATATACATATATAAAGAATAAATACAAAATGAGTACAAGGTAGTTTAAGGAGGAAGGTCAATAACAGTTGAGAGGATCAGGAAAAGTTTCATGTGCATGGTAGAATTTGAATTGAGTTTGGAAGGAAGTAAAGAATTCTGCTAGGTAAAGGTGAAGAAGGGAGTGAGTTCTAGGCAATGGGCACAGCGAGTGCAAGGACAGAGAGGTGGTAGATAGAGCATTGTGTGCAAGGAACAGCAAGAAGACCAGTTTGTTTGTACCTTGGAATGCAGGAAGAGGGGTAATTTAGTGAAGTTTGAAAGGAAGGTGGGGGTCAGGTACTGAAAGATTTAAAAAGCCAAACAGAGGCTTTAGTATTTTGTCCCAGTGGCAATAGGGATCAACAGGAGTTTATTGAGGAGGATAGTGACGTGGTCAGACCTGTGCTTAAGGAAAATCAGTCTGGTAGTGCAGTGGTTAGAGCATTGGGCCTAGAGTCAGGAAGACCTGACCATCTAACTCACGACTGACACCTATAAATATTGTCTTTCCTGTTAGAATATAACCTCCTAGGGAGCAAGAACTGTCTTGCTTTAATTTAACACTGTGGCTTACACAAAGTAAAAGGATAAACATGCTTCTCTCTTATTTTTTGAGGCAATCAAAGGGTTAAATGTCTTGTCCAGGATCACATAGCTAGTGCATTTCTGAGGCCACGTTTGAACTCAGATCCTCCTGACTCTAGGGTCAGTCCTCTGTCCACTGTGCCACCTAGATGCCCCAATAAATGCTCTTCATTCATTCATGGAGTTTATATGGCACTATCCTTTTCTAAGGAAAAAAAAATTGTTTTTGCTTCAGCAATCCACAGGGCATCGACTCCGTCTGGGCCACCCATTGATGCCTAGTAGGGATGTGTAGAATTTAGCTTTCTTTGAGTGGCCTTTGGCTTGTGGCAAGGCTTGTATGTAGATACTTAAGGAAATGCTCAGTCACTAACCAGAACGTTTTTGTTTTCAGTCTCTGGGTGCTAGAGGAGGAAAAAGTGCTTTGAGACGCCCTCCTCTAGGAGCAAGAATGTTTTTTCTGAAACCAAAAAATGCAGTAGCTCCAAGGCATGCAGGCTGGGGGTTTGTGTGAAGGTTTCATAGAGCAGATGTGGAGGCTTCTGAAGAGTTTCACATCACCCGTAAGCATGGGAAACTTGTCTTTAGTTTAACCTTTGCTATTTTTAATGCAATTGCCAGACTAAAAGTTACTTAACACCCGATGCTTCAGAATTGTTCCAGGTCTAAGAAAAGACATTTTGGGAATGGGAGAAGGCCATCCAACCCTGTATCATTCACTCTCTTTAATTTGTCTTAATCCTGTCTTCAGGCTTTTTTTTTTTTTTTGCTTGCCTCTCTTTTTGGCTCCCTTTGCTCCGAAAAATACATCTAGTTAGATCTTGAATTCATTACTACGTGTGTGGCTTCATCAGTGTCACTGGTAAATCGATCCACATTATTGCCCTTTGTCTAAAAGTTTGGCCTGGCTTTTCTATTTACCTTTCAGAGCTTACCTCTCTTATTTTGTCCCACTTGCCAGTATTAAAAGTGTTGACCCCTTTATCAAAACCTTCTATAGTGTTGCCATATGGGACCCTCTTTGACAGTAAGACATAATGAATAGTTTTAAAAATTCCTTCACGATTATGATGGGTTGACTGTGGAATGACTTACATTGTGTTCTCTATGAAGCCTTAGCTCTGCTGTTCTCGGTGTATCTACTCTTTGATGCTACCTCATACCTTGAAACAACTTACTAATTTCAGGGGTCTCTTCTTTAACTCCAAAGTCAAGGGGAAATTTGCCACATGGAAAAATTTGAATCCAAGACTCTTGACTCCCAAGCCTGTGCTTTTTCTAGTCATGAAAATAATTCCTTTTTCTCAAGGAAACTCCTGTTCAGGTATGGGTTAGACTAACTGACCTCTCAGGTTCCTTCCAACACTGGCATTCCATGATTCTCTAATTTTATATTTTCAACTGTGAAATAAATTTGTCTCCTTTAGATGTGTTCCTATGGCTCAAATCAAGCCACATGATTTTGAAACTAGTAGTGATTTTATCATGAAACTTGGAAATCTTTTTGCATTTGCTTATAACTTCCACATGCAACATCACTGCAAGTGTAGTTGAACAAGTGACCCTCTAGGCATTTCCCATTGGGCACTCCCTCCCATCCTGAGAAGTTTCCACCTATGGCCACTTTGTACCTTGATTTGAAGCCTGTTTTCCTTTCATATTCTTAATTTACCTCCTATTACATACTGCATTGCCATCAGTGAGGAAACTTATCCAAAACTTTTTTTTCTAAATTAGTATCATTATTTTGAATCTATAGAATTATTCATACATACTGGAATGGAAACCCCCTCAGAAGACTGTGAGCAGTGAAGCATCATGTCTTTCTGCCTTAATAAAACTTATTTTCTAGGTAGTTTTCCATCATATCCTTTCAGAAATCACCTGGCAGTGGTGGTATGGGGGGGGGGTGAGCTAGGTGTGCAACGAATACAGTACTGGCCCTGGAGTCAGGAGGACCTGAGTTCAAATCCAGGTTTAGACACAACACTTATTAGCTGTGTGACCTTGGGCAAGTCACTTAACCCCAATTGCCCTCCCCCCCAAAAAAAGAAAATTACATGTTGAACTTGTATACTTGGAGGGAGAAACAAACTGTATGTAGTGCAGATTTGTGGCTATACTTGCAATCTTTTTTTTTGTTTTGCTTTGTATATGAAATGCTTATTTTATTTGGTGTCTTAAGTCTAGAATAAAAAAAAATGAAGGTCATCTAAGGATTCCTCCATTTGTTCCCCAACCTGTGATTTCATCAGTATAAGTCTCCTGAATGGGAGGGCACAGTCACCTCAATCAGAGGTCTAGGAAGAGGTTTAAACCCATGGTTTTGCATTAGGGTGCCAAAATAAAGGGAAAATTGAAAGTACACTTTTCAGCTCAATTCAGTAAACATTTCTTAAGTGCATACTATGTTCCAGGTACTGAACTAAGCTCTGGGTATATAACCAAGAAAAAGAGACAGTCCTGGACCTCAAGGAACTTACAGTCTAATGGCGGAAGACAATGCACAAAAGGAAGATGAAGACGAGGGGAAGCAGGGGGTACTTGCTACAGAAGCACGGTGTTGAATGGATTTGAAGCCTAGCAGAGCTGCTTATGGAAAATTCCATTATCAGGAGCTTGTGAACCCTCCATAAAGGAAGGCTTGGGGAGGTAGTTCAGTGCATTCACTCTTTCAGGAGGTGGAAATAAATTGTGCTTGGTACCTCGTTAGTAAGAATACTTGGTTAAAATAGGATGCTCCAGGAGCTCTCACTCTGAACTTCCTAGCATACATGACTACACCCCGGCCAGCTCCTTCTGGATTTAGGAACCCTTTTCCCTTACATTTTATGTTGAGAGGTGTGACTTGTCCAAGGTCACACAGCTATTATATGGTAGATAGAGCTGGTGCCATACAAAAAATGATTATATAAATTTGTTCCATATTGCTAACTTTAATTGACATAACATGTTAATGACCTTGGTTTTTTTTACAATAAAGATGATATACATAAAAAATAAAAAAAAACATTTTATGCCACTTCTCCTAAGTCCTAAAGGTCATACATACTAGTTATGTAAGGTATTGCTCCTAATTTTTCTGCCCCAATGGATCATTGAGGGCTTACGTGACTTCCTGTGGTCACACAGCTTGTATTTGTTGAAGGTAGACTGTGAACTCGGGTCCCCTTGACCTCAGCACAGATATCCACTATACCATTCTCCCTTATAAAACATGTAACACTAGATTCTTAGCCTTTCCTGAGGGTGGCAGTTCTGAAAGTGGTTCAAATATAGTATCATCAAAGACATTTCAATTTATGTTATTCATTGTCTTTGTGCTTCATGGGGGGTATTAGTGTTTAGGAAGGAGGCCAATGGTCTAGTGGAAAAAAATGCCAGATTGGGAATCTGAAGAAATGGGCACAAATCAAAACTTTAGCACACGCTACCTGTGTAACCTTGGACAGAGATTAAGTAACTTCTCTGGTCTCCAGTTTCCCCATCAGTAAAATGAACAGGTTGGCCCAGATAAGGCCCCTTTCAACTTTGAATCTGGACTCAACCAGCTGGGGCTTTGGATCATATGGTATCAAATATGAATAGAAGCTTTTATGTGTTCTCCTGGATTCTGGCTAAAGGAGAGAACATCATAAAGAAGAGAGACCTGATAGATTTTCAGTGTGCACATATAACATCTAATCCAATTCGTTATAAATAGCAGGCACTTAATAAATAATTGTTGTATCTATGAAGATATGGATAATGACCACTAAACCAAGCAAAAGTTCAGTATAGTTTTTTCTTGGGGTAGGTCATTGATGTAGATTCTTTTTCTAAACACACACATACACACACACTGTGGACTCTTCAGCACTGATGATATTGGAGAAAGCATCCACTAAAACAGGTGTGTCTAAATAAAATGAAAAACCCCAGGAATTAGAAGCCTATTTGTCTGAAGTACTCAATACTAATTTATGCTTAATACAGGACTGCTTGATTCCACTGTTTTGTCCCCTCCCCCCACTTTTTTATTCAATGGAATCCTGCAAAACAAGAGCAAGCTAATAAAGGCAATTCTTCAAAAGGTCACTCTTGCAAGGGAAAGGTGGGAGACACCTAAGAGTAATGTTTTTCAAAATTCGTTTCAAGGAGCCTTAGGATTCCTTTAAAGTGTGGCAATGGCAGACAGACTTAGGTTGACTCTGCCTATGTAGCTCAGAGACCCATCTCAGTCCCACATCTTAGACAAAGTATTCCAAAACATTAAAAGGGATAGGGGAGTATTGCCTTAAAATAAATTTAACAAAATAAACCTCCCCCCTCCCTTCTTATGGCAATGTTGATATTCTTCCAGTGGGGCATTTTTGGGGAGAGTTAGGTCAGGGGTTGGAGGGTGGGTACAGCTTTATGGTATGATGCTGGCAAAGGGGACACATTGGTTATATTAAGTGTTCTACCTCCCATTAAATTTTTCATAGAACTTTGCTTGGTTGTCCTTTGCCCTATTACATATTGCCTGGTTCCATACCTGGTTTGGGTAATTGTCATATTTCCCAGTAAATTCTAAGTTCCTTGGAAGTAGGAATTGGATCCTTTTTGCTCTTTTTAACCCTAGGCCTCAGCCCAGTGTCATAGACAGTAAGTGCCTAAACTCCTCTTGAACGAAACTGACTTATTCTCTAATAAAAAGAATGGAAAAAAAAATCACATTTTTTCTTTGGCATTTTCAGGACAACTGTCCATAGATAAAACTTTCCCTGAATGTAAGTGGTGCCTGAGAGTTATATTGGCTTTTCAAGCCAATCAGCCCTAAGGACTATAATATAATATAATATAATATAATATAATATAATATAATATAATATAATATAATATAATATAATTACTCTGTAAGAACACACCATCTAGTTCATCCCATTGGGAGTAGGGGGCAACACCAGAGATGGATTTTATGGAGCCAATGTGGGGAACACCAGTGAAATCCAAAGCATTGTAGCTGTGAAAGCAAGTACAATTCATTTGAGTTGTAATTTAATACTAATTAAGCCCAATTCTAAGCTCCCTACCTCACAGGGCTACTAGGAGTCAAAAAAGTACTTTGGAATAATAGTAGTTATTATTATTATTTCGATGGTTGCGCTTTCCATGGGGCACAATGCCCTTGTAAGCCCTGACAACTATGCCAAGAGTAGAACGGAACTTCGAGCTGGATGGCTTTCTTCTTGGGCTGGACCAGATGACCAGACTAAGTTGTTATAACTCCCCTCTATAACTTACTCAGAAGCTCTGGCAGCAGACTTTTGTTAACTGCTATTCTATCTGCTGCCTTCAACTACAGCAGCACACACTTGAATAGTCTGACCTTTTCCAAAACCTAAGCCCAAGTATGTGCAAAATACAGCCAACGCTCAATTTCCAGTGCTAATGGTGGTGTTTGGAGGGGAGGGAGGCAGGCAGGGCATGGAAAAATGAAATTCACAATCCAGAAATACCATGCTAGTGAGCAGAACTTCCTCTTCCACCAAATCTATCATCAGGACTATTAACAAGTACATAATTCTTACTTCAGTTTCACCTTTTCTCCTATTTTCCTGCTTATTCTCCTATTGAAGTCAAAAAGACCAATAAATGAAAGGAGAAAAGGGAAAGAGTAAATCCAGATAATCCACAAACTGGCTAACTAGTATTTAAATAACATTTAATTCCCATATTCAATAGCTCTATCTTCCAACCAGACTGAACTTTTCTCCGTCCCTTGTTCTTGTCTTACCTTCTTCTATCTTGCTTCCTTGGTCAAGTCTCCATGTCTGAAATGGATTTCTCTCTCCCTCCATTAATTCAGGTTCTCTCTACAAGTCTGAACTGAGAGCTACCTCTCTCACAGAACCTTCTATTCCCTGTCCCTTGTCCAAGTCTTATTATCTTTGGATCAGCACATCAGTTGATGCTGGTTTATTTGGCATCAAGTGAGGGCAATGATAAAGTAACCTATACCACCCAGAACTAGAATATAAAAATGTAGCACTTCAATGTTTACATAGTACCTTCCATACATTATCTCACTTGAGCCCCAAGTTAATCCTGTGAAGTAGGTAAGACAAGTAGTATTATGTCTATTTTATAGGCGAGGAAACCAAAACCCCAAGAAGATAAGTGAATTTCTTCAGGTCACACAGTTAGGAAATGTGGGATTTGACCCCACCTGACTACAAGTCCAGCACTGTTTCTCCTACTCTAAGCCATTAACTAAAATAGAAACGTTGAGACTTCTGAGAATTGTATAGATTTTTCTCCAGTGGGAAATTATAGAAATCAGAAGGTCATTACATTACATCTGTTGACATGAGTGGCTAAGAAAGCTCAATTCTTTTACATAAAACTTCCACTGGCTTGAGAGCCAAGGTCCTCATCATTTTGTCATCTCCCCAAATAGGATATCACTTGTGATTAGACCTTGGGTTATTATTACTTCACTTTTTATGAGGCCTAAAGACAAAACTGCTATAGCCCAGAGACTCCAAGAGAAAGACGGGTTTGGACACTAAACAAAAACAGACCAACTAAACACAACCTTAGGCATTTCAGCACTTCCTCAGTGAAAGCCGTTTGAAAGTAAATAAGCATTTTGGAACCACTACCAGGCACACTAATGATGACAAGCCATGAAATCAGCACAAAACAGGGTACTCGCCCTCCCCCACTCTCATGTAGTGATAGCCGTGGCAGCTCTGGGCTTTTCATATGGTTAGTGTGGCCTATACTTTTTTTTTCAACTCAGGCTTGAAAAACAGTCCAGCAAGCTGATCTTCAGCCATATTTCTTACTCCAGCCAAGAGAAATGGAATACTTTTAGTTCCATGAATCAGCAAGGCAGGAAAAGCTTACTTTCCACCCTTCTCCCACTATATGGAGTAGAAAGAGTCATTTAAAGCTGGATTTGGGCAAAATTGGGAAGCCTAACCATAGTTAGGCACTCTTTCTTTTAAGCGTCACCATCACCACCAATTGGACATATGGTTTACATGTTCTATTAGTTAAGCCTCAACCTTGGCTTTTATTTGTATGGCACTCTCATGCTACACTCAAGGTGCCTAGAACTCACTGCTACCAAGCCTCTGATTCACTCATCCCCACTGCATTTAAAATTCCTATGATATAATTCTAGACCAGACTCTCTCTGCCCTCCCAAATAACAATGAACTAATCAATCAACCAAGCAACAAGCTTAAGCGATACTATGTGCCAGGGTGATCAGTGCTAATATTTAAAGGCCAAGACAAAAGATTCCCAGAGCTCTCTTTCCCAAAGAACATTTCTCAGTTATTTTTCAATTGTGTTCAACTCCCTGTAACCCTATTTAAGATTTTCTTGGCGTTTTCTTCTGTAACTCATTTTACATATAGGAAAACTGAGGCAAAGAGAGTTAAATGACTTGTCCAGGGTTACCCAGCTAGTAAATGTCTAAGATTGGATTTGAACTCACAAATATGAGGTTTCCTGACATAAATGGGTTTTAACCTTGACCTTCTGGAAAGACTATAGCTACCTTAGTTCACAGAATCATAGGACCATAAATTTAGAGCTGGAAAGAACTTCAGATGCCATCTAGTCTAACCTTCTTATATTATAGATTAACAACAAGAAGGTTCATATAGTGAGTTATTAGTGAGTCATTAGTGAGCTGCCCAAGGTCACATAGGTTGTAAGCCTAAGAAGTGGGATCTGTTTATGACCCACTTTATTAAGAAGTGTTTTATTCTATTTACCCAAGTATTTTCTTACTTTTTTCCTTCAGAAGGCATTATGTCTTGTCTCAGTATTCTGAGATTTGGCGAACAAATCCAGGTTTATTCTATGTACACATTTCCTATTTTAAAAATAAATTATGTTTATGTCCCTTTTCAACCATAGACTTGTTAGAGAGACAAACTATTGGACTTGTACTTTTTGATCATGTTAGCCTCCTTTGATCTGAGGAGTTTAAGATCTTTAAAGATTTTTGAAGTGTTAGTGACTTAGCCAAAATAGAGCTGAAGGCAGATGATGTGAATCCAAACCCTGGACCTGCTAATTACCATCTGGTGACATGTGATAAGATACGTTAGCCATTAGGGATTGAGTTTTCTTACCTAGAAACCCCCCCTGGTGGGGAGCTTGGCCCAGGTCCCTTAAATCCAGGTTTTGCTACTTGTGTTATCTTGGGTCACTTAACTTATCTGGGTCTCACTTTTCCCTCTTATAAAATGAAAAGGTTGGATCAAATCTTTAGGAATCTTCTAGTTGTAAATCCTATGATCTTATGACATTGGTTGAGCGACAGTGATCACCACCACTCTATTTTAAATGCACCAAGAGAGGTGTAATGACATATTGCAGGCCATAATAGGTGGGTCAAATACAGCAGTGTTTAGTCATAGGATCAGGTCAACGGCAGAGGCCAGGTGTGTGTGCATTCCTGGAAAGCCTCGTCAGACCACACACACACAGAAGCACACTGTACTGGATCCCAAGCCTTTGAATGCTTCATGTACTAAAATGCTAATATAAAATAGCCATGCTTTGCATAATATCTTTCTGACAAAAATTTGAAAGTTCAAAGCACTTTGCAGAAAGCATTTCCTTAATCTTTGTTGCCCTGTGGGGTAAAGCAAAGGCAGGCAGTGTTACCATCATTTTGAGAAAGGAAAACTGAGGCTTTTGTAAATTAAATTACCAGTTTCAATTCAAGCAGTCTATCAGGGACAGAGGAAGGACTAAAACCCGGATGTTCCTACTAAGCCCAGTTCTTGATGTTTTGCCCTTGAAAATACCTCAGTGCAGAAGAAGGTGGAGAAGGAGAGGCTGAGGAGAAGGAGGCCAGGGTGGTGCTCCCCTCCCCCTACCACTTTCTGGTGTAAAAAGCAGAACTACTCACCTGTCACCGTACTGCACCTCTTCCCCATTCCTGGCCCAGGTGATGGTGGGCTTTGGATTTCCCACGGCTTCGCAGTGCAGAAGGACACTCAGGGTCCCACTGGCCAGGGCTACAGTCTGCCCAAGGTGTGTGACCACCTCAGAGGCTGAGAGCTGCTGGGCAGCTGAGATCTTCCTCAGGATCACTGGCTTCCTGTGGGGCTGGCCACTTCTCACCTCTCCTGAGGAGGATGGAGAGGAGACGCGGAGGGAACTGCTGAATCCAGACACGTGTTTGTGGGGAGGGATGGCCACGGGGTGGACTCTTCCCTCCGTGGACTTGAGGAGTGAGTCCTGATGCTCGAGGTGAGTCCTGAAGATTTCCCTGGCCAGCTGGGCCACCAAGTGTTTGCTGTATAAGTCCTGAAGCTCCTCAGGCTGTTGAGAGATGTTCCTGAGGAGGTCATCCAGACGCTGCTGCTCGGTTACCATGGTGAAGGGCAGGTGGAGAAGGGCTTGCTCTGGATTCTGGTCCTCCTCTGAGGAGATGTTCCTCTCTGTAGAGTCCTGGGCCTCCCAAGAGGTGAACAGCTCTCCAGGCCAACCCCGCTGCTCCAGCAGCCTGGAGATAATCTCATCATAGTGACTTCCTGGGTCAACTGCGGGGGCCCGCTTTTCAGCCTTACTGCCATTGAAAAAAATTCCATTTTGGTGTTTCTCCTGGGTGCGCAGGGCCTCATTTGGGCTGTTCTTCCTCACTGGGGAGGCCTCCTCCTCACCCCTTAGTCCCAGGGGTCTGGCTAGAAGCTTACGGTTGCCCCCAATGAGCTTGATCACAAAATGTTCCTGGGCTGGTCCAGCAGAGCAGGTATAGGTACCTGTGTCTGAGGGCTTAAGACGATGTATCTTCAGGTAGCCAAAGGGGGCCACTGTGATGTGGGCAGAGCTGGTGAGGTGCCGGCCATCCTTCTCCCAGGTGATGAGAGGCTTTCGGAACCTTCGTGTGGGGCACCTGAGGACCACAGAAGTCTTGGGAAGCAGGTAGGCAAAGCCGCCCACCACAAAGTGTAGCTTCCTTTGTTTCCGGGTCTGAATATAAATCTTCCGCACGGCTGTAATGTGAGGACTGTGCTTTTGAGACGGGCGACCAGGCCCTAAAATGGAACCAATGGTAACTGTAAATAAAGTGGTACCATAAAACTAGAGTTTGAGGAGAGAGAGAGAGAGAGAGAGAGAGAGAGAGAGAGAGAGAGAGA
>NW_027185799.1:10741435-10750226 GCF_028583685.1 Petaurus breviceps papuanus
AGAAAGAGAGGGAGGGAAGGAGGGAGGAAGGGAGGGAGAGAGAAAGGGAGAGAGGGAGGGAGAGGGAGTGAGGGAGGGAGGAAGAAGAAGAAGAAGAAGAGACAGGAAAGAGGAGTAAGAAAAAGAGAAGATAAGGACAAAGAGGAAGAGGGAGCATAAAATGGGAAAGACAAAGGGAGGAGAGAAGGAGGTGAAGGGAGGAGGGGGTTACAGTGTAGTTAGGGAGATAATATATACGCACATTTAAAAAGTAAATAATGGCCCAAGAGGGAGAAAAAGGATACAGTTGAATTGTATAAAAATGTGACAAAGTAGCATTTGATTAATTGTCAAATGAGCGGATTTCAAAGGTGTGGGAGGAGGGGAGAAGGAGGAAGAGGAGGAAAGAGAGGAGAGACAGAGGTTAGCAAAGTGAGGACTCTGGCAGTTTACTTTGGCCTGGGCAGCCGTTTCACGCATTACAGTTTATGGGCGCCACCGGCTACCAGCTGTTGAACATCAAGCCGCCACAATAAAAATGTAAGAACTAACAAGGTGCAATTGAGCAGGATGCCCGTCACCCCGCTGTGTGGTTCCATGTCATTAGAAGCCAAAGCACAGGGATCGGGACCGAGGAGGGGGAAGCTCTGGGGAAATGCTGTTCTCCTTGTTAAAGGCATTTGAATAAAGAATTTGGTTTAATAAACAGAGGGAGAGGACAAAAGGGAAGGAGAATTCCCCTTGTTAAAAATTTACCATGTGGGCCCTGCAAAGCACCAGGGTCCTAATACGAATGGTGGAGAGAGCCCCAAAGTGTTACAACCTCAGGGATTAATATTAAACAGAGAAAATCTGTTTGGAGGTGATTTAAAACCCCAGGGTGGATAATATTAGACTTCATTAGTTATATGTTACCTCCAGCTTCCAGGTCTCTGTATGCCAGACAAGTGAACTTTTCCCCCACCCCTCCAAACCATTCTTCTCAGGGAGAAGAGAGCCCCCTTTGCCCATGGGAAGTCAGGACTCCTCTCCTATCAACCTGACTGTCAGGTGGCTGGCAAAAGGCTCAGCAGAGCTATGGGGCATCAACAACAGCCTCCGAAGTGGAAGGAGTCTTCTAGGGGGGTGAGGCTTCCTGAGCTCCCTTCTTCCCATCTCTGAAGCATCTCGCCATACTCACTTGCACAGGCTGCTAGCATACAGGGCTGGATAGAGGAAGAGAAAGGCAATGGTGGACACAGGGAAGAGTTGACAATGACTGACTCCCCAGATTTCAGGATCTTTCGGCAAATGGCACTCCGAGTCTGGGTGCCCTCTCCGCAGCTCGTGGAACACTATTAATGAAAGAGAAAGAAACCAGGCAGTCCAAGTTAAAGGGGGAACATCAATCTGCGAGATCTTGGCAACTGCCTCTCAAATAGATGAAAATATAAGGGGGCCTGCCTGGAGAAGTCAATAAAAGAAGCCAAAAAATGATCATTTTGTAACAGAGGGAACACTGAGGCCCACAGTAGAACAAAGCTTTATCACATCTATTTAGAATAATAGAATGTTTTGGAAAGTTCATTTTATCCCTATAATAGAAATTAACTCAGCTTGGGGCATAGATCAACATTTTCAAAGGTTACGCCATACAGCATACAAATTTCAAGCATAGTAAAAAAAAAAAACAGCTATATTCTAGTATTAATCAGCAATTCAATGGAGTCTCTATAAAGATGGCTGGTGAAATACATTTGTGAAGAGGTCAACTAAAAATGAAGGGGAAGGAGGACATTGCTTCCATACATCTATCAAACCAGAACATGTAACACAGGAAGAATAACGTCCACGGAGAGGACCCATAAATGACAGATGAAATGCCTAAGATGAGGACTGTAATGATACTCTTTGGCCTCAGGTGTTTTTATGCAAATGTATACAATATGAATAATAAACATAAGATATGATTTCAAAGAGGAAAAATTCTATCTCACTATCACTGAGACTTGTCTTAGAGACTAGTTGAATGATCAGACCTAAAGAGTAATATGTGGATTGCTATGGACCTGGAGTTAATGGCTTGCCCCAGGAATCTGTAAAACATTTTTATCAATGGCACAGGTGAAATCATAGCTTCCAAATGCCAGTCAAAGTATTGGTTGACTCAAAGCTGGGAAGGAAAGACAACAAATCAGCTAAAAGAGTTGGGATTCAGCAAGATCTAGACAAGGTAGAACAATGGTCCAAATCTTAAAGATTAGATGAAAATAAAGAAGTAGAAGACACTGTCCCTGTACCTTGAATACACACACACAAACATGCATGACGAAATGACAGTAAAGAAGAATGAAACAAGCTCAGTTTTATAAAGCTGAGGTACTGCAATGGTATGCCTTAAATGGTGTCCAGTATTATTTCTGGAGTTGATGGGAGCTTTGCTGTTGCCTAAGGAATCTCCTTGCCACTTACCCTGCTCTGTTTCAGTACTTCGTTGCTAGTATTCTATTCTCGCTTTCATCCCGTTCTGGTTCTGCCTTGAATTCTCCAAGAATCCCTGCTTTGAAATCAGACTGGATAATGTAGAATGTTTTCTCCTGAACTTACCTATTTTCACTTATTTCGCTCTTTCAATTTTTCATTGTCTTTTTCTGCTGCTCACTTAGCCATTCTTTCTGTATACTCTCACTGGGCTGCCATGGTTGACTTCTATCCGTCCTACCTCTCAGATCTGCTTTCCTTTCAGAAACTTGAAGAGGCTACAATCAACTTCTGGGATGCATTACCTGCTCCACAATGATCTCTGTCATCTACTCCCTAGTGATTTCTTGCAGCACAACCTCAACTCTACATCAGGTGAAACACTGATATGCTACATGTAATTACTCAGAGTTTAATATGAGTTCTGATGAAGCAGGAAGGGATCTTTGCTGCTTGGAATGAACTGGGAATGCCTTAATCACTGAATGGGCGTTGCCTCAAACAAATTGAGATCTATTAAAGACCTTAGCTTGAAAAGGCCAAGGTCTCCCACTGCATCCTGGGCCATCTCTGGTTGTCCTGATCCATATCTGGCCATTGGACCCAGATGGTTCTGAAGGAAGAAATGAGGTTGGTGACTTTGCACAGCCCTTCCTCACTTAAATCCAATTCACTTGCATGTTATGGCACCACCTCCCTGATGTCATGGTCCTCTTTAAGAACAAAGGACATGGGAAGGCTAGGGGGTGCAGTGAGTAATAGCACCGGCCCTGGAGTCGGGAGGACCCATGATTGGTTCCGGCCTCAGACACTTAACACCCACACAAAAACACTGGCCGTGTAACCTTGGGCAAGTTACTTAACTCCAGTTGCTTTAAAAAAAAAGAAACAAAGGACAAACAGCAGCAGTGGGAAACAAAAAAGTGTTGTTCCAAACCATAGTGGAAAAGGAGCTTGAGTTGGGCAATATTAGGTGAAGAGAAGGCAGAAAAATTTTCAGGTGAGGGGAAAAAGGAGAACAAGGGGAACAGAATACACACAAACTGTAACCCTATAGAAAATAAAGACATGGAAATGTGAAAGTATGAGGGCCGTAGGAGTGTGGGGTAGGAATAATGGATTGACGATTTTCATTTGAGCAATAGGATTATGAGTGTGAGATAAAGCTAGAAATGTATGTTGGGGTCATATCGTGGAGGCCAAATTAAGGAATTTGTACTTGATTTGGGGGAACCATCTGGAAATTATTGAAGGCTTTTTTTGTGGAACAGTATGATATGATGAAAACAGTGTTTTAAAAGGAAGGTTAATGGGGGCGGGCAGTGTACAGGATGGAACAGATATATGGAAGTTGGTTAGGAAGCTGTGATGTAACAGTGGCAGCTAGGGTGGTGGTATTCCTTTGGGCTGACTTGATAAATGTTCATTTTAAGACCTTCAGCATTGAATTTTTAGCAACTTTTAAATATAGTGTGTCCCAGGTGTCTTAGTGCTTAAAAAGCATTAATTGTACTAAACAATTTTAATAGCATAAAACTACAGTAAGACTTTTGGGAAACTCTGTATTAGCAAATTAGCTCTTTGTTATCTATACTGCCAATTTTTGTGAAATTTAATCTGGAGAAACTTCAGAGACAATAGTGGGAATCACAACTCATACTTTAGTTAGATGATGGTAGTTATTTCCAGGTCAAGAACCTTCTATCTGGTTTTCTTTGTTTGCAGATGACCCTGTCATATCCAAAGGAGGAAAAAACTTCATGATAAAAATAAACTATACCAACTGTTCTACCCAGGTTTTATTTTTAGTGTTAAAAGTACATCAGATAACTTAATAGGGAAAATGTTGTTATATGAAGAGTAAGGAAGCCTGGATTCTCTCTCGGCAAGTCATATTTATATCACTAAGCCTTAGTTTTCTCATCTTTAAAATGAAAGGGTTTTGATTCCATTATCCTAAAACTCTCTTCTAATGCAAACATTTTCTTAACTTCATTTTTTGGGGAAAATTTCACAAAAGGATTTTAAAAGGTTAAAAAAAAAGTATGGAGCTGACTTTAAGAAAATGAGATACGACTTTTTTCAGGGATGTGTTTAAAAAAAAAGTCTTTCCCTTTGAATAGGATCTGCCAATAATTTTAGTTGAAATACCCAAGAGGGGCTTCAGGCTTCGCTACTTTGTCAGATGGATTCTGTGTGATAAACCATGAGATTTAATCCAAATACCTAAGGCCAGATAGGAAAAAAAACCCTACTGGAGCATGAATCTGTCCTACTAGCACAGAGTAATAGCTTTCAAGGGTGGATGTGACGTTTCATTTCAGTCAGAGGGCCAAGAAAGCAACAGTTCTGATGAGATAGTGAGTCTTAAACATCTCGCTACGCTACAGGGAATGCTTTTGTGTGGCTCCAGGTTCCATTCAACTGAACTGATTTCCTGATATCATAACTCCATTCCCTACCCCCACCTCCACTTTCAGGATCTCCATTAATCAAACAGGACAACCAAGAACTTCCTAACATTCCTTTGGCTGAGTATTGCCTACATGTGGTCAACGGCTCCTTGGAAAGTACGACTTCTGAAATGATATAGTTCAGGGTTCCCATCAGGACTAGTTGAAGGTGGTGCAGGCAGCAAGGGGAGTGGACCTGTTTCTGGGCAGCCAGTTACTTTAGCTACTCATATTCCTTATCTTTTCTTGTCTCCTCATACGGATCAGCAGAAGTAGCAGAATAAAAATAATGTATCCTGAATGATGCTTAACCTGATAGGAGCTTAATATAGCATTATTTTTCCTTTTCTCTATAACATGCAGGTCTGCAATGAATTTTAATGCCAAATATAAACAATTTTTTTTTCTGAATTCCCTAATGTCTATTTTGCTCTAAATTATGTTAACTCCAGGGACACCAGCAGACAGTGAAAACATAGCCAGGTCTCAAAGTGACTCTTCTGCTGATATAAGACTGACCCCAGTTGTTGTTCATCCTTAGTTTTTGAAGAGGATCAATGACATTATGGGGTGATGTCTTACCTCACACATGAATTGGATTTAAGTGAGGCAGAGGGGCACAAAGTCTTCAGCCTCAGTCTCCCTTCCAGAGTCATCCAAGCCCAGTGACAAGACAAGTCAAGATGACTTGTAATGGTCCTGGATTCAGTGGATGACTTTTGTGTTTTTGATGTCTGACCAAGCCCTAAGCACTCCACAGAGCCTGCTTCAGCCTCCTTCAAGGCTCAGAGAAGCAACACCTTTTTCTAATTGGCTTTAAGATTACACCTACAGCTCAAGCCAATACCAAATATATCATGACTTCTTCCTGGTACGTGTCTTTCCTCATTTTCCTATGTTTAAGAAAATTATGACTCTTTCACTATTAAAAGCCATTCCACAAAAGGACATTCACTCACACATACACATGTGCACACAGACTGCCTTCAGTAAGTAGTCTAGATCAAATAATGTTTTATATATGAAAAAAATTCTTTTCTCCTTCCTGAGGACCTTGGGGATGAAATTGCCCCAGAAGGAGATTTTATAGCCAAATTATAAATCCTTGGAAATGAACAGATATTTGGCATTGTTGGGGGAAAGCTTGGTTCTATTCCCCTTAGCAGGTACCATCATACAGAATGCAATGGGGGCAAAGCCAAGAACATGCTGACTCCCACTGGCACTAGAATAAGAAACCAATGTCCTAAGAGGACCTGGGGCCTAATTTTTAAAGAGCTGGCATCTTAATTTACAGAGAAGTTTTCCTTTTGGAAATCCCACTTTGGGGATCCAAGCGGCTGAGTGCAATATAGTTCAATCAGTCATGATCACAAGGAGCTGTAAATTGTACAAAGGGGTAGGGTGGAGTGCAAAAGGATTATCCCCTAAACCTGCATGAAAGACAAGAGGCAAATTTAAGTTTTGACTCTAGCACACTCAAAAGAAGCACATTTTGGTCCCCATGACTCTTCCCAGCTAGGTCCTTCTGTGACGGTGATTCACTGGCAGTGCTCTATGGTGAGCACATGGTCATAGAGACCAGGAAAAGTCTCTGTGTTTCAAGTTATGTGGTAATACTACCCTTATGAAGTAACAAAGAGAGAAAATGCAAACAGACTTAAGATGGGTTCAATTAAATTAATAGATGCTAAATGCATAATGGGACTTGGTAAAGTAAACCAGGAATGCCAGAAGAGACGAATTTGCTGAAAGGACATTAGAGATCATCTAATCCACCGCTCCCATTTTAGTGGTGAGGAAGCCAATGTCCAGAAAAGTGAAAAGGATGTGTCCAAGGTCACACAGTGATTTTAGAAGCAGGGCTGAGATTTAACCCAGGTCTCCTAACTCCAAATCCAGCCATTCTGGGGGCTGCCTCATCCCTGAGGTTAGATGCTCATCTGAGCCATCACCTACATATAGAAGATGGGGTGGGGGGAAGACACAAAACAAAACAGTTTTTGGCTGGGAAGACGCTGGGCTTCTGGAGCCAGGAAACTGACAGCAGAGAAGTAGGATCTCTTTCAGCTTCTCCTTAAAATAAATCATTGTGCTACAGCTTGTGAGAGAAAGAGCCAGAGAGGCCTTGACCCCCTGAGAAGAGACCAAAAATAGCTGGAGGCGGGGGGGGGGGCAGAGACCCAGTGTCCTGGGGGAGCCCCATTCCCAAACATGAATCCGCTTTGTTCCACAAGGGGGCCGGCTTACAATGACATGCTTCCAATTGTTAGGTGAGGGCTGGCTGCCTAAGCTGGTTCCCCACAGCCTAGTTAAAATAACAGTTACAAAGTGTGGTATAAATTGTTACAGATTCCAGCACATAAGGGAAGGTGGCTTCTCCCGGGCCTGCTTTGCCTCACCCTTCAGTGCTCACGTTCTTACCTGTGTCCACTCAGAAAGAAGCCATTCATGGGGACAGTCCTCATTCCTGCATGCTTGCTGGGAGGCGAGCCGGGGGGCCGAGCAAAAGGTCTCTGGCAACTCCAGGAAGCTGCCATCAGCCATTCGTTGTTTGCAAAGAACATCCCTTTTCTGAATGCCCCCTCCACAGGTCCTCGAACACTGGGGAGGAGAAGGGTTGAGTGTTAAAGAAGGAGTAAATTCTTATTGGGATGAGAGGGATTTTTCAGTATTGGGATGAGGGGGAAAAAGAACTAGTTAGTGGCCCCAATTCTTTCTACTTTCTTTGAAATCAATTTATTAGTAAAAAAAAAAATCTAAAACCTGATTCTTCTTTTAACTTGGCTGGAATTGCCGAGGTGTTTAAAACTTTCCAAGTCACTTATAGCCGATGATTTGCTACAACCCACAACAACCAGTTTAAAAGGTTAATATAATATAGCATTAATCATTTTTATGATGGAGAGTGAAATTTATCTTTGTTGTTTCCAGACAGAACAAGACAGGGCCATTGCCATGGCTGTAAATGAGGGGAGCTGACTATAGCTAATAGGGATTTGGGGGGATGAAGGGGAAATTTTTATTACAAGGCTTTTTTTCCTCTTTCTTATGGGCAACTATGGTGTTGTCATACCAATATCTTCAAATGACTAGTCTCATATTCATCCCTCCCCACCAATTTTCCCTTAGGTCTTCCTATAAACTGATTATACACTCCAGCTGACCTTGTAAGTGATTAGTTTTCCAAATAACGGGATAGTTAAAGTGTCTCCTAAACTCTACCCAAATACTTGCCAGCTTCTTGGGAGTGGGGGGAACCATGTTGTAAAAGTTCCCACAGTTCATTCCCTGTTAAAAATTGCTCTAATCCCATGAACTCAATACAACTGTGCTAGAAGCTTTAAAATAAGGAAGACACTAACCAGGTGCTTGTTCTCTTTCCTGAGGACAGGAGAGGATGAAATTGGTTTCATAATAGAAGAAGTTTTCCAGTGAGACACTGGGAGATAGCTTTGAAAGGATGGTGGAGAGTGTTATTATCCAGAGTCCGGATGGGGAACCTGCAGGCCTTGAGGCCACATGTGGCCCTCTAGGTCCTCAAGTATGGTCCTTTGACTAAATCCGAACTTCACAGAAGAAATCTCAACAAAATCTGTACTAGAAGAATTGGGTTGTTTCTACACGAGGTCAAACATCCCACCCAATGCAAAATTCAGTGCATCAGTGTAAATATTTGGTTGGTCTAGGGTACTAAACATGGATGACTAGTAAATGAAATAAATAAAAGGATTTGTTCTGTGAAGTTTAGATTCAGTCAAAGGGCTGCACTTGAGGATCTAGGAGGCCACATGTTCCCACCCCTGGTAGAATTTAAGGAGCAAATACCATGAGGGTGAAGGATATTTATTTCATGTTTTTCACCAAGGAATCACAGATAGATGGTAGATACTGAATTA
>NW_027185799.1:10750236-10817055 GCF_028583685.1 Petaurus breviceps papuanus
CATGTTTTTCACCAAGGAATCACAGATAGATGGTAGATACTGAATTAATATCTATTGTAATTTTTTTTGCTGTTTTTGGAAATATCTACTGTAATTTTTTTTTAGTTTTTTTTTTTAAAGCAATTGGGGTTAAGTAACTTGCTCAAGGTTACACGGCCAGGTGTTTCTGGGTGGGTGATAAGTGTCTGAGCCCGGATTCGATCCCCAGGTCATTCCAACGCTGGAGCCGGTGCTCTTACTCGCTGTGCTACCTGGCTATTGTAATTTTAAAATATTGATTATCATTTTATTTTGTTGTGTTGTAAAAGATGCATCATTACCATTTTAGTTTGAATAGAAAAAGAAAGTGGAAGGGCAAATCTACTATGAATATCTATCATACTAGATAATACCATAGGGAATTACTACAGTGTAGGAAGAAGACATTTGTCACAACCAACACTGGGGGATATTTGATTTTTGCCATGGTGCACAAATATTGGCTCTATTGTGAAAACATGACATTTTTCATTGAGAAGGGTAATGGTTAATTTACAACAATCATCATTACCCCCCTGAACCTCAAACTTATAATCAAACTCCTGTTCTTTTAACCCTTTGCATATAATTACATAGAATTCTCCGTGAGAAGGCCTAAGTCCATCCAACAATAGCAGCCTGTTGACATTGTCTGACAGCCATTTTGGGTACTTCATCAGCCAAGTCTAATTCATAGTATTTTAGGATTTTTTTTCCTCTGCTTGAGGACTGACATTTTCTTTTTCCAAATGCCTTGGGAGGCAGAAGGACTTCAACTTAATCTGAATAAACACAAAAGATAAAGGGGAAGCAGACTGAGGGGGAGGAAGGGACTAAATGAGGCCAAATAAAACTCTCTGATCCAAAAGTTTAAAGACTTTTGGCAAAAACCAAAGGAGGTTCAAGTTTACCATTGCAATTAAGGAAGAGGTGAAAAGAAATTTCACCTCTGGTGTGGAGATATAAAATAGTGAAGTTGGTGTGTGATATGGTACTAACACTGGATTTGGAGATAGTTAAGTGACTCAAGTTAATACTCACATTAATTGCATGACTGGGCAAGTAATTTATCTACCTAGGCTTTAGTTTCCTCATCTGTAAAATGAGTCTAATAATACTTTTGCTGCTATAATAACAATAATGATCATAATAATATTTATGTAACACTTTTAAGGTTTGCAAAATGCTTCATACGTATTATCTCACTTGATCGATCCTTACAACAAGTCATAGATCTACCTTCCAGGGTATGTCGTTATAATTGGCCCCATTGTACAGATGAGGAAAATGAGGCTGATGGACATTCATCGACTTTCTCAGGTTTAAACAGGTAATAAATATCCAAACTGGATTTGTACTCTGTTCTTTCTTACTCTGGGTCCAGGGCTTCAAACTACTGCATTGCTTCATAGGCATTTGAGGTAAGTATGTGGTAAGACTTATACTGTTCAGGACACTGTTATGTGGCACAGTGGATGCCGGTCCTGGAGTCAAGAAGACTTGAGTTCAAATATGACCACAGACACTTAGTAGTTGTGTGACCCTGGACAAGCCACTCAATTGCTGCCTGCCTCAGTTTCCTCAACTGTAAACTGAGGATAGCAGCACTCCCCCCCAGATTTGTTGTGAGAACAAAATGGTATTTATAAAATACTTTGCAAACCTTAAAGTATTATATAAATACTAGTTATTATTAACTGGATTTGATTCACAGCCTTCCTTTTCTGTAAAACATGGTCTAGAGCAGAGGTATCAATGACAGTGCTAGTGGGCCCATGTAACCTGCATCACTTCCCAGTGTACAAGGAACCAGATTAAAGTGTAACTGGGAAATATTTAACAAATATAACAAGACACAGATAACATTACATTTAAAGACTGTCAGTATGTGGCTGGCTGGATCCTTATATGTTGTCTCCCAATTCTGTACTAGAAGAATTGTGTTGTTTCTACACAAGGTCAAACATCCCACCCAATGCAAAATTCTTTTTTTTTCTTTTTTGGAGGGGAGAAGGCAGGGCAATTGGGGTTAAGTGACTTGCCCAAGGTCACACAGCTAGTTGAGTGTTAAGTGTCTGAAGTTGGATTTGAATTCAGGTCCTCTTGACTCCAGGGCCTGTGCTCTACCTAGCAGCCCCCCAATTCAAAATTCAATGCATAAGTCTAGATATTTGGTTGGTCTAGGATGCCAAACATGGATGACTAAAAATATGTGTAGACCAAACATACAAATTATGGACATGTCATTCTAGGTGTTTTGTTATGGGACAGACACTGCCTTAAACAAAACAAGTTTAAAACAAATAGAAAGATAAGCTAAGCCTACAGTTCACTGATATTTCAACAGCCCAGATGTTCCTTGTTCCTGAGCCAAGTAATGACCATTAGTCCTTGATATTGGGTTTAGTCATTGGGTAATGTTCTATCCCTAAGCTGCTTGAAAATGATTGCTTATTTTTTTAAATGGTAAAGATTGTTTTCAGGAAAAAAAGAACATTTATTCAATCAATTAGTTAATTTGCCATCCAGGTAAGGAAGAAAAACGTACATGTAAAATGTATACACATAGATCAAAAGTACAGATCAAAAAAAAAACTGAGGGGAAAGCAATAGTATTTGGGGTAGACAAGGAAAGATTTCATTTAGAAGGTGGTATTGAAGAAGGTAACTGGGATTTTCTAAGAAGAAGAGGTCAGGAAGAATTATATTCCAGGCAAGGGGAACACCCTGTGTAAAGATACAGAATGGGAAATGGAGCTCCATGTATGACAAAGAGTAAGAAGGCCAGTTTGGCTGAACAGTAGGATTTATAAAAGGGAATAGTGTAATAAAGCTGAGAAGGTAGGTTGAGACCAGGTTGTGAAGGGCTTTAAATGCCCAACAGAAGAGTTTATAGTTGATTCTACATAGAAAAAAGAGCCACTGGAGTTAATCAAGTATGGAAATGATATAGCCAGGCCCGCACTTTAGCAAAATTACTAAGGCAGCTGTGTGGGGGATGGGTTGGAGTGGGGAGAGACTTGAGGCATAGAAAGCAATTAAGAATCGATTGCAATATTCCAAGTGAGAGGTGATGAGGACCTGAATTTGGATGGTGGCAGTGTAAGTGGAGAGAAGGGGCTGGATATGAGATATATTGAAGAAGCAGAAACAACAAGGATGTAATGCAGGATGCCATACTCCCTTCTGGTCCTGCAATTTTACTAGCAAAGTATAGACATGATTAAGTGGTTCTGTGAGCTCTTGGGGATTGTGAGCTCAGCCTCTGGGGAGGGAAATGGAGTTCCCTGGGAGGGCTCTGTCTGCACTGTTTTGCTCTATGCCCTGAATTCTTTCTGTATTTTTGGTTGCCTTAAAAAACCCTCTCTGTATCTAATACCTTAGCTATTCTGCATGCTTAGAGGCCAAGTAAGCCTCATTTGAGACACACAAGACCAATTCTGATGTTTCCAAAGGAAGCTTTGGCTGGGGGCAGGAGCCATAGAGATTTCTGATTATAAAGAGGGCTTTGAGGTTGAATCAGATCTGATAGGTTAGATCAGGGCCTGCCATATATACATTTCCTTTCCAGGTCCATTTTCTATTGCTCCCCTTAATGTACCCCTATGTCCTTGACAAGAGGAGGCATGTTAGCCTGTATTTTTACTTCTTCCAAGCATTCATGCCAATTCTTCCCCCCCCTTTCTATTGCCTCTAGGATAAAATGTAAACTTCACTATTTAGCTTTTAAATCCCTTCATAATCCAGGCACAACCCATCTTCCTAGCCTTGGATATCTCTCCCTTTCCTACATTCTGTGATTCAAACAAACTGTCCTTCTTTCTGTTCCTTACACATGACATTGCTTCTTCCATCTCTGCCCTTGGCACTGGCCAGATTCCATGCCTAGAATGCCCTCCTTCCTCACTTCCACTTCACAGAATCCCTTCCATCGAAGCATAGCTCAAGCTTTACCTGTTACATAATTTTATTGCCCCCAACCATAAATGCTGTCCTTCCTTTATGGTTAGTAATATTTCTTCTCTTTGTTTTTTTCCTGTATAGACTTTTGCATGTAGCTGTTTCTCCATCAGAATGTTATCTTGCAAATGGAGATTGTTTCATTCTTGGTGGTTGTATTCCCAGAAGTTAGCACAATGCCTGCAATGTACTAGGTGTTTAATAAATGCTTTTTGTTGGCTAATAGATTTAGGGGAAAAAAGAACATCTGCAAAGTCAAGTAAACACAAAACATACATGGAGCAAATACAAGATAATTTATGGTGTTTATGTGAGTTTTGGTGGAATGCTAAGAATTGGAGGGATGGGGAAAGGTCTCATGTAGGAAATAACACTTAAACTGGGTCTTCAAAGGGAATTAAGAGTTCCAAGAGATGGAAGTAAAATTATAATGTTTAAGGAAGTCTAGTAGAATGAAGGTCCCTTCCAGCCACTGGAAATCCCAAGTGGAGGGCATTTTTACCATTACAAAAATAAACCCTACTTTTCCTTTTGTTTCTCCCACTCTCTCAATCCCCTCCAAAAACAAAACAAAAACAAAACCTCTATTCAAAGATTAATGTAATCTTTAACTTTTGATCCCTACTAGAAAGATCTTTATTGTTGCTTTTTTAAAAAAAATGGACTTATTTTCCTTCTGAAATACACTTTTGTAAACAAGATAAAGACACTAATGGATTTATTCCCAGGACTGGATATTTTAAACCGCCTCTCGCTTGTATGAAGCTTTGTTTTAGTCATTGGAATGTTGTACTGTTGACTATCAGGAATTGATCTGCCAAGAACTTCAGAGCTTTATCTAATTTGATCCAATGGAGGAAAAATAGTAAATGGAAACATAATTGGTGAACATTTATAATTCAATCATTGCAACTTTCTTTCTTTCTTAAAATTATTCTTTCACATGCTTGCACACAGATGTGCCAAATTCTAACCCCAGGAAGAAAAAGATTACAGGGAAAAGGCCACGTAATCCCCCTTAGGAGCCAAGGAAAGAATTGGGGCTGGGAGGCTATTTTTGTCTCTGTCCAGATGCATGCAACACTTGCATGTAGGACCGGTAAACACACAATTTATGTGGAGAAGCACAAACGACTTTGCAACAATCTCCAGTTTATTTGATGTGTCCCTTTCCAACCATCTGTCCCTTCTCATCAGGATGGAGACTTTTTACAAAAAAATGAACAAAGAAAGAACATTAATGAGTTTTGGGGAGGTAGAAAGTAGAGGAGTCTTGGTGAGTTGGCTTCCAAGGATTTTCCATAAATTAATGCTAAGTAGAGAAAACAAGGGACTCTGCTCTCCTTATACATATAGTCTGTAGCTCTGTGGCTAATTGGATGTCAAGGGAAGCAAGCAGCTACCACTGTGTCCAGAGCAAGGGAGACCAGAGACACTTTTGCTCTGCCCTGGTCAGAATAAATATGCCCTCCTGGGCTTGGTCCTAAGGGCAACATTATAAGAAAGTCATGAAAAATATGAAATATGTCCAGAGGAGGGTGACCCCTGTGGAGAGGGTTTGGGCAAAGAAACTGGGGATACTTATCTTGGAGAAAAGAGACAATAACTGTCTTCAAGTAAATGAAGGTCTGGCATGTGGAATGGGAATTAGATTTAGTCTACTTATTCCCTTAAGTCAAAACTAGGGACAAGTTGTAGAAGGTACATAGACAGAGGTAGGTATAGATATAGATAGACCCAAGTTCAAATCCTGCCACAGACACTTACAAGCTGTGTGATCCTTGACAAGTCACTTAGCCTTTGTCTCCCTCAGTTTCTTCATTTGTAAAATGGCTAAAATAATACCTCCCAGAATTCTGAGAGGATAATATGAGATAATATTTGTAAAGTGCTTTGAAAAACATAAAGCTCTATACAAATGCTAACTATTTTTATATAAGAAAAAAACATTAATTAGGGATATCTAGAAGCTGAATGGGCTGCTTTGTCAGGTGATGAGTGATTCCTTCAGTGTTGTTTTACAGTCGTGCCTGACTCTTCCTGACCCATTTGGGGTTTTCTTGGCAAAGATACTGGACTGGTTTGCCATTTTCTCCATTCATTTTACTTACGAGGAAATCGAGGCAAACAGGGTTAAGTTATTTGCCTAGGGTCACACAGCTAGTAAGTGTCTGAGGTCAGATTTTAAATTCACAAAGATGAGCATTCCTGACTCCAGGCTTGGCACCCTGTGCACTATGGTGCCACCTAGTTGCCCCCTCACTAGAACTGTTCTAGTAAAGTCTGGTGGATCACATTGTGGGCTATTATAGATGGGAATTCTTTGAAAGTATAGGTTGGTCTAGATAATGGATGAGGTACCTTCTAGTTCCACTATCTTACTGTAGGATTAATACTGTTTAATACAAGTTGCTGATTGAAAGACTCCAAAATATTCTCCATACCCTAGGTTTAATCAGTTTTCAATCAGGAATAGGGATTCTTCCAGCCAATAGTTCTGTCAGTCAATCAACAAATGTATTGAGTGCCTGTTATGTCTGAGGTCCTGTGATAGCCATTCTCTTTGATGTGAAGAGGTAGAAGACCTGATCCCTGCCTTCCAGAAGCTCATAACTAAGTGAAAAAGAACTGAATATAACTTTTTCCCCATACAAAATCTCATATGAGATCTGGTACAGGAAGTAAACTATACATAAATTTCAAATAAGGGAAGACATTTTGCTGTGGAGGTTAAAGAAATCTTTGTGAAAAACACCAGGCTTGGGCTTGAATCTGAAGAATGGATAGGCTTCAGGAAGCAGAAGTCTGAGGAGAGGAATATAGTTTGAAAATAGATTCTTGGAATATGGAATGTTCAGAGGACAGGCCAGAGACAAACTTGGGGAGGGACATAGATAAAGGCCTTCTATTCTAGTAAAAAAAAAATCCCTCATTTTATAGCTGAAGGAACTGAGTCCCAGGAAGGTTTTCTGAATTGTCCTCCTGGCTATGCTTCTGACTCTACAAACTTTGTTGCCAATGACTCAGTTGTCCTTTGGAACTTCCTTTAGCATCTGGGGCCTTCTTACCCTGAAATATCTTTCCACCATGCTGGCTCACTTCTTCTTTTAGTGAGTTCTGTTTTTATCCTCCATTTTGGGCACTGGCCCAGGCCAACCATTTCTTCATTCCCATACTGCCTGTGTTTCTGACTCTACAAACTTTGCTAGTGTGCCCCTGGCTCTCATCCCCTCATCCTCTCATCCCCCCCCACCTTTTCAGCTCCTTTTTATTTATTATCTTCTTCTATTAGAATGTAACTTGAAGGTAGAGACTCCCTTTCTTTTGGCCAGTCCCTGACACATAGTAAGTGCTTAAAAAATGTTCTTGTTGTTTTGTTTGACTACCTACCAAGGTCATACAGGTCATATAGCAACAGAACCAGGACTTAAATCTATGTCATCTGTCTTCATATCTAATATCCTTTCCACTATTCCATATTGCCTCAAGGCCCACAAGAGTACCAGATGCTAGATTAAAGAGTCTTAACTTTGTTACATAGGTAATGGGGAGCCACTGAAGATTTTTGAGTAGGGAAGTAACATGATCAAAAGGGATATTCTAGAAAGATTAATCTAATTTGGGACTAGTTTCTTCAGGAGAAATTAAATGGGAAACATACAGACTAGTTAGGCCTCTATTATAACTACACTAGGATGCCACGAGTGGGAATAGAAAGGAGTGGATGAAAGGAAGAGGGAGACATTGGAAAGGAAAAGCTGAATGGATTTGGTGACTGATTGGATGTGAAGAACGATGGAGAGGGGAAGCACAAAATGTAAGGTCATAGTTTTCTGTTTCAGGGATTGTCGTGATAGTAAAACTGACAGTGAAGAAGAAAGTCAGGAGATAGGTTGGCATAAAGAATTTAAGCTCAAGCTATGACCTTAGTCAATTCATTAATCAATGGGCATTTTAATAAATGTCTACTATGTGCTGGGCACTGAAGATACAAGTAAAAAGTATAAAATTCTCTATTTACGAGAAGCCAAAGAAGACTAATATACAATATATTTTAATCTCTTCATAATACCAAAAGAAAAAAAAGTTATGTAAAAATAAACTTGTAACATATTAGGGCTAAAAAGATGTGAGTTTTTCTTATCATATATTTAAGTTTAAAATAAATTAATTTTAAAAATAAAATTAAAAAATGGGCCATCACACAGAACCAGAAGATGGAATCAAAGTGGGAAAGAATGAATATAAGGAATAATAGAAACAAAGAGACTTCAGACAGCAACCCGAGCCAAAATTACAGGTCTGTATCATACACTTTTAATTATTTCTAAAACAGGTTTGTGTTTTATTCCTTCTTCTTTCTTTCCCCCCATCCAAGTATGAGTAAATGTTGGATATTAGCCATTTGTCAAGTATGGGCTTCAATGAAAACAAAGGAAGTGACATTAACATTTGACAGATGGTGATCCATACAATTTATGCTGTCTTTCTCTCTGGGAAAACCACACACGGATTGCCCTAATCACACTTTTGTCCAGCCAAACACTGCGATGTGGCTTTTGTCTCAATGAAAACTCAGCACTCACCAGAGCAGTTGTCTGTCATATTTTAAATGGCCCTTTCATACATCTCACTGATTTTTTCCTGTCCCTTTGCACAAGATAAAAAGAAAGAAATTGTAGCCTGAGTGTGAAGGATGAGAGGCTCCTAGGTCTACTCTCTGGGTCATGACCAGTGTATAGACAGATAAATGGAAAAGAAAATTTAGACACTGAGAAAGCAAAAACTTGTTGTGAGTGGCATACTACATACCTTTGTTCTAAGAATGATTGTGGTGAAAGCCAAAGCTCAAAGACAAGTGTGCTGTTAACAGCTGTGGTGTGAATAAGGGAACGCCAGTGCTCCAATCTACTTACTGCATTAGTGTCTCGAGATAAGAGCCAATTAGCTGAGAATTGCTTCACAGTTACTGTTGACTTACTCTGCCAAACATATCACAAAATGGCTTGTTTTCTTTTAGTTTTTTAATCAAATGGTCTGGGGAAGCTAACATTATCGAACAAATTTTCTGGAAAGAGTTACCAATGACCTCTAAAAGCTAACATGATCTGATTCTGCATTAATCCCAGGGCTCTGTCCTGGGCTCTTTTCTCCTGTCTCTCTTCATCTTCTTTCCTTGTGATCTCATTAGGTCCTGTATGTTTAATTATTGATTCTACCCAGAAGATTCCCAGATCCAAATGATTGGTTTTGGTCTCTTTCCTGCACTCTAGTCCTGTGTCACCAACTGCCTACTGGACTTTTTCAACTGGCACTCCTATAGACATTTCAACCTCACCATAGTAAAAGCAGAATTCATGTTCTCCCTTCGCCACTTCCAATTTTCCTAGTACAAATTCCATCATTCTCCATGCTTCACTCTCCTTTCCTCTTCATATCCAGCTTCCAAGTCTCAACCATGCTACCTTCATACTATGTCTCACATCAGTATCCTCCTTTCCAATCATAAGCCTGATACCCTAGATCATCACCTGCTACCTTAATAGTCTCCTAACAGGTCTCCCTGACTTCAGTCTCTCCCACACCCAATCAACCCATCCCCTACTCCAAAAAAACCAAACTATACCCCAAAGTGATAACCCTAAATCTATCTATATCATTTTTCAGCTCAAGAAACTTCAGTGGCTCCCTACTGCTTCTAATAGTAAATACAATCCTCTCCATTTGGAATTTAAAGCCCTTAACAAGCTAGCTCTAATCTACCTGTCCAGAGTTAACACACATTACTCCTCAGACATTCTATGTTCCAACCAAACTGTTTCCTCCCATATCATAAACTATCTCTAATTTCTATGTTGGGGGCTCAGCTGTTTTCTAGTCCTGGACAAGAATATGCTTACTCTTTGCCCCTTGACCTTAGCATCACTAGGTTCCTTCAAAACTCTACTCAAGGGCCACCCCCACATAGAATGTCCTTTTTGATTACTCCAAATGCAGTGCTCCTGCCTCCACCAAAATTTCTTTGCATTTCTTTGGTGTATATTTTAAATTTATAAATATACACACCATAATGAGGGAATCTGGCCTTGGATTGAAGACCTCTGCTGAAGGGGAATCACCAAGGCAACTCATCCCACTTCTGAATAATTTTACTTGTTCGGAAGATTTTCTTTCCTACCACTTCCATCCATTACTCTTTGTTGTTTCCCTATGGCTGAGCACAATGAGCCTGAAACTTCTTCGACATTACATCCCTTCAAATAAGGGAATGTAGACTTCAGATCATCAGCAGCTTTGGCAGTTTCCAGAAATATCTACCCAAAGATGCCAAGGACAAAGTGAGAGGTCAGTGCAGTGTGGACTTTGGGATGCAGTAGTTTGGGAATGTGGTTGGCCTTTGCTCCCAGGGCGAGAAGCTGCTAAGGCGCCACAGCCATGCAGCCGCAGCCACGTGGCAGCTTCAGCTCCTGTCCTGCAGATTGTAGGGGGACCAAGGGACCAGTCTAAGGGGTAATTGCTCTTGCTTTACCTGCTTGGATCTAGTGGAGGTCGTGGAGTGTGTGACCAGCTTGTCAGAGCATGTGTAGAGGCTTCAGAGAGAGCACCCAACTAATACCTTTGGTAGCTGAGAAAACTCCAGCATTTGAGATGAAGCTCACCTGTCTGGTGGCAGAGTCCTACTGTGGCAAAAAGCTCAAAAGTCAAGTAATTGAGTGGCAACATGGCAGGCAAAGGAAGCAAAGCAAACAGAACAACCCAACTTTACACTCCTATTTTGGGGACAAAGAGGATCAAAGCATGGAACAGGAGGAAGACAGCAAAGTCAGAACTCCTGCACCAGAAGCTTCCAAGAAAAATATGAGCTGGTTACAGACCATAGAGGACCTTAAAAAGGATTTTGAAAACCAAATAAGAGAATTGGAGGAAAAATTGGGAAGAGAAATGAGAAAGATGTAAGAAAATTATGAAATGAGAGTCAACAACCTGACTGAAGAAAATAACACCTTAAAAAATAGACTAACTCAGATGGCAAAAGAGGCTCAAAAAGGCAATGAGGAGAAGAATGCCTTAAAAAGCTGAATTTGCCAGATGGAAAAAGAATCTCAAAAGCTCACTGAAGAGAATCATTCCTTCAGAATTAGATAGGAGCAAATGGAAGCTAGTGACTTTATGAGAAATCAAGATACTATTAAACAGATGCAAACACATGAAAAAAATAGAAGGCAATGTGAAATATGTCATGGGGAAAACCACTGACCTGGAAAATAGATCCAGGAGAGATAATTTAAAAATTACTGGACTACCTGAAAGCCACGATCAAAAAAAGAACCTAGAAATCATCCTTCAAGAAATTCTCAAGGAAAACTGCCCTGATATTTTAGAACCAGAGGGCAAAATAGAGGTTGAAAGAACCCACCAATCACGTCCTGAAAAAGATCCCAAAAAGAAAACTCCTAGGAACATTATAGCTAGGTTCCAGAATTCCCAGATTAAGGAAAGAATATTACAAGCAGCCAGGAAGAAACAATTTGAATATTGTGGAAGCACAATCAGGATAACACAGGATCTGGCAGCTTCCACACTGAGGTATCGAAGGGCTTGGAATGTGATATTCTGGAGGTCAAAGGAGCTGGGATTAAAACCAAGAATCACCTACCCAGCAAAACTGAGTATCATGTTTCAGGGGAAAATATGGTCATTTAGTGGAATAGAGGACTTTCAAGCATTCTTTTTTTTTTTTTGCCTTTTGGAGGGCAATTGGGGTTAAGTAACTTGCCCAAGGTTACATGGTTTTTTTGTGTGACTTTCAAGCATTCTTGATGAAAAAACCAGAATTGAATAGAAAATTTGACATTGACATAAAAGAAGCAAGAGGAGCATGAGAAGGTAATCAGGGAAAAGAAATTTTAAGGAACTTATCAAAGTTGAACTATTTACATCCCTACAAGGAAAAACGATAATTGTAACTGATGAAACTTTTCTCAGTATGAGAATAGTTGAAGGGAATAGAAATATATATATATATATTATGAATACAAATATGAATGTGTGTATATATGTGTACAGGTATTCATAGATAGAGGGTATAGGACCAATTTAATAGGAAGGGATGATACTTAAAAGGTGATATTAAGAGGTGAGAGAGGAATATGAGAGGAGATGGAGAGAGACAGGGGTAAACTATCTCATATAGAAGAGGCAAGGGAAAATGGTTACAATGGAGAGAAAGAACGGGAAGGCAAAAGGGAATGGGTCAACCTTATTCTCACTGAATTTGGCTTGGGGAGGGAATGCCATACACACTAAATAGGGTATCTCATCCTACAGGAGAATAGGGGGCAAGGAGATGAGAGGGGGGTGATGGAAGGGAGGGCAGGCTTGGGGGGAGGGAAGTTGGAAGCACCCACTTTTGAAAAGGGATGGGATCAAAGTAGAGAATAGAACAAGTAGGAGGTGGGATAGGAGGGAGGGAAATATAGTCAGTCTTTTACAATATATGCACTATGGAATTATTTTGTATAGCTACACATGTACAACCTATACTGAATTGCTTATCTTCCCAGTAAGGGTGGGTAACAAGGGAGGCAGGGAATGAATCTGGAATTCAAAGTTTTAAAATCAAATGTTTAAAAAAAAAATATATATATACTATTATTAATATTATTTTACATGTAACTGGGAAATAAGACATACAGGCACTGGGACATAGAGATCCACCGTGCCCTACTGGAAAGTCAGAGGGGGTATGGGAGGAAATATGGGAGAGCAGGTTGGAGGAGGGGATATCTAGTGGGATCACTATTTTGCATTGGTGGCTAGGGGAAAAACGGAGAAAATGTGTAACTCAAATTCTTGTGGAAATGAATGACGTAAACTAGAAGTTAATAAAGCATTTGATTAAAAAAAAAAAACAAATAAGGGAAGGTAGCTATCATTTTCCCCCTACGTCTTCTTTTATCCATGTTGAACATCCCCATTCATATCCATCAGAGAAGGGGAACAGTCTTACTTGAGGGGTTAGTAGATATATTCAGCAATCACCTAATTCAAACCAAGGCAGGAAAGTGATCATGGCAAGCATCCACAGCAAATACAAACAGTGGCTCTCACCTGTTGCCACTCGGCAGGGTACCAGGCTGGGGGGCAGTTGAAACGGTTGCAAGCTTGTACTACGGCGGGCTTGGGCCTGTGGCACAGCTCATCTGCCAGCACCACGGTCTCGTTCATCTCTCTGGAAAGTAGATGGGAGCAAAAGACATCCCGAGTCTGTAGGCCGACACCACAGGTTAAACTGCATGGACTCCACTTGCCAATCTCCCACCTGAGGAAAGATCAGAGAGGAAGAGGAAGCCTGAATTTTATGTGGAGAGGTTCCCCAAACCTGTTATCTAAGGGCTGAGTGTCTGTTAAAGAATAAGACCTCCCAAATATGAACTTGTACAATTTGGGCAAGAAGAGAAATGAGGGTCTTCTTTCTAGCTCTAGTTCCTATCATCCTACCTTATTTCCCTGATCTCACCATCTACCCTTTCCAAATATTTGAATTAAAACATGATAATAGAAAACATTCACTCTTTGCCTTCAAAATCCTAAATAATTTCACTATCATTCACATTTTGCTAAGGAATACACAACTAAAGTGTCTCTTCTAGGACTATGAATGGATTCGATTTCAGGGCTGAGATAGGCACACAGGGGCACCTAGTGCTGAGTACCAAGTCAGGACCAGCCTTTCTGCTCACCTCTCCAGTCCCTGTTCTCAGCAAGATAGAAATATTTGTGCTTGTTTTATCTTTGGCTTCAAAGTAAAAAGTCATTGGCTCCAAATCTTTTCAAATTTTTTGTTGTTGTTGTGGCCCAGAATTGTAGCTATCTTATGTATAAATATCATCACTACCTGGTACTGGTTAATGTATCTTAAAGGAAAACTGTTAAATACATTAGTTCTTTGAGGGTGGAAATAAATGAAGAGAAGGAGAATCTTGTCATCTAGAAAGACCAGTCAAGCTGACAGCCTAAATGTGCTTGTTTCAAATAGCTGTGGCTTGAGGAAGCCAGCTAAGGTAAAATGAGGGACTAGAAAGAAAAACAGAACAAAAACCATCCTGTTTTTCCCTCTTGATATGACTCAGAAATGGGAACAGTAAAGATGAAGCTGACCTTCATCTTGATCTTTTAAATGCTCAGTTTTAAAGTCATTTTTCAGTCGTGTTCCTGACTCTTTGTGACCCCATTTAGGGTTTTCTTGGCAGAGATACTGGAGTGGTTTGCCATTTCCTTCTCCAACTCATTTTACAAATGAGGAAACTAAGGCAAACGGGTAAGTGACTTACCCAGAGTCCCACAGCTAGTGTTTGAGGCTAGCTTTTAACTCAGGAAAATGGGTCTTCTTGACTCCAAGTCCAGCACTCTATCCACTGAACCACCTAGCTGTCCCTCAGTTTACCGCTTGAGATTTTCAGAGAGCCTTGTCTGCTTATTATACAGAACTGAATAACTGGCCAACATGACTTTAGCCTAGAAAATCACGGCAGATGTGAGAGCAGGAATAGTGATGACCCCACATAGGCTGTGGCTTCTCACTGTGCTGTCCATGACCAGCTTTGAGAAGAGTTTTATGTATTCTCTGACTTGCAGAGGTTTTTCATCAACCCATAAACTTTTCCTTGTCCTCATTTACCAAAGTTACCGGCATCCTTCCCTAGTCATTCCCTACCAATTACTTCTGGCATGATTGGGCTACAGAAAATACAAGCACTTACCTGAGAAGATACACTGAAAATTTCTCCATTAATATGCACAAGCCCATATTACAATGAAAAGGAGACTGAATAGATTCAATTTCTCTTCTCTTCTTGACTTGGGATTTCAGTAAGGAATACCTGGTAAGGAAATTCTCTGCAACAAGGTCACAGAGAATTGCTGTGATCTGTTCAGGTGGCACAGTTAGTATTTGTCCGTGTCAAGACTTCCACCTTTGTCTTCTCAACTATGAAGGGGCTACTGATGTTATGTCTCTGTCTCCACTTCCTGATTTCTGTTGGACTCTGGGATAGTTGTGATTTGCACTCTCAATTTAGAAAAACAAAACAAAACAAACCAACAACAAAAAACCAAGCTCGGGCCAATATTGATGCCTTACTATATGGCTCTATTATCCAGAGGCTCCTAACTGCTTATAAACTTAAATGATTAAATCATCTCTGTATGCTGTGGATTCTTCACCTTTTTTGTAACATGTCTGATGAAGCCTATGGATTCCCATCTGAGAACAGTATTTTTAAATGTACAAAATAAAATTTATAGGATTACAAAGGAAACTGATTATATTGGAATATGGCTATTAAAATATTAGAAAACAAACAGTGACCTGAGCCACCTCCTCAATGAGAAGGTAAAATGGCATTCTCCAGGAAGGAAGCCAACAGAGGCTAGTTCTGTGTACAAGAGGCTTCTATGATTCTGGGACAAATAATAAATTAACTCTGGCCAAGGCAGGTTCAACAGATAATCACCCACTTCTTACAGGGTGAATGGATCCAGGCTTTAACCTGTAGGCATCTGAACGAACCATTGTTAACTCTAGGGTGCTCCTAGCAGAATCGGGTCACTACCTTTTAATAGGGAGAGATAGAATAAGATATCCATGTTGATTATGGAGGATGAAAGTTTCTAGTCAGTCTATGGATATATGGCATTTGATCTCTCTTCAATTTTCCTTCAAGACTTCCAGCAAAGCTCCTCCTTTCTCCATTCCACTAAGTTCACAGGATCCTCTTCTGGTATAACCTCAGCCACATCTGTATATAACGAACTTAGGTGCTTCTACCCTTTATTGCATGCATGTATTCTTTTCTAGGGTAGGAGCCTTTTACCCTACCACCTACTCCACCCTTTTTGGGAGGTCTGTGACTCTTTAATTTAAAAACTTTCTTTAAGGAGATGATTTTATATTATTTTCTCTTTATTGTGAGTTTTAAGCCTCCCCCCTAATAGTAGAATTCAAACTTTCTCCTCTTCCAAAGGAATACAGAGTATAATTTGGAAGTGAGGAGAAGGGGGAGGGGAATGTTCCTAGGGCTTCCCCAAATCTCACTATCGTGGCTGCTCCCCACTCCACCAACTTCTAGTGTCTGGCCTTACTCCTCTTCACTCACTGTCTTCCATACCTCTGTTTGGTTGACATCCAGCTTCACATGAGACACTTACGTACATTGTGGGTCACTGATACTACCGGTGCCATGGGGATAAAAGCAATCTGGGGCAACACTCAGATTACCTGAATTTTAATTCTCTCTTTGCCACTTTCTCTGTGTGTGACCTTTGGCAAATCTTTTCTCCTATCTGAGGTCCAGTTTCCTTATGACTAAGATGAGGCAGGTGACCTCTTAGGCCCTTCCCAGCTGTAAATTCTATGATCTTAAAATCAGCGTCCCAGCTGCTAACTCTTCCCAACACAATCCGACATTAATTAATCACAATCTGATTAATTCTCTCACTCTGGTTGTTTTTGTAAAGCAGCTGGGTCTTAACTTTGCAGCTAGTTAAGAAAAGTCAGAATGTGGTTTGTCTGGGGATGAGTCCCATGGTTTCCCATAAAGACATCCATCAAGTTAGCATGGGCACCAAGTACCTTCAGCAGCTGACATATCTCAGCGGGATATATCTGAGTTAGGTGTACAAAAGGAGAAATTTTAGCCTTCTGGGGGGGCTCACTTTGGACACAGGACTCATTAGGTGAGCTACCAAAGTTTTCTTTCAGAGTAGCCATGGCTTCCAGAAACTCATCACTTGTTATTGATTATAAATGACCATTATTTCTACTGGCAGGTCACAACTTAGCAGCTCTCACATCCCAAGAACTTTCCCTTGCCCTTTTCTCCTGGGTGAGGAAAAATAAAACCTGTTTCTTTATCCAAAAAAGTTTTAAATGCTGGTTTTGTTTGGAAGAAAAAAAAAACACACCACCATGTACATACATTTCTTGGTTCTCGTTTAGGTTTTCCTTTCCTGAATCAAGTCAGCATGAAACATTGGCTTGTGTACAGCCTTCTCTTACTGTTACTGCCTTTGATAGTTTTGAAAATGCTTGGAGGTCATTTTGTTTTCTTTACAATTCCTCTAGGTCTAGAAGGTAAGGTAATAAGTCAGGCAACATTCTGAGGCTACCCAGATTAGGTTAGAGAACATACACAGGAAATAGAATATGGGTTCTCGTCCAAGAACACTAATAAAGTCACATATCAACCAGGGTGACTTTAAATAGGGCAAATGGAATCATGGATAGATGCTATGGGGATAGGGGATAAAAAAGCAGGGCAAGATGGCATTGGTAAAGGGAGGAGAGTTCCGGGCCAGGGTCTGAAAGAGGAAATAGACAACTGGTGATTCCTCTGAGTCAATCAATTGTTTATTGAAAATAGAATGTGCTCAGTGATGAACGAGGCACCGCGGGAGATATAAACACAGTAAAAGACATGGTTTCTGCCCTTCAGAAGCTTACAGTCTCTTTGAGAAGACAGAAACCATAAAATAACAATTAATTATCAAATATCATGGAAATGGAATTTTTAGAACTGAAAGGAAGCCTAAGTACCATCTTGTTTGAAGATATAGAGAAGCAGAAAGAGAAGACAACATATAATTAAGAGCTAAACTGTATGGTAGCAGACTGAGTGAGCCAGGACTTCGGAGAACAGGAATGTCAGTGAAGACTGCTATGGACAGAAAAAGATTGTTGGATGAGGCAGGTATTAAGGGGAAAATGACTGTGAGCAAGTCACTTAACCACTGTCTGCCTCAGTTTCCTTATCTGTAAAATAGACATAACGGTAGCACCTACTTCCCAGAGTTGTTGTGATAATCAAATGAGTAAAGCCCTGTGTAAATGCTATGTGTCACGATCATGATTAATGCTCACTCCTGGTTGACTAGGGCCCCTGCTATGGCATTTCTATTGCCCCTACTTGATACTCCATACTCCTGACCTTTTACCTTCCATCCTGACCCAATCAAAACTTACCAGTCCTGTGTCTCATTCCCTCAGAGCCTGGTTCTCAGGGTGGCAATGGGTTAAAATATAGGCTAGATTCTCTTATGACTGAGATGTTCTGGCTATAATTCTGCTTAGAAGTAGGGTTATGGGCCAGACAACTTTTTTTTTTAAGCAATTGGGGTTAAGTAACTTGCTCAAGGTTACAAGGCCAGTTATTTCTGGGTGTGGTGCTAAGTATCTGAGCCTGGATTTGAACCCCAGGTCATCCCGACACTGGAGCTGGTGCTCTTACTCGCTGAGCCACCTAGCCGCCCCCAACCTTTTCTTTTACACTTTTACACTGCATAATTCTTCTATCTGAGGCCATGGAATCATTCTATTGTGAAGGCGGGGGAAACCATTAAGAAACTTACCAAGAATAGACAAACTTTTCCTATGACTGCTTTTGAACAGGTCATTTAGGAAGTGATTGGGGTAGTGGAAAGAATTCAGGATTCTGAATCAGTCCCATCCAGGAGACTGGGATTTGAATCCCAGCTCTGCTCATTACTTGTGAGACCACACCTTGATGGTGCTGGGCCTCAGTTTCACCTTCTATAAAATGGGGGCAATGATACTTGCAATAACCTGCTGACCCATCTCACAGGACTTTCCTGAGGAAAGTGCTTTGTTAACTTTAAAACACAACAGAAGCGTGTGTCATCATTGTTGCTGTCCCCATGTCTCTTAGTTTCCTTCCTCTTATTTGATGAGGCACTTAGGATATTCAGCCTTCAAGAGGATGAAATGCCCTGCCCAATCTTGCTTTTATTTTTTCTAAACTATTCCCCATTCTTCCCTTATAAAAAGCCCTGTGCTCAATTCCAGCTGCTTGACTATTTGTTCCCACAATACATCTTGCTCATTTCTGCTTCTGTGCCTTTGTTACTGGCATCTTCTCCACCCAGAATGTGGCCCCCTGACTTTTTGTCTGTATGAAGCCTCCCTACCCTTCCAGAAAGGCCCTATTCAAAGGCTATTCTACCCTTCCCACAGTGATGTGACTCTTTGTCCTCTGAGCCCCTGTGATACTTACAATCCATGGACTTCACTTAGGCCTTAATCACCTACTTCCTATTTTCACAGAGTGGGTGCCCTCAGATTGTCTCTATCTCCACCACTCCTCTTCCACCCATCTCCCTAATGACAAGAAGCTCCAACATTCCTTGCTGAAGCTACAGAACTCAATACACTATATGAACTCTCATTTTCCTTCAGAATTCTCTTGAGTGGTCTCAAATCTGCCAGTCTCTACTATGAGCAGAAACCCACTTGCCTAGGAATTTATTTTCCAAAGTCTTACTTTTCATTTGAAAGACCTGAACTTGGAGGGGAAGCAGCATCACTCATGTCAAAACTTAAATCCCCAATTCCAGTCCCTCTTTTATGATCTTCTTCCCTCCATCACCACAGGCATTCTGGCTCTCACCATATTCTGCAGGGCTTGGAATTCTGTGCAAATTTACATCTGCCTACATACCTGGGACTGGGAGGAAAAGCAATCAGCCAGAAGGCTTACAACTAAGGAACAGTCCCAATGCCTCTTTTTCTTCTGGTCTCCATTAATTTTTCTGTGCCTGTGGATGCTTCTGGTGAAGCCTTCTGTTCCCCCACCTTCTAGGCAGAAAGGCTCATTAAACTTCAAGGCTCCAATATTTTGATCTCTCAAAAATCTCTATCAGAAAGGAGGGGAGGAATGGATGACAGGTTATTGCAAGTATCATTCAGGCCCCTCTGATCCATTCTTCATAAAGTTGTAAAACTGGTATTTCTTAAGTTCATGGTGGGTACTTCATAGTGATTGTCCCAAATTACTTTGTGATTACTCTGAATGTATTTTATATACGCTGATCTGTGTCCATGCTGTTTTCCCCAAAGGAACATTAGCTCCTTAAGGCAAGACTCTTTTGTTTCTGTCTTTAGATCCTCAACACCTAGCCCAATACCTGCCCATGGTACTCAAGAAAAGTTTGCCGAATGATTTTTTAAATCCTTTCATGTCATTATGGGGGTTGGTGCTGAACTGAGTGAGGACAGGAAGAAATCTTCTGCCTGAGGACAGAGTACCACACCAACTCTAGCTAGTGAATCCCTGGGGTGATACTGCCATAAATCCAACTGGATCCCGGGCAACGGAAAGCAAGGACAGAGTCATTTTTCCCAGTGGAGATTCCCCTGTCTCCGGTGTTAGATATGTGAAGAGACAGGAGAGGAAGCCAGCTATTGATGCAATGTGTGATTAATTCGGTCACTGAGTGGACATAGACACAGCTGCGTGCCTTCCCTTCACAACTGAAGAATGTTTCTGTTCACACAGGTGTCAGGTGTTAGACGTGAGATGGTCCCAGCCAAAGCTCTCTCCACACTGAAAAATGTTTATGTGAGAAATAAAATTGAGGCCTCTCACATTGTTTTCATGTTTAACCACATAAAAATGACCAAGAAATTATTTTTAACATTTGGTTCAAAGGTCCCTGGGGGTAGAATATATTTGTTTCTCTTTGATGTTTCATTATCACAGGGTGATTTAAAGGGACACTATCAGGCTAACATCTGTATGCTATTAAATCCTTGTGTTAGGATTCAAATTAAGTTATTAAAAACCATCCATTGTTTTTCATTATGATGTGTATTTCTTTCTCAAAAAAATAAACAAGCTTTTTATCATCTATACATCATTTACTAACTCATTGTCCTACATTTTACTTAACTGACAAAGTTTAAGGATTAAATTCTAACTTACATATAAGGTATAACTTTCTTATATTGAAGAATATGACCCAGTACCTTTCTTTAAAAAAAATTAAATTAGATTAAAATTGATCTTTAGAGGTTCTGAGTGAGGGAATGTTTGCTCCCTACAATTATCAAAAGCACCATAAGATCAGAGATTTAGATCTGAAAGTGACTTTGGAGGCCATGTAGTCCAATGTGCTCATTTTACAGAGGAGGAAACGGAGACCAGGAAATGTAAATTACTTGCCTAAAAATCACAATGGCAGAGCTGGTATTTGGAACTAGATTCTCTGACCCAAATTCATTGTCCCACCCCCTATATCATGCTGCTTTCTAAGCTTAGAATAATAGAATTCTTTGAGTTTGTGTAGTGTGGCATTCCCTTTACCCCAGGCTAATTTACAGCTGTCTCCTGGTTTTCACAAGGGATTCATCTCCACTCCCAAGCTATGGAAACCAGAACAGTAAAGTCCTAAGGGCCCAGGCAATTGAACTGAGGATATCTGTTCTGATCCCCTAGTCATTGTTCACTATCAACACAACCACATGACTCCTCAGATAGTGTCCAGGGTACAATTTGACCCTAATCTACCCCCTGTTAATTTCATATGAATTCCTAATTCACAAACCTCATTCATTGATGCTAGATTAGCAAGTACTAATAGAAACAGACACACACACAAGTTCTGTGAATGAGGCCTTTTTCTCATTCTCCTCCTCCTTCTCTTCCTCCCAGTCTTGACCTCAAACTTTTTATTCTCATGGGGCTAGGAATACTTTTCTTTAGCCGCATTTCTAATTTTTTCTCCCATTCATTCAAAAAATCAGTGCGCCAACGGATATACTTAGTTTTGCAAAGAGCAAACATTTTCTACTTCTGGTTCATCACTCTCTAACATGATTAGTCATGCCAAATTAATTTCTGGGATATAAAGCTAAATTTGTGGATCTGGGGCAATGGTGATTACGGGTATACCCTACAGAACAAGGCCTGACCAACATCATTTTGTAAGGAAGTTGTTCATTTATCATAATGAAACCCTGAGCTAACATGGAGAAGCTCCACTCTTACCTTCAGTATTGTTGCCCATATATGACATTGTTCCTTTGGAACTAACCACCCCCAATGAAGTTATTTCACCTAACTTGTATTTTTAAGAACCTATTCATATCAGGAAGGAAGAAAGGCACCTTGGAGCCATGGATAGACAACTGAATTTGGAGTTAAGAACCTCTAAAAACCCTGCTTTAGACATTTACCAGCCATGTAAACCTGGGCAAGTCAACTGTTTCAGTTTACTCAACTTTAAAATGGGGATAATAATAACACCAGCCTTATAGCTTTGTTGAGATTGGAAAAAATTGTATTTATTTGTAATATTTGTAAAGCACTTCAAACGTTTCCTGGCACATAGTAGGTGCTTAATAAATGCTTGTCTTCTTCCTCCACCCTGTATGTCTCTACCTACCAGCAATTTCATTTGGGGAGCTTGTCTTCATATTTGCTGGGATTCAGTATGACTGTGATTGGGTGTTAAATGTCTCCCACTTGAGTCTGGCTGGATGCTACTTCCTATACTAGTCTGTAAACAATTTTAACCCTTAAGGAGGGTTCTCTCACTTCAGTTCAACTCATCAGACTGGACTCATGGCCTTTGAGTCCTTTTTAGCAAAAAACAAATGGACATCTCTTGATGAGCCAGAAAGAGAAGGATGGAGCCAGAATACCTTTTAATGAAGAATTTGCATCTGGATCTAGGCAGCAAACTGTGTGATGAAATGTCTCTCAGAAATTGTGTGATGCCTGTGAGTTGAGTTTGAGACTTGATTTTGACCTGAAGCTCTCAGGAGTGACTGAGCTGTACTCTACCTAATTTGTCAAAGAGGCTTAGAGAGTGGAGTAGGAGGGAAAAAATGGTTTCCTCCCCTGCATACCACAACCCCAGGAGCCCTGTAGTCCCTTCCACATTTGTGTATTTTCCTGACCATCCATTCCCTGAGGATGAGTGGCCCTGGCTGGGATTTGCAGGCAAGCGGCATTATATATATAGAGAGAGACCTTCCTGCCAATTGAAGAAACTAGCACTGTGTGATGTGACCTTCTGTGTGGTGTCAGAAGGAGGTATTCTGTTTGTGGCTACAGCCAGGAGGAAGCTGATTCTCCCCTAGGGCCAATATAAATGAAAGGGATGGATACAGGGAGGAAAGGGTGGAGGAAGAAGTTTTTTCCTATGTTTCCAACAGAGAGTTTTGCTTCCCAACATGAAGGGGAGACGTAAGCTGAATGCCCAGGGGCTCCTAAGGGCTCAAGGGAGTATGCAGTCATTTTGAGGTTGCTGGGAAAGGAACAGATATATTAAACCTTTTCAACTGAACTTGTAGCCTGAGAGTCCTTCATGAATAAATGGGCACATTAATTAGCCGAAAAAGAAAACCACTTTAGACATGGGTCTGTTGGTGGACTGAAATGTCCAGAGCTCCCAAAACGTGATACTTTCAGTCTAGTAGCAGATTATTCAAACTCCAGGGCTTCCATAAATGTTTGGATAAGGTCAGATTTAGAGGTATAAGTGTACAGCAAGACAAAAGGAAGGAAAATTTACACACTGAAAGATGAAAAGAAGGTGAAACGATAACATTATAACCCTCAGTGCCAACCCTCAACAAATTACCTTTCTTTAAAAATGAATCACACCAGGGGACTTACAAGGCATCGCTACAAATAGTACATGTACATAAACATAGAGCTACAGTGGGGATGAAGGCCACCAGAGGGACTCTTCCTCCAAGAGAGTCCCCCTACCTCAATTTGCAGACTTTCCCACCAGGAGGAATTAGACATGGGGCGGGGCGGGGGGGGGAGAAGGAGGGAAAAGGAGGGGGAAGCAGGAGAGAACGACACTTTTCTTTTTCCAATTCAGTGGAGGGGTCTCTCCAGCCCACATATGGTTTTGCTTCACTCCACTGTGTGGCAGTTATATAGTCCACCTTCATTACATGAAAGAAAAGGCTGCATGGTACTGTGAGTTCTCTAGATGGGTCTAAATGCTTTTAACTGTTCTGTAAAACCACCCAGTAGGTACCACAAAAGGAAGAGGAGAGACTCTGAGGATGGTTGGCTCTTCATGTCTCCCTTCTCCTGGTCTATCGGAAGCAGACCAGGCTTGAAGCTAGTAGCACTCCCTGAAGTCTGATCCTACAGTAAATTCCTTCTGTTTAAGGAAGGTTCTCGCCCCTTTAACATCTTCTCCACCTTTTCCCCATCACCCCCACCTCCTTCCCTTAGGATCCTGGCATCATTTTACTTACAAAAGGAGTTTTGATAAATGGCATTTGCCTGGCTAGAGTAGATTGTACATAGAGAAATCCCCTTCCTTGTAACCATTTCTTTCTGTGATTTTCCATAGCCTGAAGCAGCAGAGGTTTAAGATTTTCGGTGCTCTGGGGATCAGAGAGCAATAGAAGAGCCTGCTTTCTGGTTTTGCTTGTTTGTTCAATCTGGGGAAGGGTTGAAGGCAGGGACAGTGTGGCAATGAGATGAGATTCCTACCCAAATTGATTTTCAAGTCTTCAAGAGATTTCCCTCACTCTATAGCTAATGCACCAGTAATGCACAGTAATGTACAAGCTAATGCACCAGCAATGTATAGCCTTTTGTTCCATATCATTAAGAGCTATAGAACCCAATTTCCCAGATGGTCTCCTGGATCTCCAGACTCCTTACACAAACCCCATCCCCCCTCCCCACACAGCCCCACCCATCCCCCTCCTCCCTCCCCCCCCCCACTCATGTTCCACAAGGGAAAGCCCTTTGTTTGGCATGGAGGGCTTGGGACAGTATGACTTTCCTGACTTTGTTTTTTCTTCCCCAACTTCAGAACTCAGATGACAGTTTTGCAATAGTGTACTTCATTTGAGTAAACTTCATTACTTCATTTGAGTAAACTTTCTGAGGCCATATACAACAGAACAATGATTCTTGGGACTGATTTTCTATAAGAAGGCAAGGGTCCTGAAAGCTTATGGTAAGAGCTTTAAAGGAGAAATAAAGTTGGAGCTATAACTCAATACCATTTATTTATATGACACTAGCTTGAGGGAGTCCAGAGAAATTTTAAGTACTGCCTAATCCTAGGGCTTCTGACCCCAGACTTTGTGCCAGGTGGAATGATGACAGATCATTTGGCATTGATGGCCTGATGTTGTTTTGATGATCTCTATGCCTTTTTCTTGTTCTCTATTACTGCCCCAGGCTGCCCACCCCTGCCTTTTGCTGTTAGTCTCTATTAAGAGAACCTACTGGAGGCATGTAACTGATTCACAAGGCCTGCCCTCCTTCCATTTGGCTTAGCACACAAATTCCCCTAAAGGTGGTGTAAGGCTTGGTGATACTCAGCCTTTGTAGACTTCAACACCTTTTCCCTTGATTTTCACTAGCTGGAACTCTAATAACTACAATGGGGTTTGGTGGTGCTATAAAGTGATGAGGTAGACCCAAATAAACACATCTGCCATGACTGCCCTTTTAGCTTACTCCCAGAGATGACGTCCTTTGAAGCACAGTTTAAAAGCCTCTGCTCTAATCTGTGACTAGAACATAGACTGAGTGGTGGGCTCTGATCTTATAGCTGAGTTCTCTAATCCTGCTGATTCTCAGTAGGGCCACAAAATATTTCTTTGTTATGTTTACTTCTTTTTTAATGAAAAACTACAAAGAAAATTATGCCAAAATAGATATAAGTAAATCATTCATGAAGACCAGTCAGAGAGTGTAGATGATACTACTACTAGTAGTAGTTGCTATTTGTGTAATGCTTTGCCATTGACAAAATGGTTGTTTTAGAAGCCTGTGAGGTAGATAATACAAGTATTGTTATCCCAATTTACAAGTGAAGAAACTGAGGCCCAGATTGGCAAGCATTGTACCAGAAATAGACCACTGACCCAGGTTCCTCCTATGCACCACCTCTGGCACCTTTCCCAACATAGTCCAGGAAGAGTTGAGAAAATGACCCACCATGGTAAGGGAATTCAAAACTAATGCTCACCTTCACATCACTCTTCTTTTGTTGTTGGTTTATTTATAGTTTGTATTTGTTGGGGGAAACATGAGCATGTAGGGCACTAGGACCCAGATCACCATTTCATCCTTGCACTGACACCCTCTCAAACCTCTCCTCAATGCAGAAAGGGGTCTGACCAGCTCTACATTTGTCCTAGACTTATTCTATCTCCTCTATTCCATTCACTGACTCTTCAAATACTGAACTGACTGGTAATTAACTAGTCAGTCAGTAAATAAGTCAATAGTCATTTATTAAGTGATGACTATGTTCTAGGCACTAGGTATGAAAAGAAAGGGAAAAATAGTCTCTGTTCTCAAGGAGCTCTATTCTAATGGGGGCGACAGTGTATAAATATTTATACAAGACCTTTAGAGAGTAGATGGACGGGACCCCTTCTGGACTTAACCAATCTGCACTCATAGGTTGGGGGCCTCAGAGGGTCTGATTCCTACTTTTCAGAGGTCTAGGGGTAAATAGTACTGTTTCTGACAAGCCCCAACCAATGTGCTTCCCCCCTGATAATTAATTAGGAGTTAAAATTAGTAAAGAGAATTTACCAAATTGGTATAGTAAAAATACTAGGTATGAAGCATTCTCCCTATACATGTGAGATCATCCCTGAGAAAAGTGGACTCAGACTTAAAGGTCAAAGGCACATGTTTAGGGAGCACAAATGTCAAAGAGGTACACCAGACATTCTGGTACTGAGCATTCATTTTCTTTGTTTTTTTTGGAGGGCAATTGGGGTTAAGTGACTTGCCCAAGGTCACACGGCTAGTTTTTGTGTTACGTGTCTGAGGCCAGATTTAAACCCAGGTCCTCCTGACTCCAGGGCTGGTGCTCTATTCACTGTACCACCTAGCCACCCCAAGCATTCATTTTCTTTTTGGGGTGATATTCTTTTTAAATGTAGCTCTCTGCTGGGCTCCAGGGATTGGTACCATTCTGGAGTCCAAAGCTCCCATTTCAGCACCACTAGCAGCCACATTTTCTGAAGTTTCTTCTTCCCTTCAGCAATGATCTTTCTATATATGTTTGTCTGCCTTTTCTGTTTTTCCTCCATGTGTCTCATTTTGATCCCTCTGAATGAGCATGCTTTAGAGCATGCAATGCCTCTAATAACATGGTCAATGTTCGGATTAGGGAGGGTGGAAGGAAGTATATTTCACCTAGGCTGACTGCCCCCACCCCTTGCTGGCCTCTGCTATTAGTAGAAGGGTCTGCTGCTTCAAGACATTCCTGAATGGCTAAGATTAATGGTTCTCTTTATACATGGGACTTTGAGTCAGGAAGACCTCAAGTCATATATTCCTTCACATGCATACTAGCTGTGTAACCAACATCTTGAAACCTCAGTTTCCTCATCTGTGAAATAAAATAAATGGAGCTAGACTCAATGGTCTCCATGGTCCCTTTCAGTTATAAACCAATGATCCTATGATCTCATCCAATCACAAAACATATCTTGTATGTCATCATCTGCCTTTCATATAATGTCTAAAAGTCTTATGGATCTTTCAAAATTGCCTAAGGACTTGTCTACACATTATGTCGAGACCACAGGAAGATTCTTTAATACTTAGTTTACTCTGTTGATCAGTTGAAGGCTCTCGTAGCTAGAGGGATTGGGAAAGGTGGATGCTGCAGAAGGTGGGATTTGAGCTGAGTCATGAAGGAGGTGAGGAAACAAAAGCATTCCAGAAAGGAGCAATGGCCAGTGAAAATGCATGAAGTCATGAGGTGAAGTGCCTGGAGGGGAAGAGAGTGTGTAAGAAGACTGAAAAGGGAAGAAGGAAAGGGAGGGCTCAGTTGTGAAGATTCTAAATGCCAAACAACTATCATTATATTTTATTCTGGAGGAACTAGAGAGTCTCTGAAATATGAGGGGAACATGGTCAAATTTAGATTTTCAGAAAAATCACTTTTGCAGATGTATGAAGGATGGGTTATCGAGAAGGAGGATTTGAGGCAGAGAGAACAACTATTGTCACAGTCCACCTGAGAGGTGATTAAGGACTGAACTAGGGTGGTAGCTTCATAAAACACACACAAGTGATGTCTTACAGGCACAAGTGACAAGATTTGACAACAGATTGTATTTGTGGGGTGAAGGAGAATGAGGAGTTAATAATAACACTACAGGCAGTTGTGACTCTAAGTAACTGGAAAGATGAGAGTGACTTTAAGAGTAAAAGGGTAGTTTAGAAGAGGGGAGGGTTTTGGGGAAAGAAAATAGCCACTGTTTTTGGGCACATCGAGTTTGAAATGCCTATGGCATATCCAATTTGTCCAAATGTCCAAAAGTCAATTGATGATGTGGGTTTGGAGTACAAGAGGTGGACTAAGGTTGGATGAGTCAGTGTTGATAATTAACTCCATGGGAGATGATGAGATTGCTAATTGAGATTAATATAAGGAGAAGAGTGAAGAGAGCCCAGGACAGAGCCTTGGGTGACATCCATAGATAGTGAGACAACATGGATGAAAACAGCAAAAGAGATTGTGAATGGCAGTCAGAGACGTAGGAAAAGAACCAGGAGAAAGAAGTGTCATTCAAACCTGGAAAGGAGGAAATGGGGGTCAACAGGGCAAAATGCAGCAGAGATGTCAAGAGGGCTGGGTGTGGAGAGAAGATTTGGAAAGTAGGAGATCACTGGTAACTTTGGAGAGAGCAGTTTCATTTGAATGATGACATGGGAAATTAAGTACAGATATTTTAGAAGAGATTGCTTAGAGATGAAGTAGAGGCATTTACTGTAGACAGCTTTCTCACACACATTAGCCAAGCAGGGGAGAGAACATATATGGGATGATTGCTGGAAGGGATAACGTGGGACTTTTTTCCCCCTTAGGATGGGGAAGACATGACCGAGTTCCTAGGCAGAAGGGAAGGAGGTAGGATATTGTTGTTGTTTGTCCTTTGTTCTTGAAGAGGACCACGACATCAGGGAGGTGATGTCAGGACTTGCAAGAAAATTGGATTTAAATGAGGGAGGTCTGTGCAAAGTCACCAGCCTCACTTTCTCCTCCAGACCATCTGGGTCCAGTGGCAAGATAGAGATCAGGATAACTGGAGATAACTCTGGATAGAGTGGGAGACGTTGGCATTTTTAAGCAAAGATCTTTTCCGGGCCTCAGTTTGACTGAGGCAATGACCATTCAGTGATTAAGGCTGATAAGACTGAAGTTCAGAGAGTTTCTCTCTCCACATGGCAAGTCACTCCCAGGTATTCAACACAAATGTCCCTCAGTCATTCATACTCTAAGATTATTTTACTACAGTACTAGTCTCTAGATACCTGTTTTCCTTCACCTTTCATGTCAATTTTCAACTACTCCATGACCAAAGATGAACCTTGAGGTTACTTCCTGATACCCTAAATAGGCCTGGGGAATGAAGAGCAGCTGCTTATGTCTACAGCCTCAGGTACACAGGTGTTCCTCTTTCCTGGGTATTCTCAACCTTTAACACAGACTGGTGCAGTGACTTGTCCTTCTGTGGTCACATAACAATTACAATGGCAGAGTCTAGATGTCTCTTTAATTAGAATGTCATCTCCTTAAGAGTAGAGGTGGTCTAGTTTGTCTATTTGTGTACTTAGTGCTTACTATAGTACTTGGCACATAGTAAGCATGTAACAAACGTTCACATAGGCCCAGGATCGTGCCTTGAAAACTAAAGGACTATTGGCTTATCCTATGATAGCTTCGGCACTTATGGGGAAATATGCCTGTGATTACTAGCAGAGGCATAGCAGTGATGATCAGCTCTAGGTACCAGTTGAGATGTTTGCATTTTACATCTACTCTGCTTATTTTCTTAATGCTTCTTCTACTACATGATTGGCTCTGTGCTGAATTTGAATAAGGACCTTAGATTAAAGAAAATTTATGATTGGACCATAAGCACTGGCTTTTGTTAAGAGCACATTTCTATCCTTACACCTGGAGATTCATTAATCTCCTGTTACTTTATCTCCTCTTTGGGGTTCACTGGTTTGAATTTGAGAACATACTAGTGATTTTTTCCACCATATTATAATCTATTTATCTTTGGGTTTTTAGTGAAACTCCACCCCATACGGGGTGGTTAACTGGGTGGAATAAATTAGCATTCATTTACTGCACTGGGACCATAGAGAATGGAGACCCAGATAGGGCCAAATGAGGAGGTTTTGGGTCCTCTAGGCATTACCTTGAAGTCCAATGAAAGTGTTTCACTTCTGTCAGTGTGAAAAAGGGCAGAATATGGTATACTGTTGTGATGGATCATGAGAAAGCCCCAGAGTAAACATCAATGAGTGATTGCCATGAGATGGGTAGATGCTTGATTCAATGTACTCTCAAAAAACATCGTCTTCTTAGGAAACCTCTAGCTACCATGTTTCCCCGATAATAAGACACTGTCTTATTAATTTTTTGGACAGAAAAACACCAGAGGGCTTATTTTCAGGGGAGGGCTTATTTTAATGAACATTGACAGCAATTTTAATAAACAGGTAAATGTGAACAAAAAAATGTACCTTTATTCAATAAGCAAATCACTGGGGAAGAACAGGATGACGCGCTCACTGCTGCAGCTCTGATTGGATGCAGCTCGGAGCGCGGCGTGCGTTTCACCCGGGGGAGGGGGGGACAGTGCATACAGAGGGTACTGTAATGTAGCATGTAGTGCAGGGGATCACCTTCACTACAGTAGCAATCTCAATAGGGCTTATTTTCTGGGGAGGGCTTATTTTAGAGGAATCTTACACAGTAAGGGGAAGGCTTATTTTCGGGATAGGTCTTATTATCAGGGAAACACGGTATGCATATGGTTCATAGGAATACTGTGCAGATTAAGAAGAATGTAGCTTGAAAGGCTTCCTATGATTTATGTACCTAACTAAAGACTGCTGCCATTAGTCCTTTGTTCTCCAAGAGTACCAGGACATCAGGAAGGTGTTGCCATGATTTGCAAGTGATTTGGATTTAAGTGAGAGAGGGCTGTGCAAAGTCACCAGTCCCACTTTCTCCTCTGAAGCCATATGAGTCCAGTGTCAAGTTATCACTTAACTAAAGATGGAAGTCATCTGTATACATGTTTTACATCTCACCTACACCACCAGGAGAATGTTCAACTCCTTAAAGGCAATGATTGTCTCATTTTTCTTTGTAGCCTCAGAACCTAGCATGGTACCTTGCATTTAGGAGGCCCTTACTAAATATTTGTTGATATTAATTACTTTATACATCTCCTTATTTAGCTTAGCTCTTATTAGACATTACTCATTCCATCTTAACAGAACAGCGGGTTACTTCCAATACAGACTTCTCACTTTTCCAGGGACTTGCTTCCTCCCCTCTTTGTTAGAACAGGAAATTAACTTTTTAAACAGGCTACTCAGACCGATGTTCTTCCCCATCCACACCTCAACCCATTATTATTCTTTAAAAAATACATTTACACAGTGTTGGATTAGGTGCTAAACCCAATTTCAATGTACAGACAAATGTCCCCTTTTGTGGGCTTGGGTGAGAACCAACTGCCCTGTTCCTAATTCCAGGGATCCAGAGAATAAGCATCAGAAATCCAACCCTACTCCGAGAGGCCAAGTACATTCATTGCACACACATCCTTGGGGATACAGGATGGGGTGGCTCTTTTTGTTGGCCATGAGAACTTGCTTAATTGGCTGCTGAGTCATGGCTATACCAAAGGGTATATTCTTTATATATTTTTTCTATATATATTTCTATATATATTATTCCTGCAGGTCATGATGTGTAAGGATAACTCTGAGTTCCAGAGGGTTGGAGAGTGAAGGGAATTTGCTTCTTCCCATAAGGTCCACCTATGAAGGCATGGCCTCCTAGGCAAATCTTTATGGGTCATCTTCTGTTTGTGTCTCCATCCCTTTGCTACAGGGTTTTGGGAGATATCAAAAGGCAACTGATATTCTTCCCTTGCCAGGGAACTGTAGCAAAGCTTCTAAAGCAGTTGCAGAAGCAATGGTGATAGCGGCAAAGGAAATGGCAGACTGGCCAAGAGTTGTCCACAGAGAGAAAAAAAACATAAGGAAAAAACCAAGTCTACTTGACTTTGATAAGGTTATACTCAGTGAAGGTGAAATGCAAAATAACTAATGGGCAGCTCTGCTGTTAGTAACCCAAGGAGGCTTGTGTATTAGATTCACAACTGGTTATAATCTTCTTATAATTCTTAATTGCTTAGCATTTCCCTTTCAGTGTAGGAATAAAATTGCCCATTCCATGACTGACACATTCTCACTGAGTATGTTTTTACTTCCTTTCTCTGCCCCTCACTTCCCTGTTCCTTTAAACTAAAGTCAAAAATAAATCTGAGGAACCTAGTTTCCCTGTTGAGGAGACAAGACAACTCCGAAGAAATAAGCCCTGGGAAAACTGTGGAAAACAAAGAGCAGGGATTGGTGAAGATTACTAGCCTCAGTTTATCAGGGCTACAGGTGTTAGACATCAAAAGAGATCTCAACAGATCTAGAATCCAGAAGTTCTGTGTTTGAGTTCTTAATCTATTATTTACCACTGTTTCTTTATCTGTAAAATGAGGGGATGAGACCAGATGATCTCTAAGGTACCATTTTAGCTTGAAATCCTGTGATACATCCTAAGGTAGAGAGCTAAGGTATAGACAGGATAATCCATAGACTTTCCTAGTCAGTGGGATAACAATTTGAAGCAAGGCCCTTAATTCAATTCAATTTAGTTTGCCTCCAAGCTATCCCAAACCCCCTATGGGGACATATCTTCTGTGATTTTAGGAGTTTTCTTCTAAAGATTCTTACTGGAGGCTTGGTGGTGAAGGTGGGGAAGGGGTAGAGGGCAGGAAGAATGTGGAGCTATAATTGAAGGATTTTGATATGTTGTGATACTCCTTTTCTTAAAACTGGCCTATCTGCATCATCCAAGGCAAATCCAGAAAACAGAACAAAGACTGATAAGACACTTAGAGATGAAAACATTTTGTTGTCCCTGACTGAGGTCAATTAGTGATGATATTTGGAGGATCCTAGGCTAGAGCTTCCAATGGGATAGGCCTAAAACGCTGTGAGGAATTCAAGGACCCTGATCTCTAGGCTTACTAAATCCTGCACTCTCATATAAATTAAAATAATGGGAAAAACTTCAAAACAATTATCTAATCAAATGGTGACCATCAAAAAAATGTTCAACAATTTATAAAAACCAACTCAGCAAGAGGGGTTTCAGATATAGACTGTTCAAGAACATGGTGATTATTAGGCAGAATGACTGAACTGATTCCTTAGTTTTTAGAAAATCATGTTAGAACAAGACTTCTTCACTTGGGGCTTAGGGACTCTCCCAAGGACTACATGGACAGATTTCAAGAAGTCTTTGAACTTGGATGGGAAAAATTATATATTTATTTTCACTAACTTCAGATTGAAATAGAGAATTTCCTTTCATTGTGATTTAAAAACAAAAATATTTATTCTGACAACCAAAGAGATCTGTGACACTAAAAAGGTTAAAAATACCTGTACTACATGTATACATAGAGGGCACAGAATGAGATGAATATGAAGGGATGATATCTAAAAAATAAAATTAAGAGATGAGAGAGGAATATATTGGGAGAAGGAGAAAGGGAGAGATAGAATAGGTTAAATTATCTCATATAAAAGAGGCAAGAGAACTCTGTTACAAAGGAGGGGAAGAGCAGAAAGGTGAAAGGGAATGGGTCAACCTTACTCTCATTGAATTTGGCCTAAGGAAGGAATAATATACACACTCAACTGGGTATCTTACCCCACAGGAAAGTAAGGAGGGAAGGGGATAAGAAGGGAAATGACAGAAGATAGGGCAGATTGGGGGAGAGGGTAGTTAGAAGCAAACACTTTTGAAAAGGGACAGGGTCAAAGTAGAAAATAGAATAAGTGGGAGGCAGGATAGGATGGAGGGAAATATAGTTAGTCTTTCACAATGTAACTACTATGGAAATGTTTTGTGTAACTACACATGTACAACCTATATTGAATTGCTTGTCTTCCCAGTGGGGGTGGGTGAGGAGGGAAGAAGGGAAAGAATCTGGAAATCAAAGTTTTAAAAACAATTGTTAAAAAGATTGTTTTTTATATGCAACTGGGAAATAAGATATACAGGCAATGGGGTATAGAAATCCATCTTGCCCTACTAGAAAGTGGGGGTGGGGGAGGATATGAGAGAACAGATTGGGGGAAGGGGTATTCAGGCTGGACAACTTGGGGTGGGGGTAGGGGAAAGATGGGGAGAAAAATTGTAACTCAAAATGGAAAGGAATGCTGAAAACTAAAAATAAATAAATAAATTGGGAAAAAAAACCCTATACTAGAATAAGTCCTCAATGTTATCATCCTTATGAGGGAACAACTTGCATTTAGTTATATACAGGAGATCTGTGTTAAATACATGGAAGGGAAATGGAATCATGAATCCTAAAATTACAATAAACCTAAATCAGACAGTTACCCACTCAAGCTTCCTTTCCTACCACACACACCAGGAAATTACAGAAGTGATTTCAAAATGTGTGGGTGCGAGGGGAAAGGATGCTGGAAATGCAGGAAGAGAGGGAGGGGTACAGGCAGAAATGAGCAAACGAGAAAAGGGCATGGACTCATGAATGAAATGGAATGAAGAGGAGGCAGCAAGGACGAACTCTGTGGCAGGTCTAAATTCTGCAATCAACCATGGGAGTTAACCCAAGATATGACTGACCTTGGACTGGCACCATGACAGGGCTAATATTTTCAGTAGCATGAACTGTTCTTGAACCATTTCTTGGGACAATTAGACAAAAAAACAGTTCTTTTCCTTACTCACTTGTACGCTCAATCTCTCCTCCCCGCTCTCTGTCTCTCTGTCTCTCTCTGTCTCACTCATATGCACACTATCAGTCCTTAAAAGAAACAATATTTGTGTGGCATAAAGGCCAATAAAAGGAAACCTTCAAATTGTGCTTTTGGGGGGGGAGGAGCTTATGAGTAACAACTATCTAGATTCAAATCTTGTCTCATTCACATACTAGCTTATATGACCCTGGGCAAGTCATGATCTCTCGGTCTCAATTTTCTCATCTGTAAATGAGGAAGTTGGACTCTAACGTTTAAAGTCTCTTCTAACTTTAAATATATGATTTTATAATTCTACAACAGAATATCAATTTTAAAATTAAGAACATATGGGTTCAAGTTCTGCCTCTCAAGCAGACTAGTTGTATGACCATGGGTAAGTAATTTAACCATGTCTTGGTGACTCAAGTAAATCTAACACTGTAAGTTGTAGAAGAGTTGCACCAGTAAAGGAAATTTCCACACTGGGAGTTCCCTTCACTGATCAAATCTCAAATTTGTATCCCCACTCCCTCTTCCTTTGTTGCTTAAAACTTATAGGGAAGGCAATAATTATAGTCCTGTGGTATACTTTTTGAAAGCTTTATCAAAACTCCCTATCCCACTTCAGGAGTTCAATGACACTGCTTTTAATGAAAAAAAATCTTTATAATATTTTGATATATGGTAGAAATAATTTGCTTTGAGAGCCTTGACAATTGTATTGATCAATAATTTTTAGCTTAGTTGCTCTGCAATGTCTTAGTCGTTACTTCATATGTCATCTCCATTTTCCAAAGTGGAAGGTATGTAGCGGTGACAATTTCATACCTAGTTTGTAAATTATCATGGCCACTTGTATCAATATCCCTGAGTCTCAGAGCTTGGAGAGATGGGTGAGGGATGAGGGGAAAAGTAATTTTGTTTGCTCCCTTGCCGTCAGGAAGGAGAAGACTTAAGCTATCAGAAGAAAAAAATTCATCTGGTAATCTACACTGATACATTTACATAGCATTTTACAGTGAAATCTCCAACTTGGATTTTGTGACATTCTGGGAAGCCTCCAGTTATTTTAAGAGATTAGTGAGTGCTGAGAAGAGGAAATGGTAAGTCAGGAGGACCTGAGTTCAAATCTGGCCTCAGACAATTAACACAAAAACTAGCCTTGTGAGCAAAAAAAAAAAAAAAATTTAGAATTATTTCAGTGGTTCTGCTACTTCACGACCCAGAGACAAGACCTTTAATTTCTCTGAGCCTCAGTTTCCACAGATGACAGGAGGTTTGGCAAAGTGATTTAAGGTTTTTTCCAGCTCAAACATTCCTTGATTCTACTTTTTTCTAAGGTTAACACTGGAATCAGAATCAAACACCTGTCATAAGGTGTTCTTGTTGTGTAATAGATCCCACAATAATAGGTTAGTTAGGTTGGATACAGGGTTAGATGTGTAAATTCTGGCCAGTCCTCATCTCAATCTGGAACTGTGTCTGGTCAGTCAATGATCGGGTTGATTTAAACAACCTCAAGCATTCATCGAGTCTGAGGCTCAGGCTATACGAGGGTGGGACTTTTTATTCCCTAGATCATGAGACTGCATCAAAGAAGGTGGAGGTCAGGGTAGGGTGGGCAATAAGGTTGTCTGAAGGGAAGAAACTGATTCAGAGAAGCTGATGAAAAGTTGGGTCCACCAGGAAAGCCAGGGTCCTATCATACCATTGAAGTGTCTCATGGAAAGAAACTCAAACTGAATCACTCTATCCACAAGCATATGTTGAGTACCTATTATGTGCCAGGTACTCCATTAAGTGCTGGGGAAACAGGTACAGGAATGAAACAATCTCTTCTCTGAAAAAGGAAAAGCACATGGAGGTACTGGCATCAATAAAGATACCTAAACCTTAGGAGCAGGGAAATTTTGATGGTTGCTACTGTGTCCATTATCTCTGGAAAACACATAGGGCTAACACGAGTTCCCTGATAGAGTGACCCTACTTATGAGAGCAGAAAAAACCCTTACTGAATATACTAAAAGGAAAACCTAGTTAAATATTATCTTACTCTTGAAGAGGCCTAACCCTAATGAACCTTCAGGATTTGTTTTGGTTTAACCCTGGTCTTAGAGATGTTACTCTGCTTGAGACAGGTCCAACTTAGTTCTAAAATATCCCTAGTAGAAAGGCTGCATTGGGAGGTAGGTTTCCTATTACGGAAGGTTTTTGGCATCATTTGTCAGGGTATTTGTGGAGGAGATTCCTGTACAAGTATGGGTTGGGTTAGATGACCTCTGAACTTTCTTTCAAGTCTGAAATTCTATGAGTCTATGAAGTCATGCCAGCTAACTTCATTTCCTTTTTGAAAAGGTTACCTGACTGGTAGATAAGTGAATGATGCCCAAACAGGCCATATTTGAATTTCAGAAAAGAAAAAGATTCACAGCTGGCTAAATGACTATCCTGAAAGATAAGTAGGTCAATACCAACCAGGAGGGACATATTTAATACCGCGGTCTCTCACCCATCCAGTATCCTCATTGACAACTTGGACAAAAACAAGAAGTATGAATAAAAAATATTGGTGACACAGAGTGAATATGATGCAAAATCAATCAGGATTCAAAGACTAAACAATGAGGAAAACGACAGAAAGAAAGCACATGTTCATCACAGCACGACTTGTGCTAGTGAGAAGCTGGGAACAAAGTAGGTGTGGTGCTGATAGACTGGGGAGTGACTAAAGGGATTCTAGTCTATGTATGTAATGGAACAGTACTGCATCATAAGAAACAACCAATATGAAGAATAATTAAAAAGAAAAACAACCCAACTCGCTACAGCTTGTCTGAATGGATACACAGCATCGCACGTAGAACCTAGACAACAATGCACACCTTGACAACAATCACGTAGACGGCAATGACACCAAAAGACACTAGCACTCAATTCAAAGCAATGATCCGTCTTCATGATAATGGACTAATGATGAAATCTACCTCTCTCCCCTCAGTGGAAAAGTGGGGGACTCCATTTGTGAATGCAGCATATGCTACTGGACATAGTATGGTAGTTGGTTTTTTTTAATCTTAGCTCCATTTCTTTATTACAGAAGGGAAAGTACTGAAAAATTTCAAAAACATATTTTAAAAACTATAAATAAAAAGAATGGGGAGATACTCAAGTCTAGGACAATGATTGTGAAGTGGTCATCTTGGAAATGTGTAGGGGTGTGAAGGTCATCTAAGCTGGACTTGGGTAGAATTAGTGTTTTTAATATGATACTGTCTTAGAGGCAGCATGGCATTTTGAAAAGAACAGTGGATTTGGGGCCAGAAGTCTTACCTCTTTTATGACCTGTTGCTGCCTCTCTGTAGGCCTCAATTCTCTCATCTGTAAAATGAGGGGATTGGACAAGATGGCCTTTATGGTCCCTTCCAGCTCTAAATCTATAAACCTATGAGAATTAATCATTTACTTAAGAAAATGAAAAATAGATGTCTTCTCAAAAGCAGCAACATTTTTTCCATTCATTTTTTCATGGATTTCCTTCCTACAGTATCCAGTAGGAGTGGGTGGGGCAGGTAGTCAGTTGAGCTTTTTTTCTATAAATGACCCATGAACCAAAAAAGAAAACATTGTGAGGGGTCATTTGAGGATGTGAATGAGAGACTAGCCATTTTGCATAGATGTTAAAAAATATCAAAGAGAAAGCTTCTCTCTTAGCTCTCACACACATTCATGGACTAAACCAAGTTGAATTTAACCTCAGAGACAAGATCTTTCTTGGGCAGATTTAAGTGAACTAGTTTGTAATGTTTGCATTTACGGTATAGTCAGGGAAGAGAGTTCCCAGTCCCTTTCTTCAATTTTTAAAGTCATTCAAGTGTAGGTACCAAATAAATTCCTTCATACAAAAGGATGTACAGTTATAAACATTCTCCTGCTAATTTGGGTCACTAGTGTTGGGTTTATGCTGGTATAAAAGTTGATACCTAAACAGAAGCCTGTCTTCATAGGGAAAAAAATGGAATTTGGTTCATGCTTATATTAGAATGTAGTGGAGGAGTGCTTCATGGACTTAATACATTATTGTATATAGAAATAATATTACCATAGCATTAAATGAGGTAAACTAATTGATATGTTAGGAAATGGGTCTTGAAAGACAAAGTATAGGCATATCCAACTTGATGTTATTAATTAGCTTCCTAAAAGTATGGTAGCCCAAAGTTTGGGAGGCTCATTTTTTTTTAAACTATATTTGTATACATACATATATGAATACATGCAACTTCATATAAATATGAAACAAAGCACTGAAGTAGTCAGCTTCCCCAAGAAGTTTTTGTAAACCTAGCACCTGGGGAAGTCAGGTATAACCCATTTTCCCCAGGAGAACAGAGTAATGGAAATATACTGAACCCTAGTGTAGAGTTGCTGGTTAGAAGTGGAGTTTGGCTATTCAAAACATGAACATCCCCAATACTCCCTTGCTCAGGACTCTGAAAGAGAAGTCAACCAAATGTGGTAATGACTTTGACCCTCCAGAAGCTCAAGAACAAACAAGGCAATAATAGGTGTTAGGGTTACAGAAACAACAAAACAAATAGCTTGTATTCTACAGGATTAAAAGTGAGGTCAAAAATTAAGGAGAAATTTTCAACATACTTTTTTCTTTCTTTTTCATTTTCATTTCTGTTCCAAAAGCAGCAGATTAGAACACTTCTCTTGATACCTTTTAGTTTAAATAGTTTTAAATAAGTGAGTTGTTCTTACAAGTGTTTAATTAATTATCTCTCTGTGATATTTAACAAAACAAGAGAATAACAGACTCCAACTTGACTAGTCTCTAGGCCTGAGTTGAGCTGTGCTGGGCTGGTCTCCAGGGAGGGCTGAAGGCCATTACAGCTGGAACCTTGACTTCAGGGAGGGGCTTAGTTAATAATGTATTAAAAATGATGGGGCTTGGTTATCCTGTATTAACTACATTATTGTGGATCAACTTTATGTGGGATATGCCTGGGGACTCATCTGGATTCATGTTTGAGCAGCATCAGCAAGAGCATTAAACCTGATAAAGGGACCTTAACATAGCCTTTGAATCTGCACATTATTTCTGGGGATGCCAATAAGCTTTGGTGGGCTTTGTTTTAAGTACTTGAAAGCACAAGGAAAGCTAATAAGACTTTGGCAAAACCTCCGGGTGCCCATCAGAGTAAGTGCTGAAATCCAGGGACAATATTGAAACCCTGGCTCTTCAAACCAAAGGCATCTCTCCTGGAAATTCATAAAAAGTGAAAAAGTCTGCATTAAGAGGCCAATGTTACTTAGCTAGGGCTCGGCTTCTAACAGGTGCAAAGAATGGAGGCAATTAGGGCAAAAGATCAAAGCTGGACTGTTTACCAACTGGATTTTCTAACCTCCTTCAGGACAGACTGTTTCTTTGTGTAAGTAGAGCAACGGTTAAATTTGAAGACAGAAGGATAGGGTTCATTTCCTAGCTCTTTTTCTTACTCCCCGTGTGAACTTGGAAAAGTCATTTCCCCTGTTTTTGGTTTCAATTTTCTCATATGCAAAATGAGGAATAAACTTGATAATTTTTCAAGATCTTTTCCAAATCAAAATTCTGTGAGTCTCTAATAGAGAGAAAGGGATGAGGAAGAAAGGGGGAATGGGGCAGAGGGAGGGGAAAGTAAAAGGAGAGGGAGAGGAAGAGAAATTATAGGGTAACTCGTTTTTTTCTGACTCCAGGGCTAGCATTTTATCTACAGCACCATTTAGCTCCCCACTCCTTTATCCATCTTCTCGTGAGCTTCAGTCTCCCATTTCCAACTGAACATCTTATAATTACTTTAAACTCAGTATGTCCAAAACAGAATTTGTTATATTCTGTCCTAGATTTTAAACTTACCTATTTCTTTTGAGCACACCATTATCCTTCTGCTCACAGAGGGTTACCACATCAAAATCATCCTAGCTTGTCTCAACCTTCTGAGATTAAATCCTGCCTCAGATACTGACTTGCTGTGTGATGCTGTGTGATGTGAAGCAAGTCACTTAACCTGTTTGCCTCAGTTTCCCCAGCTGTAAAATGGGGATAAAAATAGCATCTACCTCCTAGGATTGTTGTGAGGACCAAATGAGATAATATGTGTAAAACTCTTACCACGTGTAAGAAAGTACTATGTAAATGCTAGTCATTGTTGTCATCGTCATCATCATCATCATCATCATCATGCTATGACTTATCTCCATGCCTTTGTACTGCCTGGATTGCACTCTTACTTCAATTCTGCCTCTTAGAGTCCTTAGCTTCTATCTAGGCTCAACTCAGGTGCCACTACCCAAAGGTTCCTAATTCCCTTAATTATTAGTGCACACTCATACTTTCTCTACAATTACTTTACCATGATAATCTGCTTTAACAGAATGTAAACTTCTCAAAGGCAAGAACTGTTTTCCATTATCCTCTTTGTATCCCCAGGACCTAGTTTTGCACTCAGGCAAGTGGTTGACCTGAGTTCAAATTTGACCTCAGATATGAACTAGCTGTGTGACCCTGGACAAGTCACTTAACCTCTGTTTCATTTGCCTCAACTATAAACTGGGTATAACAACAACACTTACCTCTCAGGGATATTGTGAGGATCAAATGAGATAATAGTTATAAAGCACTGTGTAAAGTGCCTGGCACATAGTAGGTGTTACATAAATGTTTATTCCCTTCCTACTTGATCAATATTCATTGAAATTTATAAGATAAATATTATAAAAATGAACGATTTTATAGTCTGATCAAAGCAATGGCTCAGTTATGATTCTTGAGGACCAATGATGAAGAATGTTATCCACCTCCTGAGTGAGAGGTGATCAACTAATATACAGAATGAGATACACATTTTTTGATATGACCAGTATGGATATTCGTTTTGTCTAATTATTCATATTTGTTACCAGGGTTTTTTTGGGGGGGTGGGAGTGGGGATAGGGGTTAGAGAATGCTTAATAATTGAAAAAAAATCAAATTGAATTTTTTTCTAATTCTAAATCCTAAAACTCTCAAGTTAGATTAGTGAGATGAGTGTCGGTTACACTAAACTATTAGAGAAACAGTGCAATGCAGTGGATAGGGCACAAGACTTGGAGTTCTGAAGATCTGGGTTCCAAGCTTGCCTCGAACAGTAGAGGTGTGACCCTGGGCAGGACTCAACTTCTTTGGGCTTCAGTATCCTCATGTGTAAAATGAGGAGGTTGGACTCTACGTCCTCTTAAGTCCTTTGCAGTTTTGCCTATGGTTCTATTATCTTGTAAACAGAAAAACTGAAACTGGAAATAATTGGCTTCTATATTAACTAAAAAAAAACTTAGACTATGTTGAGAAAAGACAGGTACTCTGTAGGACCAAAGAAGAAGCTTTATAAAGCTGGGATTAGGTGAATTCTAAGCCTGCAGTTCTCTTTGGTTCTTAACTTTGCCTTCCTGGGCACAGATACCCAAACTTATTTTCTGATTCTTATCTTTTCTAAGAATAACCATAGATTTGAGAAAAGTGGGAATGGAGAGAGAACCAGACACTATACTAGAACTATGGACTCCATTCTTCACTGTTTATCTGTTCTGCACCATTCAGCTGTTCTTTGTTGCACTGGAATAAAAGTTTAGTTTTGAAAGTATGTAAGAACAAAGCTGGAGAAATTGCTTGGAATTTCCTTCATTTTCAGCCATCTGGCTTTCATTGCTTACTTCTTTCCCCTCCTCCACACACGTTTACCAAATCTTTTCAACACACGCTGGCCAAGCTATCAAATACTTATAATTAATAACAGTCTTGGTCTCCCCCCCCCCCCCATCACAGTGCTTGTTGGCTTTCCTGTGCCGCTCATGCCTTTGCTGTTCCAAAGCAGAGAGATGATCTCTAAGGGCATGATTACTGTGCCTCAGTTGGGAGAAATAAGAAAATGTGGTTGTTAAACTTTGGGGGTGAGATTCCCTTAAGATGGTGAGGTTTTCCAGCTGCTCTTGTCTATAGATCAGAGGGGTCAAATTCTCCTGAGTGGGGGCAGAACCAGATTAAAATGTAATTGGGAAATGTTTAACAAGAAGAAATAAAAATATAATACAACACAGATAATGTTATTTTGTGGTTTTCTCAGTCAGTATGTGACCAACGGGATCCATTTCTATTTGAGTTTGACATCACTGAGGTAGGTTATATTGTGTTGATTATATTGTAGCCTGGAATACTATGAAGTTACCTCATTCTACAGAGGAAGAAACTGAGGCAAACAGGGTCAAATGACTCATCCAGGGTCAGGTCACACAGCTAGTGTCGGAGGCTGGTTTGAGGGTTTGAACTCATGAGGATAAGTCTTCCTGATACCAAGACCAGTGCTCTATACACTGCAAACCACCTAAGTGTCCCTCAGTGAGATCTACTCTTTTTGCTGACTAGACAGCTAGCTATAAAACAAGCTGGAGAAGGCGATGACAAACCACTCTAGTATCTTTGCTAAGAAAACCCCAAATGGGATCATGAAAAGTTGGATATAACTGAACAAACCAAGGGATTTTTGCATATTGCTACTACTCGATTACTGTTCATTCAGTTAGTATTTCCTATGTGGATTATTAGGCTGGACCCTTTTCAATGAGATGTACAAACCACTCAAAAGAGTCTAGCATAATAATCTATATAGCAAACACTAACTGGATGAATAATAATCAGTAGTAGTAGTCAGTAAAAATTGACTTTCATGTAGCACTTTAAAGTTTGCGAAGTGATTTATCTAATTAAGCCATTTGATCCTCACAATTCAAAGAGTCGTTATCTCCATTTTACATATAAAGAGTTTTTTACATATAAAAAGTTTAACTTGCCTAGCTTACACAGGGTAAGGGAGATTTGAACACAATCCAGATCTCCACTACTCTATAATGCCTCTTGCCTCCTAAATGGTATCTGCAATCAATGGAAAGAGCATAGACTATTGCTACCAATGTAGAAAAAACAAAAAAGATAAACAATATGTATGTTCAGAGTATGTTACTCAGTTGGATGGACAGCTCATTGGGTTGGACCATCCATACTTATATCTTGGAGATGGACAATGAGTTGGGTCTAAAGCTGAAAAGGAGACTGGACTTCATCTACAAGATGAATGCAGGATCAGAGAAGTAGGTCAGTGGTATATAGTGAGAACAAAGGCTATTAGATGAATAGCCAAAATACGGCACTGAGAACCTTAACATTTTGAAAATCTCAAGGAAGCCTTCTGACACATTGAGTGGAATGCCCATGTCTACAGTACCTCAAGGTTTATAAAACACTTTCTTCACAACTCTGTGAAAGAGTTAGTTAGAAGTGGTGTTGTCCTTTTTTTTTTTTTTTAAAAGGGAAAAACAGACTGAGGGAGTCAGTGTGTCAGAGTGGCAAGAACTTGGTAGAGGAGTCAGAAGACCTGGGTTCACTTCCCAGCTCCTATACTCATAGGTTGGATGATGCTGGGCAAATCACCTAACTTCCTTGAGATTCATCTTTAGAAAATGAAAAGAATAACAATTATACAGGCAGCTTCACAGGTTATTGTAAGATTTTGTGAATTCTTAGTAAAATTTTGGGTACCACATGCAGGACATGGTTAAATTACTTGCCTGGATCTAAAGCAGGGGTGGGGAACTTGCAGCCTTGAGGTTATAGGTTCCCTACCTCTGGTCTAAAGACTCAAGAATTCTGGAGACTGGATTAAAATCCATCAGTGGAGAATTCTGCCTCCACATCCGTTCTCTTTCTACTAAGATACAATCTTTCTACGCAACCAATTAGAACACTTACAAATACCATATACCATTCTTTGAGTGTTTAGGGGGAGAGCTTGCACTAAAAAAAAAAAGATTTTTTTCTGTGTCTAAGAGTGAGATGACAAGAACAGAACAATATCCTTACTGGGAACAAGAGGCTTTTTTGTTTCCTAATGATGAATGCTGTATCGTTTGACATTTCTTCTCTGAGTCAATTAATCTGGGTGTTCACAGCACCACTGAGGTTGGAGGTGGGGTTGTACGGATCCAGGAGACACATTACTCAGATGGAGGTGGACAGAAAATGCCTGTCCTGTTATGATAACTTCTCTGCTATCAACTTGCAAAAAAAAAAATGTCCATTCTAATAGAAGACACACAATCACGAAATACTCCTTTATCAGGCTAGCCCTGGGCAAAATTGTGAAGTGCTCAGACTTTGGCCCCTATTCTTCCTTCTCTCTTGGTGCCACCATGCTTTGCCTTCTTTTTCAAATCTACTCTTAGATTCCTTTATTCACAATTGGGGTCTTCTAGCCACCCTACTATAATTCTACTTTACTTGGCTGTAAGGTTGGCTCCATCCGTTATAATCAGAAACATAATTCTCCTAAATATACTTAGCCTACTGTTGTCACTGAGTGTCCTGGGAAATACACATGTGTATGCTCCCCACAGATACATGTATGCACATGCATATACATACACTTTCTCTCAAGTTAACTTACTAACCTGGAATACTCATCTAGCCATCTGTTGATGGATATGAAGACAGGAGAAAGCTTCTGTCCCTTCCCAGGACTGGTGGTGAAAATAACCTAAACAGAAGCAACAAGGAACTCTGTGTGCCGTAGTAGATAGAGAGCTGGCCTTAAGAATTGAATTTGAATGCTGCTTATGACACTGGTTGGTTTCATGTGAACCTGGGCTAATCACTTAACTTCTCAATGCCTAACTGTTTAAAACTCTGACTTGAGTCTTGGATGAGTTGCTGTATATTTGTCAATGGAGAGTTTATTCAAGGGTTATGCCAAATATGGATGAAATCATAGGTCTTGATAAAAGCAAAATATGCCGTGGCATGTCGATAAAGCACTCTAGGGCTTACAATGTGCTCCTTCCACCACAAGCTTCTCAGTCAAAATTATCTCCATTTTACAGGTGAATACACTGAGGGTCGGAGAGATTAAATGATTTGTCCCAGGCCAGTTGGCTAGTACATATCAACCAGTATTCCAGATCTGGTTCTTCAAGCTTTCAATTCGGATCTTCTCTTTACCAGGTTGCCTAATCTACAAATGGAGATTTTTCTACAGCTCAAAAGATTTACAACTTCTTGAGAAAATCTCAAATCTTGAGTCATTTCCCACAAAGTATATAAAAGTGATCTCAAAGTGAGACCTTTGCTCTCTTGGGGCCGTGGCTGAGCTCCAAAGGTCTATAGCCTGACGCCAAAAGGAACATGATCAACTAATCAGAGGGTGGGAAAACGAGGTTTCAAAAATGACTAGTAAAAGCCCTCCTCCCTCTCTTTGTTTCTGATGGGACAAAGTTTTGTAGAAAGAGCAGGCATGGATACGTTATGATCTGTACCTCAGATCTCATTTTTCCCCTCAAGCCCATTTATATTCCAAACTTCCCTAGTTTGTCAAGGGCACCACTATCCTTCCAGTCAGGAGACAAAACCCAGCCTCTAAGGAGTGGCAGTGACTTGCCCAAGATCATCCAACTGATAAAGTGTTAGAGCTGGGAAACGAACCCAGGTCTTCTGACTTCAGCACCATAACCATCAGCTAAGTGGAGGACAGAGAAGATGGGTGTGTTGTGGAATTTCCCAATGGTTTATGAACAGCTGTTGCATATATAGATGGCCTGATAGTGGTTAGTTTAAAACTTTCCTCAGGTAACACCAAGCTTAGAATTAGCAAGGTAAAGCCTTGCACAGCAGTAGGATGGGGAGAAACAGAAGAATGTAGGGAATGTAAGGTTAGGCATAGTGGTCTTGGAGATGAGTCCCATGACTAGTTAACCCTGAGAGGGTAGGGTTTAGCCCATTTCCCCACTCTTTGATTGGTTGATCACACATCATTTGGGATCAGGGCATGGACCCCTTGAGGTGAAACCCTGACCCCAAAAAGGCCTAGCCCCCACTTTGGAGGTTTACAGCCTCTAAAGTCATCTTCTTATATCCACTCACCCCATATATCCAATCTGCTCATAAATCTTGTACTTTCAATGTTCGGTATATCTCTTGCTTCTGTCTCCCTTCCACTCACACCGTCTACTTCAGGCTTACATAACCTTTCTCCTACCAAGGCTGCAGATAATCAAATGAATGAAAGCATTTGTTCTTTGAAGTTTGGATTCAGTCAAAGGGTCACACTTGAGGACCTAGAGGGCCACATGTGGCCTTGAGGCTGCAGGTTCCCACACTGTTAGACTATGTAATAGTCTCCTCCCTACGTTCATGTCTGTCTTCTAGCCAATCTATCTTCCATCCAGCTGCCAAAGGGTTTCTCCTATCACGTCACCCTCCTTCCCCACATTCAATAAACTCTAGTAATTCCCTATTGACTCTAGAATAAAATATTATTTTATATCTCTCATCCTTTTAAAACGTCTACTTTTTGTGTACATACTTATCAACATTAATTGTACATGTATTTTTGCTGTTGTTTAGCCATTTCAGTCATGTCTATCTCTTTGTGACTCCATTTGGGGTTTTCCCGGCAAAGATACTGGAATGTTTTGCCATTTCTTCTCCAGCTCATTTTACAGATGAGGAAACTGAGGCAAACAGGCTTAAGTGACTTTTCCTGGATCACATAGTTAGTATCTGAGGCTGTATTTGAACACTGGTCTTCCTGACTCCAGACCAGGTTTATTAGAAATAAGTCAATATACATAGAGTTACGCTGCACCTTTGTGTTTTACTTTATGGGGTACACAATCAAAACATTTTGGAGGCTACTGGCCTAAAGGACCAAAGAAAGTCACATAGAACTGCTATGCTCTGGAACCCTCTTTTTTTGTTTTACCTCTCCAAACTAAACCTATTTGAAAACTGCTATAAACTTTAACGAATAACAGCAACATCTGATTTGCTCCTGTGTCCCCTCTTGATCCCACTCCTCTTTTCCTTTAGCTCATACTCACTGCCTGCAGGAAGCCTTTTCATACCCCACCCCCAATCTCCAGACATTATCTTCCATTTACCCTAGACATATTTTGTTTATACTCACAGTTATTTGCATTCTATCTCCCTCAGTAGAATGTGACCTTCTTGAGGGCTGGGCCCTTACTTTGCCTTTTTTTGCACAGTGCCTAGCATCACAGCAAACACTTACAAATAATGACAATAAAAAAGCCACATCTCACCGGGACTGTCAGGCTCTGGAACAATTTCTTTTTCTCCCACCCTTCTAAATTAAATTTATTTTTATCATTGACGTAAACTTTAACAAAGTAGTAACAATAACTGATTTGCTTCTGTGCCCCTTCTAATAGTCTCCCTTTCCCCTCCCTCCTTTTCCTCTCGGAGTATAAAACCATTTATTTCCAAGGTAGAGAATTAAAACAAAGAAAAGTACAGTTATTCTGAGGCACTCTCTAGGAGGGAAATTTGGGAAAAAGTCGTCAGAAGTTAAGAGGAAAATAGCCTACAATTAGGAACTCATCTGCTTACTCCTCCCAATTCCTGTTTCCTTTCCCACCTACACCTTAAAACAATTTCCTGCTCTCAGGGGGCAGAGGGCCTTCCCCTAGGGGCCACCCTGAAAGGTTCAATAGAATAGACTTCCTCCACCCAACCCCGGTGACAAGATCATTGCCTTTGGATTAGGAAGTATGTTAATATTAGTAGTTGTTATAATATCAAACTACTCTGATACCTCCTGGCAATCTGGAGGTAACCCTATGTTCTTAAAGGCTATGCCTGGGAGTACAATGACAGATTCTCCTAAAGGGACAAGGTTTGAGGATGGGCGGAGTAAGAGATACCAAGTCTTTTTTTCAAGGAGTAGCCTGACTAATGCCTGCTGGGCCTTGGGGGCTAGCCACGAGGTGATGAGTTTTCCCTCTATAGCACTGATTAAATTCCTCATTTACCTAGCCTTGGACCGGTGAGGTGTCAGCCATCAGTACAAGGAGTGAATATTGAAATTAGTGAAACCACAGAACTTTGAAGGGATGCTGGCTAGTATCACATATTCTAGAGTACTTAACCAATTCAATTCAACAGACTTTATCTTCCTAACTCTTCAAAAACAACCCTATAAGTTTGGTAAAGGTAATAGAGACTTTGGACAAACCCTTACGGATATGTAATGAAAGGTCTTGCCAGAAAATGAGGAGTGGCTGGTGGAAAAAGGAACACATCCTATCAAAGTTTATCTGCTGAAGATCGAAAACATCCTATATCTTAAAATATTCTTACCCTTAAGTTAATAGGAAGGTCTACTGTGGGTCAGGTGTGGTTACTATAACCAGGCTTATGAGGGAGGTTCTACTGGCTTTGGAGCAAAGAAATTTGGGTTCAAATCTTGTCTCATACACTTAGGACTCATTTTTTGTTGGGGAAGGGAGGGGGATTGCTAATTTCCATCTACTCTAGTTCTCTTCAAGTGACAGAATCTTGGTCCTGGAGTAAGAAAGACTTGAGTCAGACTCAGGCACTTACTAGATATGTGACTTTGTATAAGTCACTTGTTTGCCTCAGTTTCCTCAACTGTAACATGAGTATTATAACAGCACCTACCTCTCACAGTTGTGAGGATTAAATGAGATACTCTTTGCAAAGTATCAGCAGTGCGCCTAGCCCTAGTAGTATGGTAGTAGTAGCATAGCAGGTACTATATAAATGTTTATTATTATTTATTATGAATTCCTTTAAGTCCCAACTAAAATCCTGTGTTTTACAGGCAGCCTTTCCCTCTTAATTCTAGTGCCTTCCCTTTGTTAATTATGTCCTGTTTATCCCCGGTAGAGCTTGCTTTTTATACATTCGTTTTCCCATTGTCTCCTTGGTTAGATTTTAAGCTCCCTGAGGGCAGGGTCAGTTTTGTGTCTCTTTTTGTATCTTTGGTACTTAATGGTGCCTGGCATCTAGTAAACATTTAATAAATGTTTATTGATTTGATTATTAAGATGAGGGACTTGGAATAGATGGCTTTGGAGGTCTAGATCTATGCTCCTATGAATTATTAACTATGAACTTTAAGCAGAGTTATTTATCTGGGCCAGCAGAGAATGTGGTGTGTCCTGTTCTATATTTTATGGACAAGGAGAGAGATACCCACGTGTTTGGAAGATTTTCCCAAATGCTTCCAGGTGTGTGAGGCTGTCTGCTCCAAGTTGCTTCCTGCTGGAGGTGAGCCATATACACCGCAGCATTTGGATGTCATAAGGACTCTGGGCTGTGTTTAGAAATGGGCCTTATGTCTGTTTTTATAGTAACATTGAAGAAATAAGCAGGGCAGAAAATATAGCAATTGTCAGCATAAAGCAGCAGCTGCTGCTATTTTCCTGCCTCTGTATGCAGTCAACTCACATCACCTTTCCCCCTCTGTTGGAGGGTGGTCAGACTGGAAGGAATACTGGCCCTGGCCCTAGGATTTAAAGTTGGAAGGGACTTTAGATTATCTGGTCCAGCCTCTTCTCATTCTGCATATAAGGAAACAGCTGAAGCCTACAGAGAAAAGTGCCTTGTTCAAGGATACACAGCTGATAGGTGGTGAAACTGGGATTTGAACTCAGATCTGAATTCTTCTCCCTAGATCTTCCCGTCTTGGGCTGTGTAGTTACAGCTGGCTGATCATGGTGTCAGAGAGTGAAACCTAAAAAGGCGGGGGTGGGGGGGGGGAGGTTTGCTGAAAAATCACAATGCTCCTTTCTAGAGACTGACAAGAACTGGAGGTTAGAAAGAGACAAGGAGCTGGTGCTATGGTTTGTATTTGGTCTGAATTTTTCCAATATTCCATGGTTTTGCAGAAGATGACTAAGTTCCTGGGAATTCGCTCCTTGGGAATGAAGGGCTACTGGAGCAGAGGGCAGCTCAGAAATTGTGATTAGAGAGGTTTAGGATGCTGTAGAGAGAGGACATAGTAGGGGACTGACTGTTAGGGCAAGTCTACAGGCATTTATTCAATGTTTTCTCAGTGCTAGTCATCGTGCTAAATGCTAAGGACATAAAGGAAGGGAAAAATGTGAAACCAACTCTTAAGGGGCTCCCATTCTAATGGGGATGACATCATCATCATCACCACTAGCATTAATATAATGTTTTAAGGTTTGCAAAATGCTTTTCATGTATTAACTCATTTTATGTAAGCAAGCAACTAGGTAGATTACGGGGAGGGGGGAGAAAGAGGGAGGAGGAAGGGAGAAATAAAAAAAGAGAGGGAGAGAGAGAGTGAGGGAGGGGGAGAAAAGGGAAAGAGAAAGAAAGAGAGGGAGGGGGGAGAGAGGGAGAGAAAGAGGAGGAGAGAAAGGGAGAGAGGGAGGGGCAGGGAGGAAGAGAAAGAGAGAGGGAGGGATGGGGAAGAAGGGTAAGAGAAAGAGGGAGGAGGAAGTGAGAAAGAGGAAGAGAGGGAGAGAGCAAGAGAGAAAAGGAGAAAGAGGAAGAGAGAAAAGGAGAAAAAGGAAGAGAGAAAGAGAGGGAGGGAGAGAAAAGGAGAAAGATAAAGAAAGAGAGAGGGAAGGAGGAGGAGAGAAGAGGAGAGGAGAGGAGAGTACCCTGAGATCCTGAGATGTTGGAAGGCACTTTCAGAGAGGAAAGCATTGGATTAGTAGCTTGGGGGTGTGGACCAGGAAAGCCCTCCCAGAATAGATAGAATTGAGTGGAGTCTTGAAGAAAGCCAGAGGAATGAGGAGTAAGCAGAGGAACAGAGTTTCAGGCATGGGGACAGCTACTGAAAAAGGCACTGAAACAGGAGATAGATTGTCCTTTCTGAGGCACTATACTTCCCTTACAATACTGCTGAAATATAGAATACATCCAGAAAACTAAGACTGGAAAGGTAGGTAGGGGCCAGGTTGTGAATAGCTCTAAAAGCCCACAGCTGACTTTACATTTGACCCTATAGGTAATAGGGCGTAACTGGAGCTGATTGACCGGGGGCAGGGGTTACAGGGTCAGATCTATGTTTTTGAAGAGGGCTTCTTAAACTTTTTCCACTCTTGAACCTTCAGCGCTTCTTAAACTGTGGGTGGGCAATTATTCTGGCAGCCAAATGGAGGAGGAGGTTGGATCGAGGAGAGGCTTGAGGCAGAGACCGGTTAGACAGCTAATGCAATAATCCAGGCAAGAGGTGAGAAGGGTCTGAACTATGGTTGTGATTTTGTGAGTGGAGAGAAGGGGATGCATATGCGGAGAAATGACAAGATTTGGCCAAGGCTTTGATCTATGGTATGAAGATGACACCAAGATTGGCGAGCCTGGGATGATGATAGTGAGTGACCTCAACAATGTTAGAGAAGTTGGGAAGATGAGTTCAATGGTGAACATGCTGAGTTTTAGAGGAGTTCGGGACACCTAGTCTGAGGCATCCAAAGGGCAGTTGGTAATGTGGTGCTGCAGCTCTGTCCCCAGAGGACATGGTGACTTCACCTGCCTCCACCCTCCCCTGCATCAAGCTCCAAAGAGGAAAACGAAATTATACGAATAACATAATTTATGTGGTACTTTACAGCTTACAGAATTCTTCACAAATATCATCTCATTTAATCCTGACAATAATGCTGCTGCAAGACAGGAAGCAGCAGAAGCATTATTATCTTTAACAGAGGAGTAAACTGAGGCACAGAAGGGATAAATGATTTGAAGATCAATATCTCATAAGAGAAGTAATGTGGTGTAGTGAGGGGCGTGGCTGTAATTGTTTAACAACCTGCTCTCCAAAAAAGCAGAACATACTTTTAAAATTTAATCTGCATAGCTGACTTTTTTGGTGTCATTTTCTTTAGTGTAGAAAATCAATAAAAGAATAAATCAAACCTTGGTTTGTAGCATTTGCTGGTTTCTGAGGTATAAATAATCACACTTTCTGAAAATTGTTAAATTTCTTTAAATAGGCTTTCCAGAATTGATACGAACTGGCACTAGCACATCCCTGGGATGATGAATTGAAATGGGAGAGTGGGAAAGTCCTTTCTGTTGCCTTAGTTTTTTTTTTTCTTGAGTAAAATAAGGATATAATAATCCCTCAATGGTATCTATTTTATAGGTGCTAGAAGGCTCAAGTGAAATAACTGTGTAATGTGTTTCACAAACGTAAAGCACCATAGAAATACCAATAGCTGTTATTGTCAATAGGAAGACTTGACTGAACGTTAGACTTCTGGACTTGGGTGATGCAGGGAATAGAGTCTTGAAATTAGGAAGACTTGAAGTTCAAATCCAGCCTCAGACACCTGCTAGCTGTTGGAACCTGGGCAAATCACTTAATCTCTGACTGCCTCAGTTTCCTCAACTGTAAAATGGGGATGACAGTAATATGTCCTTCCCAGGGCTGTTGTGAGGATCATGAGATAACAGTTCCAAAGGTTTAGCACAATGCCTGGCATACAACAGGGGCTCAAAAATGCTTCTTAACTTCTCTTCCCCTGCCTAAGAATCTAGTACTCTCTCCATTATGTGACTGGCATTGTTCCTACAAGTAAAGGGTGCATCTGCTCCAGAGAAGTCAGTGTGTTAGACTCCTGAGAAAGCACTCCCCAATTTCTGCTACATCATAAGAAACAACCATCCCTGAACAGACATGGAAGTACTTAGATTCAGAAGCTAAATTTTCCCCTATACATTCAGGATATCAACTCCTTGTGTGGGGACATTTCTTTTTTGTTTTTCCATCCCATTAGCAGATCTGAAAGCCTGGTTCCAGTCCTTTGAACTATTCACTTGCAAAGAAAAATGACACATCAGAACATTAAGCTATAAAAGAGTATCTGAAAAAGCCAGTATTTTAAGACACCATAAAATTATGCGGACTTTAGAAGTGATTGGATTGATTAACTAAGACTTCAGATTGTGTAATAATGAAACGCAGACACGACTCAGTAATGAAATGCCCTAATTGATTTTATGCCTGTGGAATACCTCCCCCTCCCCCCGGTGAGCATGCTCTAATGAATGTGCATGCTGCGAGCCTACGGATTTCACAGCGGATCAGTTATACCACCCAGATCCTATGGCAAGCCCCGGGTTTCTAAAATACAAGCTCCCCACTCCCAATGCCCCGAGGTCTAGGCTAATTAGTCAGAATGGTGTTAGAGCCTGGGAGAACAGCCCACAAGCATCACGGATATGTTAGTGATCTGAATGTTCCTTCCAACGCACGGCAGCGGCGGCACACGGGCGCACCGGCCACCACAGCCTTTTTGGAGGACGTGAACGCCCACTGGGCCAGGATTCAAAAGCCCTGGTTTCAATTAAATTTAAGTGGATTCAACTAGAAGTTTGAGCTGATGCTAATTGGTTTTCAAAACATCGGGTAACAATAAGGGTTCTGCTTTTTGGTGCCTTTTGGAAGGATGCACCCAGCCCGGCCCCTTGCTTTTCAGAATGTAGGCCCACAAGTGGCTTACCTTGAAGGGCAGGGATCCAAATTGCAGGATTTCAGGAGCTTCGGCGGCCGGCGGCTGGTCACGCACAGGCTTTCATCCGCGGTCTCCCGCGTCTGTTTGTTTAGGCAGCTTACCACAGCCTCTTGGACACCTGCGCACAAATCACACCATCAGGCCACGGGTGCAGGCAAAGCTCAGGAACAGGGTGATGAAGTGTAGACAAGGGAACCGGTGGGAGGTCCTGGTGGCTGGTATAGATCCTGGAGCTTGTCAGAATGGGCAGTTCAAAGTTCAGGGCTGCCAATCTCATCAGGAATCACCGGAGAAAGTGCTTAGAGATTTGTGGCCTCTGAACGTATGCCCCTCGAGGAGGGGAGCCAAAGGAGAGCAGACCCAATGGAAGCCCCAACAAATACAGCGCTGTATCGCTGAGAGCCATGGCAAACAAGAAGCCAACACAGTTTGACCACCAATGGTGAAAAGTGATAATTTAATGCAGAAAGAGGGCAGGGTGTAAAAAAAAAAATGGCTCCATGACCTTCACACTTTCTATTTTCGTCAACAGGGGATTGTTGTACTTGGAATGGAGGCACAAAGCACTAGTCTTAAGCTCCAACATTTTGTAAACCCGAGTCACTGTCAAAGAGCTGTGTTCCTTCGGGTGTCTCAGCAGCCAAGGCTTAAAGCCTTTCCCTACTTCCTCCTGATTCTGGCTCATTGCTGCAGAGACCTGGGGCAGGTTTGGAAGTTGGAATGAAGAAAGGGAAGTGAAGGGCTGTGATGAGTAATTCCATTAAAAACACTTCTCTTTGTAGGTTCATGAACCTGTGCCTGTAGAATGAGAGTCTGAGGGTTTCTTGGCAGTCCATGTTTAGGGGCACCCCCCCCAAAGCCTGTGCCTGGAACCCAAATGGGGAAGAGTTTTAGAAACTGCTCCCTCCTTGTTACATAGAGTATCAAATGGCAGCAATTGGCATTTTTCAAATACCAAGAGACACAGTAGAATCTGCTTCCCCAGTGATCTTCAAGAATAACTTAGACACTAATTTGTCTGAGATAATTTGAGTGCAGTGCTAAGACTATACAGATTCACTCAGTCACTTTCAGAGATACATACATACATATATGTGTGTCCGTATATACACACAATACACAGATATATAATGTGTGCGTATACATATATACACATATATCTATAAATATATGTATGAATATGCAGCATTGTATGTATAATCTTTTATAATATTTTAATGCCCATTACATAAATCATTATATAAATTTATATGTATCTACTATTAAAACAATGAAAAATAGACATATATACATGTACTTGAATGAAATTCCACTATGAACCCCCACAGTGGCATGGATGTGATCCTAGAATATTAAAGGATAGATCAATGATATGCAAATTCCAGTAGGACATTTTAGACTGGAAAAACTTTGCATTTGGTTCTAGTGACAGGTCCATATTTACCATTCAAGGACCAGTCTACATAAGGTATAGGTAGGCTCATCAGCAGAGGGATGGCCACCAATTGATCATTTTTTTTTCAGCCACAGCAATTTACAAAGACTATTTTCTATGATTCAGAGGGATTGCAATCTATGAGAGTTGATGGAGGGCCCAGAGAGATGAAATCATGGGTTCTTGGAACCTAAGCATATACATACACATTTTATATGTGATATATATATATGTATACACACATATATATGCATACACACATATACACGTATATAAATTATCCAATTACATATAACATCTACATCATTGGAGGGAATGCCAACATTCATAAAATACATGAAAATATTGATATAAGATTATATACCTAAGTATTAGTCATATCTTCATGGAAAATACTATAACATATCCAATTTGTACAGTGCTTTAAGGTTTACAAAGTGAACAAAACAAAATAGGAAATATTATAACCACTGAACAGATAAGGAAATAGATTCAAAGAGGAAAAAGGATTTGTCTATAATTGTATAGTGTTAAGGGTTGGAAGTAGAACTTGGATCCAGGCTTTTTTGTCCCTAAGTCCAATGATATTTTCACTATTCTTCTGAGTGCACATAAAGGACAGACCACCACCTGTAAATAATCAGTGCTGCCCACTAGGGACCCAAATGGCCATTTCCAGTTGGGCAACACAGTCCCTCTCCTCCCCTCCAGACGTCATGCCCTTATCTAAGGGTTCTTTGCCCAAAGAAAGGTAAATTCTGATGCCTGAAAGCTATCTTCATATCCTGGGGTTTACTGGCTACACACTTCTTTCTTACTTAATGGGGTTTTTTTGGGCCCTGATGGTTCAGAGTGAATGTAAATAGTAATTATTTCTCTTTTGGTCAGAAACCCTGAGGGTCTTCCCCTTCCAATTTTATTTTATTTGTTTTTTGGAGGGTGGAATGCAAGGCAATTGGGGTTAAGTGACTTGCCCAAGGCCACATGGCTAGTAAGTGTTAAGTGTCTGAGGCCAAATTTGAACTTAGGTCCTCCTGACTCCAGGGCCAGTGCTCTATTCACTGCACCACCTAGCTGCCCCGATTTCTTTTTTTATTAAAGGGGTCATCCCTTGGTTCATTTCTTAATAGTCCTAATCATTGAATGGGCATTGCCTCAAAGTAAGAACTCCAAAAGACCTTAGCTTTAAAAGGCCAAGGTCCCCCCACTGCATCCTGAGCCATCTCCAGTCATCCTGGTCTATATCTGGTCACTGGACCCAGATGGCTCTGGAGGAGAAAGTGAGAGTGGTCACTTTGCACAGTCCTCCTCATTTAAATCTAATTCATCTTCAAGTTGTGACACCATCTTCCTGATATTATGTCCTCTTCAAGAATGAAGGACAAACTACACACAACCACACACAATATATAATCCACATTTTCTAATCAAATCTTTCTTTGTATTCACCTGTCATTCATCAGTTAATTCATCACTATTAATCAGTTTAAGAATGGAAGCCTTTTGTCTCCTTTTCAAATTAAGAGTTTCCCAAAGAAGTTCTTGCTCTGATCTCAACACTCACAGATGAGTTTCCACATTGACCCAGAATATTCACTTAGAATGGCTACTGCTTTAAAAGTATCTAGTTATTGTCTGTCAAGCCCACACATCCTCTTCTTGATCTGTAAAGTAAACCAAAATTTCCTCAAATGAAATGTTTAACATCAGCCTTTTAAAAAATGTTGCCAAGGGAGCACTCTCTCCATTTTCATCTCTCTCTCTCTTTTTTTTTTTTAAAGCAATTGGGGTTTAATAACTTGCTCAAGGTTACGCAGCCAGTTTTTTTTTTTGTGTGTGTGGGTGCCAAGTATCTGAGGCCAGAACTGATCCCGGGTCTCCCTCAGTGCTCTTACTTACTACACCACCTAGCCGCCCCCATGTTCATCTCTTGTGACTTTGAGAAATGAGGTTCGAGATTTAATTTGAATCTTCTTAGGTTAAAAAAAAATCTGTGTGATGTGTGAAAGAGCTGCATTGGTAGGTACTCATAATCACTACATATTAATAGTATATCACATATTATTGGAGGCTTTTGAGTAATGGTTGGATGACCATTTGTTAGGCCTTAAAAGTCTGAGTCTTTGATTGAATATAAGATGTATGCACAGATGTATGTATCATAATAGTTGCTTCTAGTTTACTTTCCTATACATCTGGCTATGAAAGTTCCAAACAATTTTATGTTTATGAAGGGAGATATGTCCATATATCTAAACTTAAATTAAACTCTTCCTTTTGTTAAGAGACAAGTTCATAGGAAAAATGGTTATAAACAGATATGTTTACAATTTACAATCTAAGATTTTTATCTAAAGATCCCAGAAGAACAGAGACATATGTATGTGCCATTAATCTCCATTTAAGACCAAATTTTTAAAAGACCCTGAACCATTTTCATATTTATGTTTTAGCAATTCAAATATCATTATTTTAAAAAATGATATCTGGTGAGAAAGAAAACTTGGAACAGACAAAAATTATACTGAGAGATTGTGTGGTCTCTGGATTTACATTTAGATAGCTTGGGCTTGGGGCCCCAGTGCTGTTACCTGTAAGCCATGCTACTCACTCACCTTAGGTACATCCTTTTGCTTTTCAAAGCTTAAGATTCTTCACGTAAAACCAAGATAATAATACTTGGAATGCCTAGTGTACCAGATGGCTGTGAGACTCAAATAAACTCATATATGGTAATCAATCAATGAATCAAATATTTTTAAATTGTCCTCGTTTTTCCAGACACCATGCTAGGCCCTGGGAATATAGTCAGACAAACAAAACAATCCCTATTTACACCAAGCTTCTGTTATAATATGGGAGACAATACATAAAGTCCTTTGTAACTCTAAAGTTTATTTCACGTTACTATACTTCATATACTCAGTATTCCCCCAATCAAACTAGATTTTTCTACCTTTTTTTTTTCCCTATCTCTGTGCTTTCTTTACGATGTTTGCTAAACTTTACATGCTCAGTGCTCCTCCTCTTAGGGCATTTCTCCTTGTGAAAATTAGACCCATCCTTTAAGACCCAGTTCCTCCAAAAAATACCTTCCCTAATTGCATCTTCCCCCACCCCAGGTGATCTCCTCCTCTAATTCTCAGAGCACTTTGCCTATATCTCATATACACTTAGTATATTCTCTTTGGTATTATACATATTTGTAGGCATATTTCAATTCTTCTATTATATTGTAAGCTTCTTAAAGAAAGTCACTGTGCCTTACCTCTCTTCAAATTCAAAGCTCTATATCTTAAATATAGTAAGTTTTTAATACACATTTCTAATCGTTGTTATCACCTAAATGAGGCAAAACTTTCATTTCTTGGTCAGAATACCAGGGAAAGAGCTTATAACAAAAAAAAATGTACTAGGAAAAAGTGGTTGCCTTCCATTTTCCTGAGAAATACTTGATATCCAAGTTCTTTGTCACCTGAATTTTGATATTGATCTCTTTGCTTAATATTTAAGCATCACGAAGCTGATCAGTTTCAAATCTGGTATTGAGCACAACTGTTAATTCACATATGGGAAACTAACATAAAACAAGGAGGTAAGGGTGGGACCTAGGACACAAATCTAAGAGGTTTAGGTTTGCTTTCAATCTTCCAGCAAATGGGATTTTCAGTGTTTATATCTACCAGAATAGTATAATTGTTACATGATATTTGATGACAGCTCTGGGAAATATGGTCACTAACGACAAGCTAAATTACTAACTAGTTCCTTCTGGTTGCTACCTCTGCAAGGTGAAAGGTTACTTTTGCATCTATCCAGTTTCATCTCTTGAGATTACAAAAGCAATAAAATAATCTTGACCTGTGTTGCAACCAAAAAAGTGATTTAGAATCTATTCACTAATCCTGCACATTTTTGGTTGACTTTAGGTAAAACTATTAATATATATGTATATATTATATATGTATACCCATCAATATTATATAAATATGTCTACACATACATGTTTATGTATATGTGTGTATACACACACGCACACATATTTGTAAAATCTCCTGGGTAACATTTTGATGGAAGATCAAAGTTGATAAGACAGTAAAATGTTGCTGTGAAATAATGACTTTAAAATATACATTCCATATATTGGAAGGGCTTTTTAAAAGTTCATATGGACATCATATGAACCATATTTCCATGCATATTTTCACCACTTTGGAATTTTCAACTGTAGAATTTTAGAAGTAAATATTACCTTGGCACAGTGATCCAACTATAGGTAAATGTGTTCAGTTGTTGACAGTTTGAGACCTAAGAAATTTCAGTAACTCTCCTCCCTTGGCTATATAAGATGTATAATTTATGTTATACAAAGACTCAGCTCCTACAGGCATGGATGAACTGATGCATCAAACATTCAGATATTACTTCCAAATCAATACACAGAAAATGTTTTAAATTAAATACATTCCACATATACAATATATTTTGGATCTTATGTTCCTGGTTGGTCAGTGGAATGGCTGGATTTTTGAAGATAAAGGCATATAGTTATTTATATATTCCATTACTGAATCTATTTTTTCCATCTGCTCATAAAGTTGGAGGCTCAGCTTACTGTAGCTGAAACTTGCAACTGCCTAGGTTTAGTTCATATTATAAATATCATTTTTTATCAAGTGTATTTTTTTAGGCTAGAAAGAGTCATTAATCAATTCTATCATAGAAATTAGGGATGGAAACAACTGGCTCAATCACCCTGGCATAGGAAGGGGACCAAAGGCTATGACAACCTTTCCATTAGATCTCTCAGCTTCTTCTGTTCTTTGTGATAATAAAGTCTTTTAAAACATTCATCTTTAGTTTTGTATGAAGCGATGCCCTGAAAATGTGTGAGCAAGCAATACACAAGTGGTTTTTCCAGCAAGCTGTCTCCCAAAAATCAGCTGGAAGAATTTAGACTTTTAAGTACCAGGACTCTCCATTAAAACTTTTTTGAATTCCAGAGTTTGAAATTGGAAGACTTGGAAACAAACAAGAGTCCCAAGGTCAGACTATTAAACTCCTAGTAAAAGACCTGTTGTATAAAAAGACCATTTTCTTCTTGCTATTGTTCCCTTTTTCAATTCCTTTTCAACTATACTGTGAGCTCTTTGGTCCTATTTATTATTCCCCCCTCAAGGATGATGAAAGATACTTTAAAAATGCAATGCCCAGGGGACTTCTTGTTAGGGTTTTTATATGACCTAATTGGGAATCTTTGGTGATGAAAACATTTCCTGATATTGAGACCCTTCCACACCCAAAGGGTTTTGTTGACTGCCAGTGAGTTAGATTGGCAGGGACTCTCCCATGATTTCCTAGTGTCACCAGTATCTCTTCCTTGGGAGAGATGGGAAGAGGAGAGCAGGATAGACAAAATGTTGATGCTGTCACATATATTCTCATTTAGAAGCCCTCAAGCCCAAGATTGTTAATGATAGCCTGAATCAAGCAATGGATTCTGGAATCTGCTAGTGAGGAACAGATCCATACAGGATGTTATTATAAGACTTTATTTTAGCTCATAACCTTGACCTTAAGTCATTTTCCAAGTGATAAGGAAATAGTATGTGTATTACATAAAATTCAAGAGAACTAGACTTTTTAGTTCCATCTCTGCTACTAGTTGTGTGATCTTGATATAAGATATCTTATTTCTCTGGGCCTCAGCTCCTTAATCTATAAAATGAGAAGAAGGGACTTTTAGAATCCTTTTTAGCTCCAAAATTCTAACATCTAAGCAGATATAGGGAGACAGTCCAGTGTAATAGAAAGAATGCTGGGCTTAGAATCAAAGGCAGTGGCCTCAAATTTTGGTTCTATCATCTATTATATATGGGGCTTTAGGAAAATCACTTCCCTTCTCTGTGCCCCAATTTTTCCATCTGCTAAAAAGGTGTAATAATGTCTATGCTACCAAATCACAGGGCTGTGGTGAGGATCAGATGAGATAACATGTTTAAATAGCAATGTAAAGTTAAAGTACTGTCTGGACAGCTACAGGCACCAACAGGGTTAATTATCTCAGCCACATAACTGCTAATTATCCAAAAATTTTAAAATGTCCCCAGGAGGTACAACCTGTTAATATAATCCAAGTGTCAAATAATTCAGTGGGAATGTGTTGTTGGAGATGGTATTCTGGTTAGGCTCCTATGTCTTGGTTCACATCACATATATGGAGACAAGAGCTTAGATAAATGATATTGCATGTCAAGGGTTCCACCATGTTAATGTCAATGATATTTCCCAATCAGCTGTACTGAGAATGTATTGTGAATCATCAGAAAGTCAACTGAAGTAAAAACATTAGCTTCACAGGCCACTCAAGGCTGACAGCATGAGACCTAGTGAGGCCAAAAAAAAGAGAGCAATACATCTGTGTTTCATTTTGTCTAACTCTGCATTAAGACCTCTTTCCTCCACTCCCTCCCTCCCACCATCCTTGGAACAGAGGCAGTAAACTAATCTTTTGCACAGCACATTTGCACACAGAAAGGGAAAACATGAAGGGAGGACAACACATGGGATAGGGAAAGGGGTTTGAACTGAATTTGCCCTTCTCACCTCCTCCACAGGACTCGGAACACTCCGTGAAGCCCTCGTACTCCCAGTCGTACAACTCGTCAAAATCCTGCAGGCCACCATACAGCAGGTCGGTCTCCTCAGGATTATACTCGGAAATTTCCCCGTTGCAAGGTCCGGCATAACAGGCACGCTGGGACACTGGCTTGGGCCCTTCACATTCATCGACAGGCAGATCGGCCACAGACTGGGAGAAAGACAGCAGCACCTGACACTTCACCATCCTCACCTGGGTGCCCACACCACAGGTGACTGTGCAGGCTGACCAGGCCTCAGGGATGAATCTACAGCAGGCAAGGAAACCAGAAGACAAGATGAGAAGTCCCCAGAGGGACAGCATGGGGGGCAGAAGATGCAGCATCCCTCCTCTGAGAGTTTCTGTGGCTGCAGGCCACCCTGTCTTTAGGAGGTGGGCTTCATTTTAGCTCCTCAGCTGTAAGGCCACTGTTTCTGGATGGGTTTCTTCGCAAGTGTTATTTGAACCCCTGGCTGCGAAGCATTCCAATGACACAGACCACCTGCTGCTTCGGGGTTGCCTGGCCTCCTGCTTTGCACCCCCAGTGTTAGCTCATCAGGGAAGGGAATTTATTTTTTCTCTCCCTGCTCTAAATACCAGCATTTGTGCATGCTACAAAATTCTAGGAATTCTTACAGTGCAAGAATGATGATGTTAATAAGTACAATATAATAAGCTCAGGGAGTTGGGGGGGGAGGGTGGCAGGATTTTTTTTTTAGTCTGGACCTCACAGTCTGAAACTTGCTTTACTTTTCAGTCTAGTATGCTTTTCAAAAATATGAATAAATATACACATACATGCACCTATATATGCAATCATGTACATATACATGTATAACTGTGTGTAGGATTCTAGAATAATGAATCAAGATGTGGAAGGCGCTGTAGGAGATATCTAGTTCAATACCCTCATTTTATAGATGAGAAAACTTAGGTTCAGAGAGAGAGTGGTCTTATATCTATAATCACACACACATATATATATATATATATATATATATATATTTAGAGGTTTCCAAGAATGTAGGGAAGGCCTGAGCCTTACACATTCTTTGAATTAGTCTGAACTGTGATTCTTTTTATAAAATAGAAAAATGCTATGTTATAAATTTAGACCCACAGGCACGCCATAGTAAATGAGTGGTTTTGTGTTTGTACCAGTTTGTTTAACCCCAAAGACGAGCCATTAGAAATTTTCCACACTTGTCAGAACTATTTTCTCAATGCCTGTCCGGAATCCAGGGTGATGCCCTAAATTCCAACACAACATTATGATATTTCCCAGAAGTATTCAAAAGCAGTGACCATGGGCCAGGACCAAAACTCAGAAGGAGCCAGTGACCTTTTCTTTTTTCTACTAAGCACAATGTGTGGCACAAAATCTTGGGGATGACATTTCGAGTTCTCCAAGATTTGACTGTTTTCATGGGAAGGCCATGCAAAATACAGAGCAGGCACAAAAACCTGGCTCCCATTTTCTCCACTTGGCAGGAAAGGAAAGAATTGATAAGAAGGTCATAGCATGAAACCCATATCAAGTGCAAACGTTTCATGTCTAGTTTGGGGAAGTTGAAATCCCACAAAAAAAAAAAAAAAAAAAAACGGAGTCCAAGTTTTCAGACTTGAAGGAATATGACACTGATCATCCCTGGGCCCAGGGCTATGTTCTGCCAAGGTGTATACAGCAGTGAGGATATGGCAGTAAGAGTGGGACTCCACCCAGAGCAACAAACAGAACCACAAATATTTGGCAAGCATAACCTAAAAGTAAGACTTCTTTGTGAAATATCTGCCTGCCGGGTCACAATACAGCCCTGTCAGAAAGGAGAAGGATGAATAAATGGCCACACAGGATCTCTTCCATGAAATTTCTCATCATAAACTTTACTCCCTTACTTTCCCATTGTGAAGCTGATTTGAACTAACTATTGGGGTTCTCAGAGATTTAATGCAAAAATGAAACGAAAGGTATGTGTAACTTTGAAGTGGTGTTATTCTTAGAAACTTTCAGTGGTCTAAAAAGCAAAAGTATACACTCAGAAAGACCCTTCTCCCAACAACCTCACACACCACTTCTACATGTGCCTTTGCCCATCTGACTCTATGTGAATCCAACCCATGGAAATGAGAATGTCAAAACAGATTTTTTTAAAAAAGTAAGACCTTCACTAAAGCCTTCTTCCATGTGGTCTGGAGGTGATTCCTACAGAGCATAAATTCTTGCAGGTACTAACAAACAAGAAGTTCACTGAATATGGACCCCAGGAGTGTAGCAAGTATGTCTGTTTCCTGGAGACCAACCTACCTATTTCAAGATGCTCATCACAAGATCAAGGTTATAGATTTTTTGGCTACTTCAATTCTCAAACATAATTTACTAAATTACAGATAGTTTCATATTTGTTTTGCTGAGGAACTTCCCAGAATGGTGAAATCATAGGTCCCAGAAATATTCAAGTATTGAATTATAAAAGCAAAAGAAACCATACATATGTGTGTGCCAATCCTGGCCCATGGGAAATCCTCGATAAATGCTTGTTGATTGACTGGCATGTTCATGGAGTTCACTGATAGGTGTGAGAATTAGGTCAAATTATGGACTGCATGCCCCATTTTAATAACCTCATTCTTATAAGAAACTTATTTTCCTAAGAATATGGTGAGGTGCCAAGGCACGATGGCAGACTTTGGAGTCTGGAAGACCTGGTTTAAGGTTCCTCTACTGACATATGCCACCTGGACATGTCACTTGGGTCCTTAGGCAACTGTCTAAGACTATAGATTGTAGAAGGGAAGCTCTTCTACATTGGTAGAGAGAGTTGCCTCACTGATGGAATCACAGCTCTGAACCAAATAATATGGTGGTCTACCTATGGAGGATTTATTGGAGGGCATGCACAGAAATTGTATAGGGTGAGCAGGCACGGGTGGCTGGGATTTCTATCATTGTTGGGATGGTGGGAGAGCCCACATTGATAGAATAAAAAATCCATTGAAGTAATAAGATGGTGTCAGAAAGATGTTTTCTTGACAGCTAAGAAGATAATTTCAAAGTAAACAACCATTTTACAATTTCTTTTTTCTGTCCCATAAATGCTATTATCTACTGCCCTATCCCCACCCCTTCCAACCTACATTCTATAATGATTTCTATTACCTATGATACTGGAGCATTATTCTTTCATCAGAAATCTGATAAATGAGAAGCTGAGGATATCATAGGTAACTGAAGTTTACAGGGAGTTCCCAATGCACATTTTGTATCTTAACTTCATTTTTTTCTCTCAGATTTTTCTATCAGGCCTACCAAGTAATGAAATAGATTAGTGACATGGTATGAAGAATATCAGAAACTAGGATCATAGTGGGGAGGGAACAGGATGGGATAAAGGTCATATAGTCCAAATCCCTAACTTTATAGATGAAGAAATAGAGCCCTTGATAGGTTAACTAAGGCCAATAAGGTAACTAAGGCCACACTTGACAGAATTAGGTTTTTGAACCTAGGTCATCAAATGTTAATTTTAGTGTTCCTTTCATTGGACTTGGAGTCAGAGGATTTGGGTTTGAATCCCATTCCCACTACCCAGTACCTATCTGACCTCAGGCAAACGACTATACCTCCTTGGGCCTGTATTTTCACCTACAAAGTGAAGGGGTTGGAACCAATGATTTCCAAGTTCCCTTCATGTTCTGGATATTATAATCTCCATTTTCCCACTTACTCTGGAGTATAAGTTCTAATGGGCAACAAAAGCGCCAAAAGGCAGATAGCAAGAGGGAGAGTCTAGCAAAATATAATTCTTCAAATTAGATGATAGTTTCTGAAAAATCAAGATGTCTATACTTCACCACCACTGTAGCTTAGACCTTTGTCAATTCTGGCCTGGATTATTACAATAGTTTCCTAATTGGTCTTTTTGTCTCAAGTCTTTCCCCTTTCCAATCCATCTTCCACACAGCTGCCAATGTGATTTTCCTAGAACTCAGCATTTACCATGTCATTTATCTGTTTTTTAAAATTCCAGTGGCTCTCTGATCAAACACAAACTCCTCTGTTTGGCTCTTAAAGCCTTTAATAATCTGGCTCCAATCTACCTTTACTGCTTTATTGTACATTATCACCCTTTTACACACTCCACAATGCAATCGAACTCATCTTCTTGCTGCTGCTCACACATGACAGACCATCTCTGTCCCATACTTCTGAAATGCAAACTCTCAACTTCACCATTTACTCTAATTTCTTTCCAAGCTCAATTCAAGCACCACTTTTTACATAAAGCCCCTCCTGATCCCTCAAATTGCTAGTGCCAATACCCTCCAAAAATACTTTGTGTTTATTTTAAATACATTTTGTATATGATATATGAACATGCTATCTCCCGTGATAGAATAAAAGCTCTTTGATGGCAGATACTAATTCATTTCTGTCTCTGCTATCACATTACCTGTCACATAGTAATAAACAAATTCTTGTTGATTGACTGAGACATTTTAGTGTTTGCATTTAAAATCTATAGAATATATTAAAATACATAAAATGGAATAAATACATAAATACAAAAGCTCCATGGACCATTAGTAGTCTTACACATGTTGGCAAACATCAAAATAAGTAAAATATTTGGGTATTTCTCAATACATTATCTATCTATCTATCTATCTATCTATCTATCTATCTATCTATCTAT
>NW_027185799.1:10817065-10844118 GCF_028583685.1 Petaurus breviceps papuanus
TATCTATCTATCTATCTATCTATCTATCTATCTATCTATCTATCTATCTATCTATCTATCTATCTATCTATCGCTGACATCTGATGTATAAACCTTAAATTTAGGTCTTTAAAATTCCTAAAAAGCTTTCCTGATTCATTAATTTTCCCCTTTCCTGAGTGTCATGATTGGTTTATGTCAGTCTCTGAAGAATCAAAGTTACACATTCATTCAAAATGTGATGGAGAGCTACAAGTAGGTATGAGCAAGTTACAACAAATAATTAATAAAGAATTAAGCAGGAGAAACAGAATGAAAGATATCATCAGAGCTAAGTATCACTAGAACAGGAGGTAGGCTGATCCACTTGTTGGGCTCTCTCCAAGAATAGAAGAATTTGGATGAGGGGTGTACAGGATAAGAAAGTATGTATCTATTGATATTAAAGACAATCTGCTTTTAAAGGAATGTTCTCCTTTAACAATAATTTCAAAAAAACGCGTGTTATAAATAAATTTGTTTAAAAAACAATAATTCATACTTCCATAGAAATCCTAGGTAGTATATACTCTCTTCTAACAGCAGTTGGCATTTCAAAAGAAAATAGCTGACAATGAAAATGACTAAATAAATGTTTTCACGTAAAGATTGGCCCCTCCCCAATCCCCATCCCAACATCTCCCAAATCTATATTTACTATATTAGGTCACAGGTAGAGGGGAAAAGGCAAGTCTCTAAGAAGGTTCTGGAAAATTTAAAGAGAGTTTGTAGGAATTCTGTCTTGAACAGTGGTTGCTGAGTTTTGAACTTTAAGATAAGATGTTGAATGCAATATATTTTTTCAATTTGTTGATCATTTTGATGTGATATACAAACATACATATTTATATATATATATATGTATATCCTCTTAACCTGGGGTTTTTATTATTGAAAAACATAAAATGATATTTTAATTGAAATTGTACTGGGTAGTTTCCTTCCCTCTTATCGGCATCACTGTCAAGAGAAGGTTTTTTTCCACAAAGCCTTTCCCAAGTCTTCTTCTAGTGCCTTCCTTCTGTTAATTATTTCCTATTTCTCCTATGTGTAGTTTTTGTTTGCTTGTTATCTCCCTCCCATTACTCGGGGGTAAAGATTGCCTTTTGCCTTTCTTGGTACACAGTAGGTGCTTAACAAGAGCTTACTGACTCATTGAATTAAAATGTATACAATGCTTTAAACAGATTGTCTTAAACAACTGGAGTAACTATATTTCTTTGGTGAATGATATGATTTCTGTGGTTATAGTCTTACTGCCTCCAGAAAGTGAAGTACATTCAACACTTTATGTTCTTAAATGAAAAAAAAAAAAAGACACGTCTTGATCAGATCTGATGCCACATAAAATCATGAGATCATAGGAGTTAGAGCCTAGACAGGACCTTAGAGATAACCTAGGTTAACTTCAATTTATAAATGTGGAAACTGAAATATAAGAAAAGTATTTATGGAACCCAACTCTCTGGTATATATAAAGTCTTGTGAAAATTAGATACACTTGTGAAATTCAAAAGCTGTTTCACTTTCTATTGGCTGTACTCAAAGGAGAGGCCTTTACTGGAGAGAAGAGGAAATGAATAATTATCAAAAGAAGACTAAATAGAAGCACAATTCATTCATTTGCTAATTGTTCTTCCATTACCCAATCATTAACAAGAGTTGGGCCTTTAGAAATGACATTTTTGTTTCATGGATTTCATACACACACACAATTTATAAAATCTAATCCATTCACTTCTAATAATTTTTCTTACTATAGACATTAACTGGACTTAGGGTTTTAGAAATGAAATATTTTATAGTATTAATATTCTCTTCCTCCTCAAATTATTTATTATTTACTTGATCCTGTATTAATAGTATCCCCTCAGTAGAACGTAGGAATCTTTAAGGACAGAGACTGTTTAATCTTTGTTCTTCTGTCCCTAGTGACTAATACCATACATTACAAATACTAAGGTCTTTAGTAAATAAAGGTTTGCTTAAATGAATTGAATTGATATATACTTAATACTTTACCACATAACCAATTCTTTTCTTGTATCAGTAGAATTACTTTAGGGTCATTTAAGATAAAAATTGCTATATAGATTGCAGTTATTAATACAGTGCCATTATGCTGCTCTGGTTTTTATACATAAATTGTAAAATGCAGGAGAATAACATAAGGAAGCCTTCATTTGGGTTAAGTTTTCCAGAATCACTTTTAACATTTGAGTTATTGCACTGCAGGGCTTAGGTTTTATTTATTTATTTTGGGGGTGTGGGAGTGAGGTGGGGAGGGTAAGGGGTACGGGTGGTGAAAGAGGAAGAGAAAAAGCTGAAAAGGACCACTAGCCACAAAGGAATCTCGAGAATAGTGTAGCTGAGGCAATAAAATACAGTACAAGTAATTCTATACTGAATTAACAAAAAGTCTTTTTGTAAACCTGCTATTTAAAAGGGCAAAAAAGCCCTCACACTGCTTTGGTAATAGAGCATTATTTGGTCTGGTTGCATCTTAAATTTAACCTGACCTCCCTTTTAGTCTTAGTCTTTGTCTTTTGCCCAAAGGAGTTTGCCCTTTTAGGAGAAGAGATAGATGCCTACAATCTCACATGGCTTGTCTTTGGGTCAGCAGGAGTAAGAATATTTTAATTTTAGCAAAAGTGGTCATGAAATTATCAAAAACTTGCCGATTCAAGGGCTAGAAGGGACCTTAGAGATTACTTACTCCAGTTTCCTCATTTTACAGGTGGGGAAACTGAGGCCTTGATTAGGTAAGTCATTTGCTCAAGGTCCCATGTATTAATGGTAGAGTTGGTACTTGAACTTGGGTGTTGTAACTAGAAGTCCAGCAGTCTCAGTCCTGATGAAACTGAGTAAAACTAAAGGTTAAAAGGTTGTAGGTAGAGTGAGGGAAGGGCTATAGACACAGAAATGAATAACCTCAAACTTCTATTTCTGACTTTTCTTTATTTTCCATTTCACTTTCTGAGGTCTTATTCTAAAAGTCATACAAATAGGGTGCTACTTTCTGGATTTGCAAATGGCAGTTCGAGAAGATTAAAAAATTCCAAACAAAACCACACCCTACCAACATGCAGAATTTGGTGATAAAGACAAAAGCCTTCATTCACTTTGGGAATTTTAGGAGAATATGTGAGCTCTCTAATAGTAAAAATCCTTAAAAATAAATCTTGTGGATAGAAAATAAACTATAAAGCAATACTTATAAAAACTGTTTGATGCTGAATTTTAAAGATGGAAAAATAGATAATTGGAATAAAAGAGTCAATCCAAAATATAACCTAGGGCATCTAAAATAGTAGTTTTATAAATCCAATATTACTAAATTTTGGGGAATGGAGTTATGATTGACTAAAACTGAATAGGTGTTTGGTGAAAAGAGAATTCAGTTACATGCTTTATATAACATGCTAAACTCCCAATAAATCAATAATCTAAATAATAAAAAACAAAAATTGGAAGAAAAAGGAATCTTATATTTATCTTAGTTGTAGGAAGGAGAAACAAGTTTATATGTTACAAGAAATTTTGGGATATAAAGTTGAAGGATTTGACTAAACCCAAATTAAAAAGATTTTGCATGACAAAAAGCAATATTTTCCAAATGCAAGAAAAAGAAACACAGATGAAAAAAAAATCTTTGTAGTAAATATATCAGATAAAAATCTGACACTATTCTGTTATTGGATCAAAAGTGCCAGAGTAAATCATTGAAATAGAACAAAGAAGCCAGAAATAGAATCTAGGATATGTAAGAGACCAGTGTCTGATAAACTCAAGATGACAAAACTTTGGGGAAACATTAAGAAACTTTTTTTCATGCAATAATGGAATGATGATTGTTATCCCTGTTCCCAATCTGAAAAAACAAAAATACCCAAGTAGATGATTTTAAAGGAAGAAAAATAAATTGTTCTTAATTACTTGAAAAAATATTTAAACCAGGAGTTCTTGAAATTTTGTACCTCTTTGTTTTGTATTCATCAGGTATCCCTTTGTTAGTCTGGTGGACCTAAGGAATCCTTCTCACAATAATGTTTTTAAATGCATAAAACAAAAGATATATTAATATAAAGAAAATATATTGAAATGCAATTCTTAAAATATATTTTAAAATAACAGAGCTTCCTACCCCCACGTTAAGAGCTTTGATTTAAAGTAATAATGAGAAAAATATGAATTAAAACATCATTGAAGTTTAGACACACCAAAATGGCAAAAATGACTAAAGATGATAAAAATCAACATAAGCTTGCTATAGGAAAATATATTGTTGGAACTGATTATAAATTGACATAAGCTTTTTGGACAATAATCTGACAATCAATATACAAAAAGAGTTATAACACCAACTGTAGTTTTTGACCACTAGACAAACCAGGAATCATATCAAGGATGATATTAAAAGGCAACATAAAATGCCAATCTATCTGTACAGAAACATTCATGTCTTCTTTCTTTTTACTGTTGAAGAACTGTAATGGCCAATCAACCACCAAGGAATGGTTGAATGATTTGTGATATGACAATAGGAACTATTACTCCAAGATAAAAAACAATAAATTTGAGCAATACAAAGAAAGACAGGTGAAATTACATCCAGTGAAGATAACAGAATGAGGAAAACGCTTCTTAACAACTAAATAAGACTGTAATACCTAATAATGGTGACAAAACTCTTTAAAGAAATCAGAACATACTTTTTGTTAAGTTGATATTATAGTTTTTCACTTGCAAAAGATAAACATGTAGTTTAGATTCTATGATTTTATTCTATTTTGTTTATTTGTTGACAGTGTATAATTCAAATTAAAAAAATTAATTAGGCCATTAAATATCATTAATTAATTTATATAATAATATTTATTACTTAATCATAGCTTTTTATGACTGAAAAGGGACTTAGAAGACAGTCAGTTAATCCTTTCACCTTCAAGCAGAACCATACCTGAGCCATCACCAAACAAATGAGAATCATTCCTATTTAAGGTTCTTTTGTCAGAATGTACTTAATCAGGGTGGCAAATTTTCTCTTTTATTTCTTTTGACTTGTGACTCTTTAAAACAGATAAAAATTCACTACAGGTTAGTGGTACATGTTTAATTTCAAGGTCCTAAATCATGTGTAGTTCCTTACTTATGACCTTTCATTTCTGAGAGCATTTTCACTGTTTCCCATGCCTAGAAGTCTCTCTATCCTCATCTTTGCCTCTTAGGTCTTTCTTGATCAAGTGAAAATAAATTTGTAAAATGCTTATCACAGTACCAGACACACATAGTAGGCCCCTTATAAATGCTTATTCCCTCCCCTCCAGATTAATCCCTCTTCCTTGGCTTCCTTCAAGTCTCAACTAAAATCCTATCTCCTCTCAGAAGTCTTTCCCAGAACTCCTTAATTTTAGTACCTTCCCCCTGAGATTCTCTCTAATTCATTGTATGTATGAATATATGGATGAATGTGTGTATATATATAATCTTTATGTATGTATTTATGTATGTATATGCATCTTATTTGTACAAAGTCATTTGCATGTTGTCTCTCCCATTAGACCTACTCTTCTTGAGAGTAGGGACTGGGACTAGTTTTTGCCTCTGTATCAGCATTTTACACAGTGCTTGGCACTTAGTAGATGATCAATAAAACTTGTTTACTTGATCCAAGCACAATTTTCCAAAGGATTAGCTTACTCACTGATCCCAAAATATATCATATGGAATGTCTTCCTTTTCTAATAACTGCCCATATATATTCAGGGGGTTCCATGTACCTCAGCCATGTACTAGGACTTTTCTACCTTATTATGTTCCTTAGGTGTCCAGGAGAAATTAAATCATCAAAATGAAGGACAGTTTTGTTGCTGACACTGACAAATGCAGCTTAAAAAAATCAATAACTATCAGTAAGTTCTATTTCCTAATTGCTGTTAAGTAAATACCGTGGAATAAAATCAAAGATCCAAGATACATTTTTATTTTTTGAAGAGAAATAATATAATATAAACTTAACAAAAGGTATCTCCCTGTAACAGCATGTTGTTTCCATTCCATTATCTTCACTATACATCATTTCACATGTCTTTCTTTGCATTGTCCAAATTTGTTTCTTTTTTAAAATCTTGAAATAATAGTTCATTATGTTCACATATCACAGTTTATTTAGTAATTCCCTAATGGATGATTGTCCATGAAAGTTGTTTCTAGGTTTTTTTTTCTAGTAAAATTAAAGCATATATGAATGTATCTGTATGGATAGATCTTTCCCTTTTTTAAAAATAATTTCTTTGGGATGTAGAATACCTTTGAGTGGTCAAAAACCATAGCTGGTTTAAAAAATCTTGACTTAATCCTAAAGATGGTATTAAAACAAAGGAGTCTTAGTTAAAAAAGCATTCATAGGAGCTTCATTGGCAATAGTGAAAAACTAGAAAAACCCTACATTTCCAATGATTGGGTCATGGATAAATAAAGTGTGGTATATCAGTATGCTACTGGCAGGGGGGTATGCAGGGAAATGTTTAACAATTGATTCTCCAAAGCATAACACACTTTAAAGTTTAATCTTCACTATTAAAATTTTCTCTCACTTCCTTAATTTAGACAATTAACAAAATAATAAATTAAGCTCTGATGTGTAGTATTTTCTGATTTCCCAGGTATAAATGTTCATACTGAAAATTTAACAACTGGCTCCTATTGGTGCCATTTATGATGAACGACCCAGAAAGGGGTTGATGCTAAGAAAAGAATAATTAAGAGTTGTGGTATGAAGTGGAGAATCTATGGAGAGTAACTGGGTTAGTAAGCATCTATGCAGAAAAGAAAACTGACAACAAGGTTAAAAAATTTAGAAAAAAAGTCCTATTTCTTGTGAAAGTAATAGACTTATTCTCTTTAGGAGGCTGGCCCTAGTATGATGAACTAACAGCCTTTTCCTATTAGAGGAGTGTCTTAAAGCCTCTCTAAATTATGGAATCTTAATTTTGTGGCTACAGTGAGAGGTTTCATTACCATGAGTGGAGGTATCACCTTATCATTTAGCTTTTGTGTCAAGTTAAAATTGTTGTAAGTGTGTCAACTTATTAACTTAACTGATTAAATCTTAACTTGTTCTTGATAAAGCATGAGTTTCCTTGAAACATAAGCATCCTATAGAAGAAAAGGATTTATTGATGGTTGAAATCTTTCTAGTCATCTTCATATGTCCCACAGATGAAGCGATGCTTTTCCTTGTGTGGGCAGCAGAAGCTCATGGTTAATTTCCACTCCTTTCTGGACTTTCTAAGACTTCATCAAGAGGGCTGAGAAAGATGAAAAACCAAACGGGCTACAGGTATGTAGGAGTATACAGGCAGGATAGGGCAGATCTGAATGAAGCAGAGTAATTTTGTTGGTCTCCCTGCTTTTAATATATTTATTATAAGTCTTGGAAACTGAGGGCTCAGCACTTACATAATAATGAATTTACCTCCCACTTGGCTTTTTGGGTTTAGCCAGACACAGCATGGATTCAGAATTAGGCATTTCTTGAGGTTGGTTTGATCGTTACAAAAAAACATTTTGCAGAGATCAAAATGTCATGGCTGCTTTTACTAAAGCTCCCCTTTCCCCCGCCCCCTTTTTTTTAAAGTGGGGGTGAGTAGATATCAGTTGGAAGCCAGAATGTAGTTTCAATGCAAAGCTGAGTTTGTTTTCCCTCGACTTTGATAAAAATCTCATTTACTGCAAATGCTAAATCCTTTTCAGGAACTATTTCTACTTCACATGGAATAAAGGGTTTATCTGGCATGTTGTGAGAGTTTCTTTCCGCTAATTCAACATGTTTGCTGTGGCTTTCCAGCTAAAGTTCAGTTAATTAAAATAGAACTTAATGGACTTAACATATATTGGTGGTGACAGGGCCCATGCTTTATTTTGGCACACAGTGATTCCATTAATTTGTCTTTGTCACTCTCTAGGGCACAGCTGAGCGACACAACTTGGAGTTAATTTTCGGTAAAGTAGATGGAGAAGGAAAGCTGGTGCTGGTGGGTGAAGCTGAAATTTAGAATAACTTGGTTTATTGTAAAATATTCTGATAACCAAATGGGAAAATAATCTTCTACCTAGAGTTTTCTGTTGAATTTGCTTTTTACATACATGCTACGAGCCGAGTAAAGGAGTAGAGAGCATTTTATCCCAAATGTTGGAGGAAAATAATAATTCACAGTGCAATACAGCAAAAAGGTCTGGATCTAGGATCCTGCTTTTTGTAAGAGAAGAGATTGAGAAGCGGCTTCAGAGGCCATCTAGTCAAACCTCTCAGGCATTGAAAAATCTGAGGCTGAGAAAAAATGAAACTTTTTTTTAGCATGGATCAAGCCCTGGACCTGGAGTCAGGAAGCCCCGAGCTCAGATTTGGCCTCAGACACTAGCTGTGTGACCTTGGGCCATTCATTTCATCTATGTTTCCCTTGGTTTCCTTATCTGTAAAATGGAGATAATAACAGTACTTCCCTCTCAGAGTTGTTAAGGGGATCATTACGTACTTAGCATTAGTGTCTGGTACATATGTAAACACTTATTCCATTCCTTTTCCTGATCCCCCTTAAGTGTAGTGCTTTCTATGGATTATCTCCAATTTATCCTGTATGTAGCTTATTTCTATATAATTGTTTTTGTGTAATCCTTCTGTGATACTGTGAGTTCTTCAAGAGCAGGGACTGTTTTGTTTTTTGCCTTTTTTTCTGCATCTCCAGGTACTTAGCACAGTGCTTGGCTCATAGTAGGTGTTTAATAGATGCTTATTGGCTAACAGTGTAGGTAAACAGCTGCTGCTACCTTAGAGCATCAGATAATTGTCTGGGAGAACTGGGAGATTGTCTAGGCTCACAGAACCAAGATATGTCAGAGATAGTGCTTAAACCTGGAACTTCCTGACTAACATTTCTGTCACTTTAAACTTTGCAACATACTTTACTCTCCTCTCATTTTAGCCTAACAAAAACCCTGTGAGGTAGGTATTGTGCCCATTTTATACATGAGGTCATAGATGACTTGTCCATGGGCACACTGCTAGAGGGTCTGAGGTGAAATTACAACTCAGTCTTCTCAATGACCAATTTAGCAATGCTATCCCTTATACCACACTCAATGGAAAAACTAAGCATTTAGGTAGTGATGTTGACAAATTAGGCAGTAGAGGTTCTGGGGAAAAGTGGCTATGCTATTGAATGATATGCCTTTTATGAGAGAAGGGCTCTCTCTGTCTCTCTTTCACACACACAGACACACACACACACACACAGAGGAATGAGTAGATCCTGGCCCCTAGTTGCATGTGACATAAACAGAGAAATTCAGTATTTAGGGAAAGATATCAGTAGTTTCTACAGCCCATTTCCCCACTATCCAGTTGGGAATCATTGAATCCTATCTCTAATGAAACTAAATTCCAATGACTTGATAATTTGCTATGACTAAAGATGCCATCCCCTCTACAACTTCATTTCTCTATAGTATTAATTAACCTTGCTGTCTTAGCCAGATTCCAGTCTCATTTTACACATGCTATCAATTTGATTCAGGCTCATTTTGTCCTCATATTCAATCCCTTCTGCATTCTTCCTTCATTTCTTAATTTAAACTGTAGGGCCACTCTGTCTCGGCCAAACCATTGCCATGTCTCAACTCAGACGTGCATGACATTCCCACACATAACATTGGGTACAGTCTGGAAATTCTATGAAAAAATTCATGATTGAATTCCCTTTCATCAGATGCCACTAATACGTACTGTCTATAACTAGACTCTCTTCAAGGACCAGTAATTTTGTTGGTTTAGGTTTTCCCTTCTCTGTTACATTTTGCAGCTTCTAAAACTTAACAAAAATTATGAATTTTTATGGACAAAAAATTCATTACTCTGAAGCTAACTGAAAGGTGAAGATCTCTTCTGAACTTTGCTAGCTAGGTAAACTCTGACAATAGGCAAATACTCTAACATTGGTTCTAGACTTCAAGTCTATCCAGGCTGGTAGGTCTTATTCTGCTAGTATAGTCCTTGAGAACCCACAGTCATAGCTAGACCATTTTTTCCCATGATAAGGTTCTAAAGGAGGATTTTAATGGAACTATGAGCCATCATAAAACATTTTAAAAACCACCTTAACATTTCTACATCTGGTTTCTCTTGCTGAGAGTTCAACACATTGATTATGATTTTATCTTAGCTAAATATGGAGAAACTCCTCTCCAGAATTTAGGCCACCGCATGGTGAATTTTTTGGCCGGGGAAACCCATTTGATATTGGGAAGGATCACAATTTCCATATGTGGAAGGCGTACTCAGACCAACAAAAGCTCAGATCATTCAACATATCCATTAGGGCTTATTATAGTAGTTCTGAGATGAACAATTTCAATATAATTTATCTAAACTTGGGTTTTGGGGCTTTCTGTAACCAACACAATTGATTATCCAATCAAGGAGTTTAATATTTATTGAACATCTCTATGTTCACTATGTTGGGTACTGTAAGGAATATGAAGTTTACAGGAAATGGGGCTTATTTTTGAGGAGGGACAATCAATTAGAAAACAAAACATGGAAAATTTTAAACGAGGACATAGGATTAAATTCTATATGATCAAATTCCAAATGAATGGCATAGATAATAATGTTTATAAAATACCACAAAAATAAATTGTTGTTATTACTTCAATGTTTTGTGGATCTATGATTTAGTCGCTTAGGTGAACCCCATCAAAGAAATACTGCAACCTTTCATGGGTTTGTGAATTATTGGGTCCAAAAAACCCTATCACCAGATGACCAGGCTGCAGGTGATGAGTCTCTCTCCACTTAGCCTGACTGAATTTCTGTCAACACATACAGCCATCATTACTGGGGTCACAGTAGAAAACTGTAACTTGGTATGCCCTGCCAGAAAATATGTTCTACTAGCCTCACCTCTAAGAATAGCCAATATTGACATAGAACTTTAAGGTTTTCAAAGCACTTTCTATATGTTATCTCAGATGATCTTCACAACAACCCTGTTGGGTAGGTGTTGATATTATCTTCATTTTACAGATGAGGAAACTGAGGCAGACAAAAGGTAAGTGATTTGCCCAGGGTCACAAAGCTAGCAAATGTTTGAGGCAGGATTTGAGCTCAGATCTTTTTGATTCCAGATCAAGCACTCTTTCCCTTATGCCAACCTAGATACCCAAAGAGTAGGGGGGTAATTATGGCATTAGTGAGACATCAGAATAAGATTTGATTGAATATATAATTATTAAATATTATGATTAGTGATGGTACTAGCATTATCCGGAATTTATATAAAAAAAAGATGAAAATTGACTCAAGATCTATTTTATAGAAGAGGAGTTAGTCTTGGGGTGGGTCTTGAAGCCTTTGAAAACTTAGAGAGGTATGGGGAGGGCACTTCAGGTATGTGGAGAGAGAGTATAAGAATAATGTTACATTTATATAGCTCTTCTCACAGCAACCTTGTAAAGTAGTTAAGTATTATTTTCATTTTGCAGATGAGGAAACTGAAGTTCTGAAAAGTTAAATGACTTGCCTTTATTTGCACACCTCCTAAGTGTGTGAGGTAGGATCTGAACCTGTCTCTGGATTATAGGTTCATTCCTCTCTCCACTGTATCACACTGTCTAGCAGCAGTGATACTGGAAGGACCAAGAGATGATTAGAGAATGCTGGGTAAAACTGGTTGGTCTGGGACAGAGATTTAACTGTTCTTTGTACCACCTACACAAAAGAGTCACTGTGAATTTCTTTACATAAGGAGAGTAAAATTTAAGAACGTTTAGTTTCAATGGACCTGTTGTCTGCTCAATTATCTCTAAGCAGCATTTATACTGCAGAAAGACAAATCAGGTGCTACATTGTTAGATGCTAAAGAAATATATCAAGGGATTATTTTTTCTTTTAACAAGCCCTTGTTCCATGTTTCTGTTGCTTGCAAGAGAATTCTTCAAGCACCTTGTTTTGTGGCTATAAAAAACAGTACTTTCTGGAACCATTACTGATGTTTGGCTCACTAAATATACTTTGGGGGCAAATATAAAAACACATGTCAGACAATTAACATTTCTAGTCAATTTTTTTTCCCAAACAAGTATTCCTATTCTTAACCACTGGGTTAAGTCATCCACATTCTCAGACACCTTCCAACGGGAATAATATAGATATACGCCTAGGCATTATATTTTTAAAATTCATTTAAAAATGTAAACAAGGTATTTAAGACCTTCAGCATTACCCTATTCACTATTACTGGCCTTTCTTTCTATATCTAATTCCTCATGAATTCTGTTCGTACAGATGTATGACAAGAATTTCCTTCAGTTTCTCATTGAATCAGCCCCATCACTAAGCTGATGCCATCTGGCATCCAGATATTATGGTTGCCCTCTGCTTTCTTTCTTTCTTGCCTTTTTTTTCCTTTAATGGCTCACACCAAAGTTATTTATGGCAACACGTTAAAAGCCTGGGTATCGTGTTAAAGCACAAAAATGTTTTCCCAGTCATGGAGTAAATCTGTTAACCAAAGAATCCAACAAGACAACTCAGGATTTTAAAAAATGCAATATCAAGGAACACGAGACCATGTATTCCTCCCTGGCTTGTGTGGGTTAGATGAAAGACGTTCATCTGGAAAGCCCCAGGGACTTTCTGTGAAGGTTCTTCATTAATCGATGGGTAGGGGGGATGCTCAATGTAATTCAATGAAATAAGTCCCTATCATGTAAAAAATAACCTTTCTCCCACCTGCTGCCTTCAGTCAGATTCTGACCATCCGGACCACAGCTCTGAGCAAGAACCGTAATTTAGAAGTCCTCAAGTGAAACAAATTCAGAAAAAGGAGGAAAAGTAAAAACAGATCCCAGGATACCCTGAGGTCACAAGATCAAGACAGTTTGGGTCAGTCCTGGTATTGGGGATGGTAGTGATGATGAAAATAAGTATGAAGAAGAGAAAATGAACCAGGACATTTCTGGTCTACATATTTTGCTTATCGTTGATGATCCTGAACATTCATCTCTGCTGTGGGTCTTTAGAACAGGCTATCCATGGGTAGGTGGCATCAGGTGGGTGAAGTCAGGTTGATAAAGAAAGGAAAGCAGGCCAGGGGAGAGAGCTATGATGATGAGGGGAATCAAGGTGGGTGTGTGGATTCAGAGATTCTTTTTGAGAGCAGTACTCCACTGGCTAACCATTCCCCAGCACCCCTACTTTGAGGGAGAAGCATGCTCTCCCAGCCTCCATCCATACTGGCACTATGGAACAAGCTTTGGTGACCCTGTGCTAATTACAAATCTGTTCTGAGCAACCAAAAGCTAGGAAGGATCTGATTTCCTTGGGTACCCAATTTGTCCTCTTTTCTTCTGCTTGAGAGCCTAGTAGTTCTGGTAAGTAAAAGATATATAATCTATAGAAATTTAGGGAACCTGAAATAGAAGGCTAGGTTTTTTGAATACTTATTGTGGTTCTTCCTTTCTGTTGTTAAGACATTGAAAGAGATGTGAGCCATTGTTATCATTGTTATTTTTTGTCACCCTTGTCTTTGGGCATGCAGCTCCACCCTAAGCTGTACAATTTGGTAAATTACATCATCCAGTGTATTCAATAGTATGTTAGTAGCCTGAAGGAGTCGAGGAAATGAACCATTTCCTTCCTACTCACATGCAGGATCAGGCATATTCAGCAAGGCATCTAGCTTCTAGGGTAGTAAGTTTCTGGTCAGTAGCAAAAAAAGTTATCTCCTGGGTCCTATTTCAAAATGTTCACTATTGTATTATCTCCAATCCCATACCCTCCAAACAATTAAACTGTCAAAATTTCTATTTTGTCTACTAGGCTTGAAGTGATGTTTATCCCTCAGTCCCAACAATGAATTAAAACCAAGCGTTGAAAATAGAAGATTTGTTGACTATGAAATAATTCTTTTGTCCATTCCTGAAAAGTTTGTTCTGTGACTGGCCTGAGAGTATAGGGAGGACAAATTATGGTACGTGTATCCCTGACCCCCTACTAACTATGAGCTCACGCCAAATTTTGAGAACTTTAAAACTCATAACTTTAAATAACCTTTTCATAACTTTAACTCTTTCTATCTCTGTCTCTTTCTGTCTCTCCATATATATATATATACATACACATATGTATGTATATATATACATATGTATGTATATAATATGTGTGTGTAATTGATACGCTCAGTCAAACTTTTAAATAACACATCCCAAACCTAAATTTATGTTCTTCGCAGTGATGACCAGACTCAGAAGGGCTATAATTTGACCTACTGGTGGAAAAAGGTGATTCCAGAGATAATTTTGTTACTTTGTCACTTCACCCATCCCATTTTCCAAAATTAGGAACCTACTAAAACTATACCAAAAAAAAATTGAGGTCTGTAATGGTCTTAAAGTTCTATGGATCTTTTTTTCTCAAATTTATCTCTAACATCACTATCCTTCTTCCTGTTATATAAACTCAATACTTTCTTGAAGATTTGTACTCAGTGGAGCTGAAAAACCAAGGCATCATTTTTTTTCATGTCTTTTCCCTGGAAATATATATACACACACATAGAGAGAGAGAGAAAGAGAAAGAGACAGAGAGAGAGAAATCTAAAGAAACCCAAGGAATTTTAATAGATTGGGGGCGGGGGAGTAAGTCTTCATTATGAGTAATGTACATCATTTGCCTTTTTGCCCTGCAGGTTTTTAATATCGCTTCTGTTTTTCAGATTTTCCGTAGCTAATTAAGTCACTTAATATTAATGGTAATAATTGAGGATCATAGAATTTACAACTAGAAGGGTCTTCAAGGGCTATGTAGTGTAGTGAAAAGCATCAGCTTTGGAGTCAGTAGATTTGAGTTTGGATCCTAGTTTTTCTACTTAACTGCTTGTGTTCTCTAGACCAAATGACAATCTCTTTGGGCCTCAGTTTTCTCATTTGTAAAATGAGAAAGTCGGATAATGGCAGAGTAGGAGGAGATCTTCCTCACAGTTGTTCCAACAAAGCCCTGAGAAGAACACCAGAAGGAGTAGTGATCAGTGGGGATCCAAAAACAAAATCCATCTCAGACCTGGACTGAGGTTCGGTACTGGACAATGACAAAGAGCGAGGCCATGGATTTAGTATATGCTGTATATACTCAATACCCTCCATCAGACCCTGGTCTGATGCGTGCTTGTGAGTAACAAGGAATAACACAGGCAAGGCGCTTAGACAAAAGGGGAGTCTGCAGCTCTATTCCTCAGCCTGCAGAGCCTTCCCAGCTTGCTGATGGGGACTAGGACCAGCACTAGCCTACCTGTGCTCTAGCACCAGGGTTGTGAAGACCAAACAAACTCATATTATTTTTTCTTTTTTTTGGAGGGCAGCTGGGGTTAAGTGACTTGCCCAAGGTCACACGGCTAGTTTTTGTGTTAAGTGTCTGAGGTCGGATTTGAACTCAGGTCCTCCTGACTCCAGGGCCGGTGCTCTATTCACTGCGTCACCTAGCCATCCCGAAACTCATATTAATAAAACACTTAACACAGTAAGTACTATAGTACTTACTATACACAGTATAGAACTGGGCTACATAGTAGGCACTCTATAAATGCTAGTTATTATTATTATTGTTAATCAGAGGTAAGCTCATAGTTGTATCTCCCAGACCCAAACCAGTTAAGATCTTGTAAAACTTAGAACAATATAGAAACAATCAAATGTCACCCTCCATCAGACCAGTTATAATTCATTTAAAGTTTGAAATGGGGGCAGGTAAGTGGTTCTTACCTTTTACAAAAAGTGGTAAGGATCTCGTGCCAGGCCAGGAATCAGGAAAATTCTGTTTCCTGAGTTCAAATTTGGCTTTAGATATTTACTAGCCATGTGACCCTAGGCAAGTCACTTAATCCTGCTTGCCTCAATTTTCTTCTCTGTAAAATGAGCTGGAGAAGGAAATGCAAACCACTGCGATATTATTGCCAAGAGAACCCCAAATGGAGTAAGGAAGAGTCAGACATGATTGAAATATGACTGAACAACAACACAACAGAGTTTGAATGTCCCTGACCTTAGCTGCTACTGACATCCTTGAAGAACACAGAACTCAATACACCAGCAGGATGACCTTAGATAATACAAAAGAGGCCTGGGAAAGGCTTTGACATTCACTCCACAAGTATATAGGACTTTGTCATAATACAAAGTCTCTATTCAGGAAGTAAGGTGGAAAAATGACTAAAAAAAAATAAGATGATGCCTATTATAAAGAGTTACTACCATTCTTGGGAATATTCAAAACATAACCCCAGTATAAGAAAATAACTCCAAAGTATCTATAAGCAAAGTCCCAAAGAAAAATGTACCTTGACTTGACTAAGATCAATTAAAATTCCTGGAAGAAATAAAGCAAGAGTTTAAAAAGGGGTTTAAATGATAATATACATGAATGGAAGTTCTAGAGAAAAGGCCTGGAAAAGAAATGAGAGATTTGAAGGAAAAGACTTGAAAGAAGAATTAATAACTTAGTATAAGAAGCATAAACCCTGACCCAAACAGGCTCCTTGAAAATTAGAATGACCCAAATAGAAGTTAATGACTACATGAAACAATAATGTATTCCATATAAAAACAACTGACCTGGAAAACAGATCAAGCGGAAATAATTCCTGAAAGCCATCATGAGCCAAAAAAAGAACCTGGGTATGATATTTTAAGAAACCATGAAAGAAACTTCAATTTTAAAGAACCAGAGGACAAATCCATCGATTACCTCCTGGAATAAACCCCCAAATGAAAAATCTCAGCAACATCCAAGCCAAAAACCAGACCTTCTAGGTCGAAGAAAAAAAATACCATAAGCAACCAGAATGAGTTCAAGTAATAAGGAACTGTAGCCAGGATCACACAAGATTTAGTAGATATTACTATAAAGGGGATGTAATATGATATGATATTCCAAAAGGCAAAAAAATACAGGCTTACCAACAATCCTAATTTACCTAGCAAAACTGAGTATGATCCTACACATGGAAAAAAAATAGATCTTTAACAAAAGACTTTCAAGAATTCCTGAAGAATTGAATAGAAATTTTGAAATACAATCACAAGATTCAAGATAAATATAAGAAGAATAATCAGAAGTGATTATACAAGGATGAAGCACTTTACAATTTTATAGGGGGAGCTGATATAAATATACCCTCAGAGCCCTAATGTCATTGGGGTAATTTGTTGTTGGGTGACTGTCCAAGTCATGCCCAACTATTCGTGACCCTGTGGATCATACTTTCTATGTTTTTTTTTTTTTTTGGCAAAGCTACTGGAGTGTTTTGCCATTTCTTTCTCCAGTGGATTAGGGCAAATATAGGTTAAATGACTTGCTCAGGGTCACACAGCTAGTAAGTGTCTGAGGTCACATTTGAACCAAGGTCTTCCTGACTCCAGACCCAATGCTCTCTACACTGAGCCATCTAGCTACCCCAAAACAGAAACCAAGGGATCTGTTTAAATATGAAAAAACAGACAAATATTTGGGTAATAGACATAGTTAAATAAGTTAGAGGTCCTGGGAATGATTTTATTATATTTTGAAGATATTAAGAGAAGAAAGGAAGATAAAGGGAAAAGGAATATACTAATGAAGAAATGCAAAAATGGTTGGAGAGCTTATCTCACATAATTGAGGGGCATAAGTAGGAGATTATATGAAGAAGGAGGAAAGGGAGAGGGAAACATATCACTTTCATCTTAAGCAATTAAAAGATGGTAGAACACACATAGAAAGAATTTGGTGTAGAAGTACATTCAACTCATTAGAGAAAAAAGAGGGAATGGATAGAGAATAATTTTAAAAAATGGCCGATTCAGGGAGGGATTAGTTGTAAGCAACAAAACAAAACACCTCAGAGGGCAGACTGTAAAGAAGGTTTAAAAGGAAAGAAAGAGGGGTGGCCCCGAGTTCAGTTCCGGCCTCAAACACTTAACACCCACACAAAAAAACTAGCCATGTAACCTTGCGCAAGTTACTTAACCCCAATTGCCCTCCAAAAAGGCAAAAAAAAAAAAAAAAAGGAAGGAAAGAAAAGGGGAGGAAATGTATGGATTGATGCAAAGTGAAATGAGCAAAAACAGGAGAACAATTTATGCATAAAGACTAACAACTTTGAAAGACCTAAGGTCTTTCAGCAATGCAATGACTAAGCATTTCAGAGGACTAATAATGAACTCTGTCAGCCACCTCGTGACAGAGATGTGGTGGATTCAAGATTCAGAGTAAGGCATATTTTTGGACATGGGCAAAGTGGGAATTTGTTTTGGTCAACTATACATATTTATTACAAGACTATTTGTTGTTGTTGTTATTTTCTTTTAGATTGCAAGGGGTGGGTATGCAAAGGAGAGAAAATAAATATTTGTTAACTGAAAGACAAAAATAAAATGAAAAAAAGAATCAGAAAGTTGAACTCTGTCACCTTCAAGGTCTCTTCTGACAAATTTATCATCCCAAGATCAATAGTCCATTCCTTACTCCCTTATTTTATAGATGACAAAGTCAAGGTTCTGAGAGACTGAAATAAGTTGTGTGGGGTCAAATAGGTAGGAAATATCAGAGAGTCAGTATTTGAATCCTGGTTCTTTGACCCAAATTTAGCACTCTCTGAACCAAAACTGCCAGTGGGTCAGTTAGGTTTGGTTTAGGTCCGACCAGGAACTGTACCCCTTCCCCTGGCTGCCTAACAAATTTCTGCGGTTCCATACATGGCAGATCTTGCAAAGGAGGATGATTGACAGTGCAACCCAGACCCAATACCAGAAAAGCAACACAGAGAACATAGATGCTACAAGTGACAAGGAGGCCAGCAGCTCAAATTTGAACATGAAAAAAGGTTCTTATAGATCACATTAATTCAGTTTTTTGCAGAGTCAGACCAGTATGTGAAAATATTATTGTACTTATCTTACAGTGACTGATTCCCATCATGATCTTGGATTTTTACTCATAATGGTCTTTACTTTTTTTGGGGGGAGGAAGGGCAATTGGGGTTAAGTGACTTTCCCAAGGTCACACTGCTGGTTTTTTGTGTTAAGTGTCTGAGGCTGGATTTGAACTCCTGACTCAGGGGCCAGTGCTCTATTCACTGCACCACCTACCCCTCCTTCCCTCCCCGCCCCCATTCATGATGGTCTTTAATCAGCTTAGGAAGGGAAGCTAGGTATCACAGTGGATAGAATGCTGGGCCTGAAGTCAGGAAGACTCATCTCTATGAGCTCCAATCTGGCCTCAGACACTTACTATCTGTGTGACCCATAGCCAATTACTTAATCTTGTTTGCCTCAGTTTCCTCATCTGTAAAATGAGCTGGAGAAGGAAATGGCAAACCACTCCAGTATCTTTGCAAGAAAACAAGAGTTGGGCATTACTGAAAAATGAACCAAAAAAAAATCAGCTTAGTATTCCAAATTTTAGGGTTATTATGATTATTTACCATTTACTTAACACTTTACATGGGCAACAAATGGACTTTCTAACTTATCTATGATTATAATGGAACCTTCCATTTCTATAGTTTATTCTCAATAGCCCTATGAAGTGGGTAGCATATTATATTCATTTAACAGATGCAGAAGGGGCGGAGCCAAGATGGCAGAGTAGAAGCATGACCTTCCCGTGGCTCTGGCTTCCACCTTCCCCAATCCATGTAAAAAGGGGACTCTTAACAAATTTTGGAGCTGCAGAACCCACAAAATGACACAGAGAAGCTAAGCTCCAGCTGAGAACAGCCCAGCAGGCCGGCAGGAATCAGCCAGCACAGCGCTCTGGGAGCTGAGCCAAGCCCCACGCGGCTTTAGCCCCAGGGCGGGCCTGACCAGCTGCCTGCCAGAGGGACTCCAGATCAGCAGCAGCTGTGGCCGTTTCCAGATTTATCAATACATAGATGCGAAGGACAAGGTGAGAGGCCAGTGCAGTCTGGACTTTGGGACCCAGTAAGTGGGAGTGCGTGGCTTTTACCCCTGGGGCGAGAAACCGCTGAGACGCTGGCACAGACAGCCAGCGCCACATGGCGGCTTCAGCTCCTGGCCTGCAGAGTGTAGGGGGACCAAGCACCAGTCTGAGGGGTAATCGCTCTTGCTTTAACCTTCTTGGATCTGGATTGCAGTCTAGGGTGGAGGTCCTGGGGTGTGTGTCCAGCTTGCTAGAGCGTGTGGAGACCTCAGAGAGGGCACCCATCTAATACCTCCGGCAGCTGAGAAAACCCCAGTGTTTGGGACAAAAACTCCCCTGTCTGGTGGCAGAGTCCTACTGTGGCAAAAAGCCCAAAAGTCAAATCATTGAGTGGCAAAATGAGCAGGCAAAGGAAGCAAAGCAGACAGAAGATTCCAACATTACACTCCTATTTTGGGGACAAGAAGGAGCAAGGCATGGAACAGGAGGAAAACAGTGAAGTCAGAACTCCTGCACCAAAAGCTTCAAAGGAAAATACAAGCTGGTTACAGGCCATAGAGGACCTTAAGAAGCAGATAAGAGAAGTGGAGGAAAAATTGGGAAGAGAAATGAGAACAATGCAAGAAAATTATGAAATGAGAGTCAACAGCCTGACTGAAGAAAATAATACCTTAAAAAACAGACTGACTCAAATGGCAAAGGAGGCTCAAAAAGGCAATGAGGAGAAGAATGCCTTAAAAAGTCGAATTTGCCAGATGGAAAAAGAATCTCAAAAGCTCACTGAGGAGAATCATTGCTTCAGAATTAGATTGGAGCAAATGGAAGCTAATGACTTTATGAGAAATCAAGATGCTGTTAAACAGATCCAAACAAATGAAAGAATAGAAGGCAATGTGAAATATCTCATGGGAAAAAACACTGACCTAGAAAATAGATCCAGGAGAGATAACTTAAAAATTATTGGACTACCTGAAAGCCATAACCAAAGTAAGAACCTACAAATTATCCTCCAAGAAATTCTCAAAGAAAACTGCCCTGATGTTTTAGTACCAGAGGGCAAAATAGAGGTGGAAAGAATCCACTGATCACCTCCTGAAAAAGATCCCAAAAAGAAAACTTTTAGGAATATTATAGCCAGGTTCTGGAATTCCCAGATTAAGGAGAGAATATTACAAGCAGCCAGGAAGAAACAATTTGAATATTGTGGAAACACAATCAGGATAACCCAGGATCTGGAAGCTTCTACACTGAGGGATCGAAGGGCTTGGAATGTGATATTCCGGAGGTCAAGGGAGCTGGGACTAAAACCAAGAGTCACCTACCCCGCAAAACTGAGTATCATGTTTCAGGGGAAAATATGGTCATTCAGTGGAATAGAGGACTTTCAAGCATTCTTGCTGAAAAAACCAGAGTTGAATAGAAAATTTGACACTCAGATACAAGAAGCAAGAGAAGCATGAGAAGGTAAACAGGGAAAAGAAATCATAAGGAACTTATCAAAGTTGAACTATTAACATTCTTACATGGAAAAACAATAATTGTAATTTATGAAACTTTTCTCAGTAGTTGAAGGGATTAGAAGTATATATATATGTCTATATATGAGGGTATATGGGCATATGAATACATATGTGAATGTGTGTATATATGTTTACAGGTATACATAGATAGAGGTCACAGGACCAATTTAACAGGAAGGGATGATACTTAAAAGGTGAAATTAAGAGGTGAGAGGAATATAATGAGAGGAGATGAGGAGAGACAGATTGGGGCAAACTATCTCATACAGAAGAGGCAAGGGAAAATGGTTACAATGGAGGGGAAGAATAGGAAGGCAAAAGGGAATGGGTCAACCTTATTCCCATTGAATCTGGCTTGAGGAGGGAGTGAAATACACACTAAATAGGGGATCTCACCCTCCAGGAGAATAGGGGGGAAGGGGATGAGAGGGGGGATGATGGAAGGGAAGGCAGGCTGGGGGGGAGGGAAGTTGGAAGCACCCACTTTTGAAAAGGGACAGGATCAAAGTAGAGAATAGAACAAGTGGGAGGTGGGATAGGAGGGAGGGAAATATAGTCAGTCTTTTGTAATATATCTACTACATTATTGTTTTGCATTAGCCGCACATGTACAACCTATACTGAACTGCTTGTCTTCCCAGTGGGGGTGGGTTGCAGGGGGGGGGGAAGGGAATGAATCTGGAATTTAAAGTTTTAAAAAAAAAAATTCAAAAATACATATATATATGTGTGTGTGTATATGAGTGTATATATATATATATATATATACTATTAATACTATCTTACATGTAATTAAGAAATAAGATATACAGGCACTGAGGCATAGAGATCCACTGGAAAAGTCGAAACAGGTATGGGAGAAAATATGGGAGAGAGCAGATTGGAGGTGGGGATATCCTGTGGGACTGCTGTTTTGGGGGGATGGGTGGGGGAAAAACGGGGAGAAAATTTGTAACTCAAAATCTGGTGGAAACAAATGATGTAAATCAGAAGTTAATAAAGCATTTAAAAAAAACCAATAATAACGATAATAATAGCTAGCATTCATATGGTGCTTTAAGGTTTACAAAGCTTATTAAAGTTTAATCTGCATTATTAACATTTGCTCCACTACTTTAAGTGTAGGCAATTAATAAATCAATAAATCAAGCCCTCAAAAAAAAAAAAAAGAGAGATGCAGAAGCTGAAGGTCATAGAATTAAAAGTGACTTGCCCTGGGTCACACAGCTAATTGGTCATAGAGACAGGGTCTAAACCCCAACAGTTCTACTAGTGGTGTTCTTTCAGGAACACAACACTGCCTTCTTTCCCTACCAAAGAGGTGGCAGAATTCCTATTTATATTCTGGGAAATACCTGCCTCTCTAAAACAATTTTCCGAGGTCAGCTACAGCATCGACCAAGAGCTAAGATCTCGGATCTCTGTGACCACTTTCTTCTTTCCTTTCAGATGCTTCCACATCTAAACATCACCATTCAAACAAAACCTTTTGGGGAGAGGGGAGAAACAACTTGTTGACAGCACATCATTTTGTCATTATTCACTGGTGAGTAATTAGCATTTGCTATAGATATATATTTAGAAAACTTGTTAAAAGAATCCAGGTCTGCAAAATTATGCCTCTCAAATTAAAATCAATTAAAAATTAAACAAAAGCAGTTAGTGTGGAACTCTGGACCTTTTTTTTTTAAAATAGGATTCAGTGAACTGAACATATGAAGTACATAAAATGTGGAAACTATATACACTTCATTACAGTATTCTACAGCTGCCACTTATTTCATTTTGGTATAAAAATAATTATTGTTTTGAGTACAATAGTGTCCATTTCCTTTGCACTGCCCCAGTGCTCCGATTTCCATCTACTTCAATTCCGATTAATCATGCCAAGATGGCAATTCCATTAAACTAAGAGCAAGATTTATTAGTCTAATATGTGGCTGTAGTTTCAATGGCTGCAACTATGTGTTTAACTGCTTTGGGGATTTTATTAAGATGAAAGCTAAACATAATGCACCTCAATCAGACTTTTAGTGGACAAAGCAACTTATAAAATGTTTCTACAGGCATTAAATTGTGCTTGCACCTTAGATTTGATGGGTATTTAATTGTGGGAAAGAGATTTAATTATTGATGAAAGATGTTCCAATTAATTTCTGCTCCGCTCTGATGCTACTTAAAGTCAGTCAAAACATAGCAATAAACAAGGGATTATGGGGGAAGAAAATTGACAAAATATAGAATATACAAAAGACAGCAGTATGATTGATTTTAGTTAAACAATGCCCGTCTGGTTTTAGACTTAGCCCAAGCCTTTACATAAGTATGGAGTAAATGGTTTTGTTTATATGACATCTTCCTGTGCCCTAAATGGTACCTTTGTGTATTAAAACAGCTAATATCCCTCTATAAAAAAAAACAAAAATAAAAAAAAACCTCAAAACAAAAACCAAGGAGCAGAACAGGTTGCTCAAGTCAGATTCTTACCGGAGAAAGCCATCCATAAGTTAGAACCTTAAAATGATACTGTAAGGTTGTATTATAATCTTAAACCAGTCTAGCTGCCTTTCCCCTAATATTATGTGTTGTTAGCTGTTTTTCCATGGAAGTATCTTTTAAATGACAGAGCAAACAATGAATACTTCTCTTCAGGAAATAGCTGAAATCTTTCCTGATGTCTTGAGCCAGACATGTGATGTATGGGGAGAACAGTGACAGAATGCAATTTATTTGGTCCCTATCTAAACCTGTACTTGGATATTATGTGTAAGTGTGGACATATAATTATGCTGGTACATAGGGTTGGGGACTTTCTGATGGGGAAACTCACTCCATCAAAGCAGAGTAACAACTTGTCTGCAATTCACACTCTTATAAAATTACCAACATAGATTTGTAGAAAATTACCTGTGGCCCTAAAATTTTAAGTCAAGACTTCCTGACCCCAGCGTCAGTCCTCTATACACTATGCCCTTGCTAACCAGCTGGTTCTTCAATTCAGACTTGTGCAAGATAGCATGGTACAATGGACAGAGTACATGGTAATACTTGTTAGATTTGCAAGCAGTTAAATTACCTAAGTTCTATGTGTCTCAAGTAACTACCTCAGACTCATCGACTGTGTAGTAGATAGACTGTGATCTGCACTGGGGAGAAGAAGAGAAACAAGGGGAAGTTTCCTATGCTTACAAAATGACACCGATTCTTGATGTATTTGCACAGCCTATATCGGCACCTTGAAAAGTTGGTAGACAGGATAAACTCTCCAGCCTTCTCATCCATAAAATGTTATGTCATCGAATGGAGTAGGTTTGGTTCTCTTTTGTTCTAGGACAACACTATGGGAGGGAAGAAAGAAAACTAGCCTAGTAGGCTGATGAGAGAAGATGGCACAATCTCCACTTTGCTCTCTCTGGGCAATGCTGAAAAACCTTCTGTGAGCAAACACACGTTGTGATAAAATATTATTGGCATGTTTGGGGACCCACAAAGCCATATTTCATCAGTCTTAAGATGTTTACACTTAGTTTGAAACTGAGAACCTGTGAAAGCTGAGACCAGGGAGGCACTTTCTTTTTTTAATTAAATGGTTTGAAAAGAAAAACAATTTGTACTCTCAAAACTTACGAGGGCTCTTCTGACACCACCGCTCCTTCTTCCAACTCTTGGGCTTGCTTATGCCATGGCAGTTTGGCTTCCACAGGAAGTTTCTCTGAAAAGCATAAGCGTAGACATGAAAAAGATGAGCTGACAACCAAGTCTGGGTTCTGGGGAAATCTGTTTTCTCTCTAAGTTCACCCGTCTTCATGGGCTGTATGTTTGTCAAGAGAGATTTTATCTGTTGATTATGTGCTAATAACTAATAGTTGACTTATTAATTTCCTGGTTCTTTTATTTGAATGGGACTCATATCATTAGAATCCTACAAATAAGAACTGTTTGTGGAGAGAAAGGCTTTCTGTATTTTGATGAACAAGGAACATTTTATGCCCTGTGTTGTATACCATAAAAAGTTCATTGTTGAGCTCAAGCAATAGAAACAAGGAGAAAATTACAACACCAAGAAGATAGGTTCCATACTGAGTAATAGAGGAAGGATTACAAGTATCTTCTTCTGGAAATCTTTTATGAAATTAATTTCAAATAAAAAACCACCTATTGAGAGCCTATTACATGCTGGGATCAGTGGAGGTCTATGGGTGTTAGAAGAGTAAGGCATATTCTCTTCCTCAAGGAGTTTAAAATTTAGTAACAGAGAATTAAAAACTGGACACAAATATCGATGTCATCCAACTGACTGTTCCTAATCATTGTCAGTGGTGGATGGCTAGGGCCCATGACCTTGCCATTTCTCATACCCATTTCTTGACTCTCCACATTGGAGTTTAAGAGAAATGGGATAATGGTTATGCATAAAGAAAAAGAGAATAGAACTATAAAGAATGAGAGAATAAATACTTCTGATAATTGAATGTTAACCTGAAAACTGCCTGAGCATATATATCTTATGCAGACATTTGTAAATTTAATAAAGGCCTTATGCAAATGAATTATGCCCTTTTCTTTTGGAAATTCTAGAGCAAGGGTTCTTAACTTGAGGTTCAGTAAACTTGTGTTAAAAATATTTTGATAACTGTATTTCAATATTATTTGGTTCCTTTTATAGTTCTATGTATTTTATCTTATGCCTTTACAAACATTATTCTGAGAAGGGGGTCTAGGCTTTACCAGACTCTTAAAGGGGTCCATGACACAAAGAAGACTAAAACTCCTACCTTGATACAGCAGGATTTAAAAGATAAACTCTCTAGTCCCCCCACTATGTTCTTAGGTCTTCACATGAATACCTCTGTATCGTCTTCTCCAACCACTCAAAATGATTTATTGTTGATGCAATTTCTAGTGTCTCTCATGTAGGGGCCAATAACTTAGTCTTTCCCATTTATATACTTAAAGGATGTGTATAAGACTGACTTTCTATATGTAAGCTTGGACTAACTCTTGATAATGGCTGATGTACATCTCAAGAAACAGGGAACCAAACAACAAAAAAAGCTTTTTAATGTTAGTGCTATTGGTAGCATTGTATATAGTATGTAGGGTTTTATGATGGGGGAAAAGGAAGCCTCTTATTAATATATTTTTTTAAGTCTCTATCTTGGGATTATCAACTCTGATTCTAATGAGCAGCCACTTTGTCGTTCATTCTTGAAAAAAGAACAATACTACCTTCTAAAACTTAGCACAAAATATAAAAATTTACAAGACTCTTATATAGTCTAACATTTCTCATACTACAATTCCATTTAACTAAATGTGGTCTGCACCGTTTCCATCTTCCTTCCTTCCTTTTCTTTCTTCTTTCTTTCTTCCTTTCTTTCTTTCTTTCTCTCTCTTTCTTTCTTTCTTTCTTTCTTTCTTTCTTTCTTTCTTTCTTTCTTTCTTTCTTTCTTTCTTTCTTTCTTTCTTTCTTTCCTTCCTTCCTTCCTTCCTTCCTTCCTTCCTTCCTTCCTTCCTTCCTTCCTTCCTTCCTTCCTTCCTTC
>NW_027185799.1:10844128-10902989 GCF_028583685.1 Petaurus breviceps papuanus
TTCCTTCCTTCCTTCCTTCCTTCCTTCCTTCCTTCCTTCCTTCCTTCTTTCCTTCCTTCCTTCCTTTCTTGCTTTTTTTTTGGTGGGGGAAGGGCAGGGCAATTGAGGTTAAGTGACTTGCCCAAGGTCACACAGCTAGTAAGTGTTAAGTGTCTGAGGCTGCATTTGAACTCAAGTCCTCCTGACTTCAGGGCTGGTGCTCTATTCATTGCACCACCTAACCACCCCTGCACTGTTTCTTAAGATGGAAAAAATCTGGTAATTGGAACTCACAATATATTGCTTGGAATATCTGGCTATATGCTATAATTCTTAGCAATGACATCTGCAAGAAGTTGAATGAAATTAAGGTAATATATGAACAAAGGAACCACGTAGCATGAGATAACAGATAGACATTTCAAGTGCTCCAGTGGTACTCACAAAATGTTAAAAGAGCTAGAGGAAGACTTTAGAGTCCCTGGGCATACTTTCTAAGGTGAATCTGTAGAAGGATCAATGGATCATAGGATAAGGTATGGATGGGTTGTGATCTGTACCTGATGGAGGAATTACCACAATGATGGTATTATATCTCCATGAAAGTATCTTATTCATATAGGTACCATTTGCAAAACAAGCTGGAGGTTAGAAAATAAGCTATAATTTGCTTTGTTCCACTATTGCCCCCACATTAGCCTAGCAATTTAGAATGTGCTTCCTAGCCTTCACAAACCTGACTGCCAAGATTCCTACTCTGATGTATTTATTGGTGCCATTTATGAGTGAATATGCTCTTATAACACAAGCCAGAGAAGCTCCATCACCATTTTATAACATGTAATTACAAAGATGAAAGAAATATGCCCATATTCATACACACGCACACACTGTAGAATTATATAGCATTCTAATGATGTTTAGGAAGCCAGATCTTTCTAATTAACTGTGAAAAACTGGATTTCTTTCTCAGATTGTTAACCACAAACTGATTTTTGTTCTCTGAAGTGGTTTGTGAAAGAGAAAACTAATAAATATATTGCTATTTTAAATTAGGGATATCATCACTAGCACTGTTTAGTTATCTTAAAAGTAAAGCCAATGAAAAATATTGAGCTGCTCAATCCATAGGGGAATGCCGTGATTTGAAAGCTAGCAGTATGGTATATCTCCACATAGAAAAGTTTTATTGATATTCTATACATTCCCAGCAAGAAAAATAAAAACTAAAGAAGAATTCTATTTTAGATAGAAGGCTGAGCTTCTCTTTCCTTTAAACAAACAAAAAACTACTAGCCATAGCCAATGAAGCTTCACTTCAAATATGAGTAACAGCTTTTTCCTTTCTGTGAGTAACCATTTGTTATAATTGTTGTTATAATCTCTTCAATGATTTCTTTTTTTTAATTATTAGTTTAGAACTTGTAATAACATTCACTTTTGTCCAAGACATCATAGTTTGTGGTAAGGAATAAAAATTTAATTGACTGACAATGTAGAGATAAATAAATTTTAAAAGCAGTTTTCAAAATTAGATGGCATGTGAGTCAGGTTTTTTTTAAGAAGAGTTTTCAATAAGTAGCCCTTTTATCTTGTGTAAATGAATTTTTAAAATATGCATGTATAAGTAAAAATAAATGTAATGTCATGTACAGAGTGTATCGATATAATCTAGTTATCATGTTCTCGGAAAATGAATCAGTGTATATGGAAGGGTCCTACGACCTCTGATTGCAAAATTCCCTTGCAAGGGAAAGACTCCAAAAGTAATGTCACCAACTTTGTGACAGACTCATCAACATAAAATCCTTTCAGGACAAAACATTCTGCAAAAGCATTACAATATACTTACCTATCAAAATTAACTAGGGGTGAGGAGGGGGGGGGGGAGGAAGAGGCCTGTTCCTTCCAGATCTTATATTCTGTGTTTAACTTCAGCATGAAAGAGAGGGATGGTGCCCTGCTCTGGTCTACTGGCAGTAGCTTCTGCCTTTCACCCTCACAGCTGAAATCTGTCCTTTTGTTCTAGTAACAATGAATAGTACACTCATTTTAAAACATGATAAAAAACTAATTGAGATAATTTTTCCTTTAACCACCCCCCCCTTTAAATTCTGCTTTATGTATGGAAATGTTTGACTTTGTGTTTTTATTAAGTTTAGAATTTATTTTTTTTAAATTGAGATACCAGTGAGATTTTTATAAACTTAAAACAAAGTATTTACAATTTCTAGCAAAAATGCTTTATTTAGTTATCTTGACTAAGATCTTGACATTTTGATTTTATTAGATATTCAAAATAATCTTAATATATGATGACATATTTGATATTTTAAAAAATTGCACATTAAAATGGACAGATTTATATTTTGACAGTGAGCCATATTTAAGCTTATTAAAACTGTCCTCTGCTCCAGAAACTGGGTGCAATTTTTCTCTTTGACTTTTTTTTTAAGCAATCGGGGTTAAGTAACTTGCTCAAGGTTACATGGCCAGTTATTTTTTTGTGGGTGCCAAGTATCTGAGGCCGGAACCGATCCCAGGTCTCCCCACACTGGAGCCAGCACTCTTACTCACCGCACCACCTGGCTACTCCTTTGTCTTTGTTGTTAACATCAAGAAAGTGTTGTTAAATGTATTAAATTTTTCCATAACTTTTCATCTATTTGTAAATGGATCACAAGTAGATAAATCCCATGATACTTTTCAACAATGGCATTCAAAAAGCTTTATGATTGGTTAGGCTATATCTCTGTCTCTATTTATAGTTTAATTAATAAAGGTCAATTTAATGGATTCCACACTTATTTGTGATACATGCACATATATAATATATTATATATATATATATCAGTCTACTCAGTGCAGCTTTAAATCACAAAGCACAGTTACTAGGGGACGAGGACACTTTAAAATAAGATACTTTAAAAATTACAAGGAGATCAAAGCAGGTCTAGAACAAGGAAGCAATTAACAGCTTCATAAAGGGCCATCTGTCATCTTACCTTTGGGTTTATAGCAGGGAGTGGGTATAATGCATTCTTCTTTTATGTGGGGCTTTGTTTTAGGGCTGCAACCACCTGTATGCATTCCTCGATGATCAATACAGAGGACTACACGGTATCTGAGCCCCTGTCCACATGTCACAGTACACTAGAAAGAGAGATAGGGAAGGAAGAAGAGAGAGGAGAAAGAAGTGGAGGAAGGGAGGAAGAGGTAGAGGTAGAAGGAGAGAGGGAGAGAGAGCAAAGCCTTATTTAAATAGAGTAGAATGTTTTCCCACTAAATATGGTAAATACAGTGTGTTATTTTTATCCCTTCCCTCCTCCCAAGATTATCATTTTTCTTGCATCTTATCTCTTTTACTGTTTTGTAAACCCATCAGGGCAGGTTTACATCTTGTCCATCTCCTTACCCCTTGTAGTGCCTAGCATGGGTTCTCAAACATAGTGGGTGCTTAAGAAATATCTGTTGAGTAGAATTGTACTGTATGATACCAGTCATAAAACTGTTGTCCACTTTTTTAGAGAAAGGGCTGACAATCTAATCACTCCCAGTCTCTAAGTCTCCACCACTACAAGCCTAGAAACTAATCTGGTAAAGATAAAAGCAAGTACTAATAAAATCCAATTTCGAAGAGGGAAATGTTGGACGAGCAATTTAGAAATTTGAATTATCTACCCTGAAATTCTGTTTACTTCTTATCTGCCAGACAGGAATATTTTTTTTTTTTGCCTTTTGGAGGGTAATTGGGGTTAAGTAACTTGCCCAAGTTTACACGGCTAGTTTTTCTTTTGTGTGGGTGTTAAGTGTCTGAGGCTGAAACCAAACTTGGGTCCTCCTGACTCCGGGGCCGGTGTTTTACTCACTGCACCACCTAGCTGCCTGAAAGGAACATTCTTGATACTGACCTGATTGCCTTCCTGTTTTATTGTTGTCATGGGGTCATAGATCTAGACCTCCAAGGCCATCTAGTTCAACCCTTGCATTTTTCAAGGTTAAGTGACTTGCCTAATGCCACATTTATGGTAAGCAATGAAGTCATGATTTAAACCTATTTCCTCCAACTCCAGAATCAGTGCTGTTTCTACTGGGCTAGTCTCAGATCACCAGTGAACAAACTAGTTATTTCCTTTTGGATTTCTCTTGGATGCATGTTAATACTTCAGTTAAATTTGACCAACCTGATATGACCCTGACTCAAGCTTTTCTATATATAGCTGGTTTTCCCTAAAAAAAAAAAACAAAAACCCAAAAAACCCTATATTCTCTTAGTTAACATTCAGTAAGTATCTTCTTAAATACAAAGTATCATATTTGGTATCATTAAATTACAACAAAAATTGTAGAGTATCTGCCCAGTTTTTAATTGTATTCCTTTTCAGTTATTTTTGTGACTTGCAGCTATACTTGGAATATATAGCTATACTCTCCCTCCTTATTTCCACTGCCTTCCTTCAAGGCTCTGATCAAGCACCATCTCCAGTAGGAGACCTTTCCTAGCTTCTCCAGCTACTAATGCTTTCCCCTGTAAGATTATCTCATGTGTGTTTGGTAAATTATCTATTTATGCGCATACTGTCTCCCCCATTAGAATGTGAGCCTTTTGTGGGCAGGGATTATTTTCTTTCTTTGCAATCTCAGTGCTTAGCACAGTGCCTAGTACATATTGAAATACTTAATAAATGTTTGCTGATTGGTGTCTAAATCACAGAAAATACTGGTTGTTAGGTTAGTTTCTTCTGCCTTTCCCCATGATTGATTTATGTTACAACACAATCAGTTTTAGTGACAATGCCAAAGAAAAGAGCCGATGAAGAAATCTTTCAGTCAGAGCCCCGGAGTCAGAATAGGCACTCTACCTCTGAAGCTGGACTGTTGTGAATGGGAGCAGACCCAAAGTGAATGAGAAAGCAACAAACAAAGTCTCTGTTCTATGATCACAAATCTATATTACATGGCTCTATGATAAGAAGAGACAGCAATGTGTCATGTCTGATCAACTTAATCTCTAGATTCAATGATCATCTATTTTTGTAGACCTAAAATCTAAATGTTAGCCATTGAACTTATATGGCATATAAACTGTGTGTCATTTAGCTCAGCATGATGTCATGGAAAGAATACTGGGTTAGCTATTAGTAAGGCTTAGGTTCTAATCCTGACTAGCTGTATGACCTTGATTAAGTCACTTAATTCTTTCTGGTCCATTTCCTTATTTGCAAAATGAAGGGATCAGGCTTGATAACCTCCAAAGTCCTGGTGAGTTCCCAGATCTTATGTTTTTCTGACAGCTAGTTTGATGGCCACTGGCATTACTTGGAGTCATATTGAATGGTTTCTTGATCACATGAGGTGGTTTTGGAGCAGGAGTAGGAAAACAAAGTAGGAAAATGATTCAACTTTATTCTCAATCTACAAACACACCAAGCTGAAGAATGGTGATCTTCATTCTCCCTGCTCTTCTCCAGTTCCCCCCAATCCCCATCCCCTGCCATGGCAGTAGGCTTATAGAACACTAGGTGAACCCAAGCAAAGAGGACAGTGATGGACAAAGTAGGTTTGCCAGGCAGGGTGCTGATGAAAAGACTGAAGAATGGACTTACTCTCCTAACCACACAAAGAAAGAAGGCACAGTTACCGGAGACCACTCTTGTGCCAGCCACTTAGGGCAGTCAAAAATGTTGCAGGGCTGAACAATAGGCATCTTAGGAGTGTACATGCATTTCCATTCTTCCACTGAACTGACGTGCCCCTGGATGTCTTCTTCTACACAAGAAACTGTCCGGCTCTGGATACCCCCTCCACAGGAGGAGGAGCAGGCTGTCCATGGTGTACCTTCCCACCTATACAAGAAGAAAGCAATAGTTGTTAAGGGGATACAGATTTCCATTGATCTTTTTTAGAACTTCCCCCCCTCCCCCAACCAAATTTTCCTTTGGTTAGTTCCAAGAGATCTGGACCAGAAGAGCCAAAAATCTATCTGTTGCATGAAATCTGATGAGTAAATTCAACCAGCAAAGGTTTTTGTACCCACCCCATTCTGCACACAGAAGAACTAACTTGAAAAGGGAAAAAGAGATCTCTGACTCTTTCATAGCATCTTTACAGGCTGGTATGAAACAAGGCAAGAGGCAGGCTTCTGGATCCTCATTGCTTCCCAGTTCATAAGCATAAAAGTATACAAAGTATGCCACTGAAGGGGGAGGAATTGGTATCCTGGCTAAAGCCAGTGACTCAAGTTAATATTCATTAAAAATTTGCAAACCAGTGCTGAACTAAGCCCAAAATAGGCACACCAATCTTATTTTTACAAAACCTGAGTTTGGTTTATAACCAATTATATTTTTTAGGATTTATTTCTTTTCAAAGAGATCTTATTTTAGGGCCATGGTCTAAATTTGAACCAATATGGTAGCCTGTACCTGGGTTGACATATTTATTCTGACTTAGTGCTTTGCTTACTTATGGTTGTTTTTCTTCATTAGTGGGTTCTCAGAAGATCAAAAGGGCAAAACAGAATATCCCCTTATCCTATCCATGTAACTAATCTTGGGAATAAAAGAAGAGTCATAGGCATGCAATTTAGCTCTTTGTCATGCTTACTACTATCCTGATATTCTAATAGCCCTAATGACTAAAGAAACTATTAACTATGCAAATGTATCTCCATATAAAGAGCAAATCTAGGAACACAGTCATTGTATGTTAATTTCTTAGTTACTGATAGGTGTTAACTGATTCATGACTTTTGTTTTGATAAGTGCATGGATGACATTGGGATTAGGTTTGAATCTGGTTGGACAAGGTTGGACAAGTTGACTTGTATGGTTTTGGGGGATAGGGATCTGAACCTTAGGCTAAATGAGATAGAAAGCAACATTGTCTAATATTAATTGTAAGGGAATTTGATTTACTTCTGCCCTGGAGAATTCTGTGAAGGAGAGGGGATACTTTGCTTAAAGTTTCCAAGAATAATTCTTTTCTCCTTCTTTCAAACTAGCTTCAGAATTGCTGAGGGAAGGAACCACAAAGTCAAATGATTACATACTTATTTGTTTGTGTGTAGTACTCTGGTGGTTGGGAGGCTGGCAAAGAACTGTAGTTTCTATTATGTTTATGAGGGAATGACATTTGGCTAGAGGAGAAAATGAAATGTCAAGAAGTTAATGTACTTGACTTATAAAAGTCAAGGATACTATACAAATAGAAATACAGCTTGGAAGCATTTATTCCAATGTTTCATAGAATCTTGTTTATAGATAGTATGTCATATTCAAGATAACAAGTTTGATTCTCTCTTTGCACAAAGGGAAAAATGTATATTTCCCCAGTTACAGAGAGGACAGGCCCTCCTCCACTTTCTCTGTACTGCTCAACTTCAGGCAACAATCACTATCCCTACTGCCAGCAGCTGGGACATGCTGCCAAATACAATATTTTCCTATGCACACTGCCCCAGGAGGTACATAAGAAAGTATCATAATGAGGAGAGCAGGGCTGCAGTTTAGCTCCTAGGAGAATTGCTTGCTGGTCCCTTCCAGAGGAGCAAAGTTTCTCTGTGGAGAATTGCTCTATATCAGGGGAAACCAATTCAGATATCATTCTTCCTTGGAATGATATCACTATGGAAGGCATTTCTCTGTTGGTTAACAAAAAAAAACCCTAAAACAAAACTGGTCTCAGATATATAGTCTAGAGAAGTTGGTTGAATACAGATAGCACATCTATACTCATACTGGATTCAATGCTACAAAGACATAGGAATCAGTATTGAATATATTAGAGGTCCCAAATATCTTTGAATAGTTTTACGTTTTAGTAAAGTTATACCTGATATATTCCAATTTGGGGGAACCATTAAGAGGCTACATAGGGAAGTAATTGTCAAAATAAGAGCCTAATTCTCCTCAAATGTACTTCTAAAAAGTCAGAAAGATACTGTACTCCTTTCTGAAGCTCAGAGCACAGTGTTCTGAACACAGTAGTGTTTAGTAAATGTTTGCTGAATGCAGGAAAGAACAGTTGGTTCTGGCCCATTACAAGTCAGGTGGCAGAAAGAAACTTCTGAAGTTGGTTTTATATAGATTCTCCCAGTAATGTATAGCACGATTACAACAAGAGAAACTTGTTCAATGTCTGTAAAATGGATATATGTGAACTTTCTATTAAGAGTACTAGACTTATGGTGAATTCTGCAGTAATATGTGGGTAGCTGCCTTTCATAAAGGACAGCCTAACAAGTATAAAACAGAGGTTGCTGAATATTCACCCAGGGCTGCTTAAAACATTAACAGAAAAAAAAGGGCAGAATTTGAGAATTAACAAGTATTTCATAAAACACCATCCTAAAAGATAACTGGCCTAGGAATTTATAATGTGCTATATATTTGAATTTTATTTCTTAAAGGAAGTAGGGTATAGTGATTAGAGGACTGGCCTTGAAGCCAGGAAGATCTGAAATCAAGTTGTGTCTTTGATATATACTAGCTGTGTGATCCTGGGCAAATCATGTAACCTCAAAGGATTCTAGGCAGAAAATTATCAATTTCAGAGGAAGTGATGCTGGTCTAGTCTCTATCACTATCTTAGAGTCATAAATAATAGTTTATACAAGAACTCAAAATTGTCAACTGGGATGAGGAAACATTTTACATAATTAATTGCAAATTCCTATGAAGCATTGTGGTATGTTCTTAGACTTTATATATGTGCATGCATGTATATTTGTGTGTGTGTACATCTCTATGTATGTGACAGCCAATAACTGAAGTGAGACTAATGTTCAGAAGAAGGGAAGGGCAATAAGAAAGTGAATGAATTTTACTACTGTACATCCTTCTGATTCATAAGTTATTCATTTGTTTAAGGCCTTTCCCCTTGGCCAAATATATTACCATGTTAAAATTTTCATTACTTTAGCTTTTTCTTGTGAAATTAAAACATATATATCTAAAATAAACAACTGTCATGTCCAATGTCCAAATTGACAACTAGCTTGGTAACTGTTACATAAATATGATAAATATTAATCTGCCAATACTTCTCTCTTATGTTAGAGACAAAACTGTTTATGTGCCCATAAAAGTGATAGAACAAATTTCTTCATGTTGCAAACAAAACAAATTACCTAATTTTAGAATATATTTACATTTAGGGGAATCCTCTAATTCTTAACATATTAAATTATATAAAATGGGCACTGATTATTCTAGAAAAAAACTTAACCCAGAGAGTACATACATTTCTAATAATACTGGGCTAGCCATTATAACAAAAGCACAGAATTTTAGATTTAGAAGTATATAGAATCTTGTTGTATGTCTTTTGTCTTCGAAAAGGACCAGTCTTAGAGATTACCTGTCCTTATAAGTGAGGAAATTAAGACCCAGAAAAGCTAAATGATTTATGTCAAAGATCACATAAGCAGCAGAGCTGAGATAATACAAAAGTATTTCCCAAAGTCTGACACATAATTCAGGCTCTATTTTAAATTTAGATTTACACATTATTGTTATTGTATTTAATCCATAATTTAAAGAGCTATAGCCATGTGAACCTGGTGTGTTAGTATTAGTGATAAGAACTTAGACCAAATAAAATACTAATGGAGTTCAGAGAATATTTTGTCATTCTACCTTAGTTTATATTTGCTAGTTCTAGTGAATATGCAAGTTTGGTCTTGTTTCAAAGTATTTCACTGGATTTCATCCCTGCCTCCCAACAACAGCAACAACAACAAAACAAAAGCAAAAATAAGCCCATAACATTGGTTGGTTTTATGAAGGACAACATCAGGGTTCCATTTCATTTGAGTTTCAGCAAATTAGCATGATTTGTTCTGACTGTGTGTTCACGGTTTGGATTTGGTCCAACCTTTTTTGTCATACATAGTATAGATTATACAATGGCTATGTTAATTGCCAAGCCAATCAAATAAGCATTTATAAGGTATTTTCTATGTTCAAGATACTGCATTAGGCACTGGGAATAGGAAAGCAGAGTGAAAAAACAGTCCCTTCCCTCAAGGATTTTAAATTTTACTGGCTGTAGAATACAACTATACTAGGCAGGGTATCCCATATTTAGCCACACAAAAGGAAAGGAGACCAAAGGAATTAAGCATAAAGCTAATTTCTCTGGGTTTACTTCAAGTCAAATGACAAAAGTACAAATTCCAACGTCTCACAAATTGTAAGACTTCTGCCTGCTTATGGTATGACAGCACATTTATTCAATGGATGATTATTTGGCTCTTCTCTTGCCCCACTTTATTATGAATGGATTTATAAAGAGGACAATCATTTTAGAATACTTCTACTGTACTTTTTCATTATTTTTCCAGCTTGTAAAAATATTATACTTATAAAATGTGAAGTAGCATTTACATGGGATTTTATGCTATTTTAAAAAGCCGAAATGGCTGTTCTGAATAAGGATATGAAAGAAACTGTGGAGTTTGGTTTTCTTTCCTAATTGCTAATTTCTTCTAAAATGAAAATGATTTAAAAAATTCACATGCATACTAATGCAACATCTGGAATTCCACATTCATGGGTCTACAATGATACTTGTGGTAGTGTCTGTTTGACATTTTGGAAGAGTATTTTAATGACTGGGGTACTATTGCAGGGATAGCAGAGAAGAAGACAAAGAAGAGTCCAGAAAAATTGAATAGAATATAAACCCACACAGTGTATCTAATCACTGAATTACTATGTCAGCTTCAATGTAATGCTAACCTATCTTTACATGGTTTTTTAAAATGATAAGGTTAGAGTCTGGGCATGCCAGTATTATTCAATGAAAGATCTCAGAAGGGAGTGGGAAATATGGCATTTACCATCTTATTTTTACAGAAAAATAGAGTTTCTATGCCAAAAAAAGTTAAAACACCAGATAACTAATTCTAGTATCAGGATTGTTGATTTACATACCGAGGAAGGGGATGGTAGAGGTCATAGGGCATGATCTGCTTGTAGCCGTCACTGTTAGGAACAATAATGCCAACCCTCTGAGTAGAAGGTACACACAATAAAATAAACACTAAATGATTACATTATACAACATTTTTTTTTACATAATTGCAAAACAACATTGATAACATGTTCTACAAATTCAGTTTAAGACTTTGAAAACAATATTTAGAAGGGTTTCATATCCTTATGGCTAGTACATGTTTAAGAATGGGCGAGGTATTATTTGGAAGAACACTGTTTCATGAGACTAGTTTTCTGATTCAAGAAGAAAATTCTATGGGAAAGGGTTATAATACCCAAACATCCCCCTCCTTGTTAAATATGTCACAATAAACTCTAATACTTTCTTAAATCCAAATAAATTTTACATTATATTGGGTCATCACCATCAACATCATCAGTGTCTTTTCAAGGTGTTCGTCAAGAAATCACACAGTTATAACCTTTAATAACTCTATGAAATTCTAAGATTTTAAATTGTAGAAAAGGAGTCAACCTGCACTGATAGAATTTCCTCATCTAAAAATTCCCTAAACTGATGAATACATAGGTCCAATACCTATCTCCTGTGTAATGAACACTTGATAATATATATATATGTGTATATATATATATATATATATATATATATACACACACATACATATATATGTATTTTTTTTTGCCTTTTGGAGGGCAATTGGGGTTAAGTAACTTGCCCAAGGTTAAATGGCTAGTTTTTTTTTTTTTGTGTGTGTGTGTGGGTGTTAAGTGTCTGAGGCCAGAACCGAACTCGGGTCCTCCTGACTCCGGGGCAGGCACTTTACTCACTTGCGCTATCTAGCCACCCCTATATATATTTTTTTTTCTCTTTCTTGGTAGGGGAGTATAAATACTGGTCCCTGACAATTTATAGTAAATGATCATTGGAAGGTACTAGACATGAATCATCAAAGGCAAGTTCCCTACTACATGAAGATAGAGAGATTGGAGTGTATATAGCTGCTTTTGATGTCACACTAAGGCTTTGAAGTTGACAGAGGAACAAGAAGTAAAACCTGTAAGTCAGTGGAGAAAAGATATCAGGCCACTCTGACTTGCAATTCAAGATTCTGATATTTTCATAAAGGACATCAGGAGAACACTTTTAAAGATCCTGCTTCCAAGATTATATTCATCATTACTTTAACACAAGTTCAATGAAGCCTTCTAATTTTCTAAGGATGATCCCTTGTGGGAGATCAATTACTAGACTTGGATTTGTTACTCATTGTTGATGAGGAAGGGAGATGCAGAAGCCAAGTGAGAATAACGCACGTTACCTCTTTTCCCTCCACAGACAAATGCCACTTATGCATTATAGGAATGGATGCTTGGGCTCTAGACCCACTAATTTTGAATTAAAAAATTTACAAGGAGACCCTTGATAACATGCAAGAGCAAAATGTTCTATTCTCCAGCTGTGCACTCTGGTCTTATTGCCAGTCACCATCCAGTAGATCCTGGTTAGGTGGCTAACCCAGAGAAGGAGGGTGATTTAAGCTGGCTTTTATGGATTAAGATAAAATGCAATATTGACTGGACAATGGAATGGGTAAGATGGAAAGGAGTAAAGGGCCCAAGTAATTCCTGAAGAAGTATTTCAGAAGAAGAAATTTCAGAAGAGAAATTTCATCAATTTGATTAAAGAAAGACTGTGATGAAGTATGAAAATGAGTAAATGGTTTATGGAGGGAATACACCAGGGAGGGGACTAAGTCTCTGGTTCTGTCCTTATCTTAAGGCAAAGCTATTGTGGTCAAATCTGATTTCATCAGAATTGGTTCCCCAAAGCTTATTAAAACTATTGTGCATAAGAATCTTCTGAATTCTGGAAGGGTGGGAAGGGATTACATGTTATAACTATATTTTCTTTCTATAACTAAAAATTAGGCAAAAGACCTTGCTTATTTCTTTCCTTCCTTCCTTTTCAATTTAGAAACCACTCCATCCTCACTTAGGGGCTACAGCTGCTGAGTTCTTTCAGATAAGTGATAAAAGCAACTTCCTTTTTGCTCCTCAGTTTTAAAAGAACTTCTGTTTGCTTCCATAAAAAAAAAATTTCCCATTAGATTTAACATCCCAGCTGTCAACTTACTAGAAGTTTAAAATAAACACAAATTGGCTTTTGGATTATCCTCAAATTTTATCTGGGATTTTAATTTTTATTGACATGTAGTTTTAAGGTCCCACATGTACACTGAGGCATTTTTGCTTGCAAAATATTTATGGTATTTGCTTAACAGATTTCGATATTAGACTAAACTTTTTATATACCTCTAGTAACAGATTATGTATTGATTAAGTTTTCTAATGAAACAACATTGATGGAAGTAGTCTGGAGGGGTAGGAAGGAATTAGAAGAGAGTGTTCAGAACTCAAGATGCTTGGCTTTGCTTTGGATGGATTTGGAATTTCTGTTTTTATTTAAAATAGTAGCTTTAAATTTGGAACTAGCAAAACTGTAGTACTGTTTGTCTTTTCATGGCATGGGTCATGCTGAAGACTCTTAAGATGATTATATGCCACCTGTGAAAACAGAAGATGTCCAAACAATAGCACTCTGTCTAATACTGTTTATGCATACATGTTAGCATGGACTCTGATCTCCTTTGGGATTAATGTTATGCCCCTTTTATTTCAGGTCACAGTTATTATAGTAGATCACAATTTACTCTAAACTTAATTTATTGTTGTTTATCATTAAGGGTTTGTTTCTTTACCCTAAGCCAAGAGTATATTCTTAAGAAGGATGATAAAGATATCATCCTGGACTATTAGGAATTTTTTTCTCTTACTCTGTTTAAACTACATTTGTGTGTGTGTGTGTGTGTGAGAGAGAGAGAGAGAGAGAGAGAGAGAGAGAGAGAGAGAGAGAGAGACAGAGACAGAGAGAGAGAGAGAGAGACAGAGAGAGAGAGAGACAGAGAGAGAACTGATACTATTATAGGTTGTACCCCTAAAGTAGGATCTCTTTGAAAGTAATATATATGTATATACATATACATGTGTGTATGTACATATACACACATGTATGTTTATACATTTATAGAGGGAGAAAATACACATGATCATGTACATATATGTATAAATGTATATGTGTGTATCCACTGAAAAATAACACTGTTTATGGGAGATAGTCATGTTTTTACACATGCCATATTTGACTAAAACAAACAAAAGAAGAAAACAGAAAAAAGAAAGCATGGTCTATCTTTGGAACAATATATTGTATGGTAGGGAGTGGTATGAAAAGATAGAGAAGTGAGAAGATAGATAACAGTGTATGGAATGGGAGAAAGATAAAGGAATAGTGACAGGTAGGGAAAAAAATGTAATTCCTTCCTCTGTCTCAATCATTGTCATCCATATGAAGAGAAAGGAGTTGAGAAAGGCAGCATAAGGGACTGTTCTGGGAAGTGGGGTGGATATTTAACTCTTCAAAAAAGTAGTACAATGGTATCCTGCTTCATCTTCTCTAAAGTCAAGCATTAAGAGGGAGGAATGGGAACTGAGAATCAATGAGCACATTGAGAAATTCCTCAGAGGACTCTAGTAGGTCCAGCATTCCTGGAGGGTCTCTGGTGCTCAGAACACTGACTGAGTACCAGCAGAGCAATACTCTGGCTTTGGGAAACCATTTTGGACACGGCTCATTCTGGTTGGACATCTACATTTCTATTGAACGTGTATAGGAATTCTGGCTTAACAAAAGCCATGGGTGGCTGAAGTTGTTGTTGTGGGATGTCTAGAGGTCATGCTACCAGACTGCAGTGGTGGGATACAAAGCAAACAACTGCTGACCGAAATTAATGAGTTAAGAAGGATTGTTGAGGAAGGAGGGAAAGAAGACCCTCAAACAAATTACCAATTGTTCTTCCCAACTCGGCCTCCTTTCCTTTTTCAAGTTCTTGGTTCTTTGCCTCTGTAGTGTTTGTTGCAGGGTGAAGATGGTGGTTTTGGAGTTGTGTCGTATTTTTTTTCAAGGAAATGGGTTGGAGTAGAGGAAGGTGGGAGACTAAGGCAGCTGAAAGGCTGGTTGCTTCCTTTCCCCATACTCCTCCTCTTGCTTGCCTGTACAGGCTCCTCTTTGAAAAGGAATAGCTCAACTCTTTTTTTTTTTTCCTTTTCTGCTATTGCTCGGTAGTTTTACAACTCCACAATTCAAGCAGTGTCCTGGGCAACTCAACTCCCACTGAATGGTATTAAGGAGGGTAGGTAAATAAACTAACCAAAACTGATAATCAATACGTCTCATACCTCATCCCTATTCAATCAGCAACATTGGAGAATGGGACTAAATGTTGCAGAAGCTCAAGCACCATAATACTGTGCTGGGATCTATCTGGGGAAGCAAGTTATAAACTAGCAAAGGAGAAGTACTCTGGGGCGGCCAGGTAGCACAGTGAGTAAGAGCACTGGCCCCAGAGTCGGGATGACCTGGGATCGAATCTGGGCTAGGATACTTAGCACCACACCCAGAAATAACTGGCCTTGTAACCTTGAGCAAGTTACTTAACCCCAATTGCTTAAAAAAAAAAAAGAGAGAAGTACTCTGCAAATTAATCACAGTCAGGTATAGGAAGACACTCCCCCTGCACATTTGCTAACTAGACAAAAGCTTCAGAGTACAATTAATATCCTAAGAACAAAGTCACAAATAGACAATTGGCTGTATACTGCTACAGCAACATTCCAGAACATTATGGCTAAAGTTTGGATATGAGGTTTTAATAAGGCGATCACAAAACAAAGTTTTTGGGGCAACATTATATGGTGTAGATTTAGTTGACACTTTTTTTAATATGAAGAATGATCATTAGGTAACGTTTATTGTACTATTGTACATTATATTGTATTGTAATATTGTACTTTGTAACCAGATCAAGAAAAATATGTTTCTATGGGCAATTAGACAAACCTTGAAAATATCTGTTCTAGTGACCAATTTTATTATCATCTTTGGGAGGCTGTGTGGTATAATAGAAGGAAGGATGGATTTTTAGTCAGAAGACATGTGACCTTAGGCAATAGTTTTGTCATCTACAAAATAGAGGAGGGTTACGATTAGATGGCTTCTGGGGTCCCTTCTAGTTCCATTATCTATTGCTTGAGTATTTGACCTGTGAAATAACATACTCCTGTATTTCTTGGGTTAAAAATTCTTGGTCATAATAAACTCTGTAGCCACAATTCTCTTGGGCAAGTGGGATTAACAGCATGAACTAAAAATTCTCTTATTTTCCAGATGGCTTTGTTTCTCTCTGTGTCGATTTTAATGGCTTGGTCACTGCTTTGGCTGAATAAAAATATAAGAGTTTGTGTAAGAACTGCTGAGGTTGAATCTTCATGCATCCAATGGAGCAAACCAAGAATTAAATTTTGTGGCAAAATGGCATGATACTGAACTATTTGAATTGATGATGAGCATTAATCAGTGCTTACAACTGACTTCTCTTGTGCCTAAACTCAGTCTTCATCTTTGTCACTCAGAAGCTTTATTATTTTTTTGAGGCTCAGAATAGGGGCTACCTCCTCTATGAAGTCCCCCGGCCCCGATCCTTCTAGTTGTTAATGTTTTCTTCCTCAAATTACCCTGCATTTCTCTGTATCATGCCATTTTACTTACTAGAATGTAATCTCCTTGAGGTTAAGGACTATTTTTGTATTCTCAGCACTTAGAACTGTGTCTGGCACAAAGTCATTATTTCAAAAATGTTTATCAAATGGAGGTTGTTGATTTTTTTGGCATGGTTTTATGTTAGAGTTAAAAGAGTAACAGATGAGGGAGACCTCTACTTTAGTCAAGAATGTCATCAGGAAGCTATTTAACCTCAGGCAACAGATTTCATCTCTTTGTCCCTCAATTTCTTCATTTGTAAAATGGCAGCAATTATACCTTCTCAATCGACCTGAAAAGGCTGTAAAGATTGGAGGAGACCAAAATATGTGAAAATGTGTTTAGAAGCATGAAATGATAGACAAATTGAGTAAATGTTATAACGAGTATTGTTTTGATTATAGAACAGCCCACTCCAATGCCCTCTGGGTGATTATAATGAAATGGTATAGTAGAAAAGGGCAGTGTTATGGGAGACCTGATCTTTCTTCCTAGTTTTGCCCATAATTAACTGCTTGACTTTGTGCAAATCACTTCATAGATCTGAGTTCCAGTTCTTTAACCTATAAAATGAAGGGCTTAGATGATAAAAATAATATAATAGCCCATATTTAATATGGTACTTCATATATGTTAGCTCATTCGATGACCACAACCCTGTGTTGTAGGTGCCATTATTATATCCATTTTGTGGATGAGGAAACTGAGTCAGACAGGGGTTAAAGTAACTTGCCATGGGTAACACATTGAGTAAAGAAGATTCTTAAAGGGCCGGTAGGTGGTGGAGTGAATAGACCACTAGCCCTGGAGTCAGGAGGAGCTGAGTCCAAATGTGACCTCAGACACTTAACACTTACTAGTCATATGATCTTGGGCAAGTCATTTAACCCCAATTGTCCTGCCTCCCCACCCCTCCAAAAAAGCAAAAAAAAAAACCCAAAAAGGAAGATGCTGAAGAAGGATTCAAGTTCAGATCTTCTTGGCTCCAAGTTCCACATTTTAATTCACTGTGCTACCTTATAGCTTTGAGAGGCTCTGATTGATCTTGGTTTCTTGACAATAGGTTAGTAACAATTTGTGTTTATATGTACCTTGTACAAATAAATGAGATGTGTCAGAATTCCAGTGTAGTTAAAAAGAATCCTATGAGAACCACATATATGGTTGCTTCCTCCCCATTCTTGATCAAATGTAGTCTCTTTAACAACAAACTGGCAAAGATGAACTCAGGGGAAGGGAGGAGATGATTTCTGAATTCAGTGTCAATTGGGATTGAACCAAAAAGAAGTAAGAAAATATTCTTTGGCTTCTGTTCATCTTGGGTATGATCTACTCATTGTATCAAGTCACTGGCCTCCTTTGGGCATGATGAGAGTTAGAGAAGTTCATTACACAAATTATTATTATTATCATTATTATTTTTACTATTGCTACATAAATACTGATAGATTCTATAACCTAGCAAATGAAGCCTGGAGTGGAAGTATCTATTGGTTATAGACTTGAGATACTGGGATCCTTATGATCTAGTCAACTGAATTGTTTAATTTGCAAAGCCTCACAAATGTGACTTATTAGAATAGAGTTTTCAAGGTCTCTTTGTCTTTTGATGTCCAAAGAACTAATACAGATAACTGCAAAAACAAACTGCCTTGGGGTGGCCGGGTAGCACAGCGAGTAAGAGCACCGGCTCCAGTGTCAGGATGACCTGGAGATCGAATCCCGGGCTCAGACACTCAGCAACACACCCAGAAATAACTGGCCGTGTAACCTTGAGCAAGTTACTTAACCCCGATTGCTTAAAAAAAGCAACTGCCTAAGCCTAAAGAGCAGAGATCTTCTAATCCAATCCTCCCATTTTATAGATGTGGAAATGGAAGCCCAGAGAAAGGAAACGACTTGTCCAAGGCACACAATTAATGGCAGATCTGGGATCAGAATCTGACTCCTGGTCCAGTGATGTTCCAGCATTATATGACATACTACTTCTCATTATAAGAAAAAGGTTTTTAAAAAATATCACTCTTGGAGTCCATTTTGTTACCTGTATCTCTATTGTGTGCCTTGGTAGGAATAAGTAACGTAACTTAGAGAAAAACTACATGAGATGTGTCAACACAAAGAGGTCAGGGAGACTGTTTGGAAACACAACGTACAGCCATCCAAGGCATGCAAGTTTGGGCATTAGTTTATGACTGCTTCTCTTTAAATTCCTAGAGGAAAGGGAAAATCTGGATACAGTTTTGCTGCTAGAAACAGATTTGTTTGCTAGTGATGGTGAAGATGATAGTGTGATGAGTGAGAGCTTTTTTCACTTGTCCAACAATTACTAATTTAATCCCCCCTTCCTTGACTTGGATTCAGAATGAGGATCCCATGCCAAAGAAGGGGAAAAGGGTGACTGCTCTGTTAGTCTCACAGCCTGTCTCAAAAACCTTGGAAAATTTCTGTCTAGTACGGTTTTCCTAAAAAAGTATTTGAGACTAAGGTCAGTGCAGAAGGTGATGTTCATAATTCCTAGTGGACCAATCTTGTCCCATTGTTTCCTATGCAGCATCTCAGATGGAATTTAAGCTCCTCTTCAAATAGTAGCTCATCAGTTATCTAAACTAAAAGCATGGCTGTGATTTTGGCAAAGCATATGGATGGGAGAAGTTCTAGTTATGATTAGGAATCATCAGAAAAAAGGTTTGATTCTTGACCTGGACAAACATCTGATCACTGAGAAGCTGCACAGGAGCTTGGTACTAAAACTTTCATCTCAGTGCTAATCACTTTGTCAGGGGATAATGGCATTTCCTGATCACGGTTTAGATGGCAGACTGTGCAGTCTGACAAACAGCATATAGGACGGGTGCATGCTTTGGTATGGTGCTGCTGTTACAGAGCAAAAATTCCTAAGCAAAAATTCAGCTCAGAAAAAAAAAAAGACCACTTTGGATCTGACTAGGATGTCAGCAACTTCTGTAGTCAAAACAGCCAATGGTAGGCTTACATTATAATCATGGATGTCACTGATGGACATAAGCAGGGGAGAAAGGAAAAAAAAAGTAGACATGTCAAAAACATATTAAGAGAAAAAAATTGAAGGAATGGGGGAGAGAAACAAAGGAAAGAGGGTATATGGTGAAAAGACTGACAATGTCACTAACAAGTGTCCCAGGGGATAACATAGGTTCATAGTATCTAAAGCCGGGATCAATTTTAGTGGTTATCAGGTTTGACTTCCTCATTTTATAAAAAAGGAAACTGAGGCTGCAAGAGGTTACTTGAAGAAGATCATACAAAAAAAAAAAGAATAAGAGGGGCAATCAGGTAGCACAGGGAGTAAGAGCACCGGCCCCAGTGTCAGGATGACCTGGGGATCGAATCTGGGCTCAGACACTTAGCACCCACCTATAAACACCTGGTCGTGTAACCTTGAGCAAGTTACTTAACCCCAATTGCTTAAAAAAAAAAAAAGAATAAGAATAAAGTGAACCTAGAAGGAAAAAAAAAGAAAAAAAGATCATACAGACAGTAAAACCAACAGAACAAGATTAGAACTGTCTCCAAGTACAGGATTCTTTCCATTATACCATGCTACCTTCTTTATGCCTCAGTTAGACCTTGAGCATGGAGGCTAGAAAGAAGTTATTCATCTGTTCATGGTGCTAAAGTCCCTAAAAGTAAAGAATTTGCAATATTTACAATTGTAGAATTTTTTAAATTTAAATTTTTATTTTTTTCTTCTTTTTTTTGGGGGGGGAGGGTAGGGCAATTGGGGTTAAGTGACTTGCCCAAGGTCACATGGCTGCTTTGTGTGTGTGTGTGTGTGTGTGTGTGTGTGTGTGTGTGTGTGTGTGTTGTGTCTGAGGCCAGATTTGAACTCAGGTCCTCCTGATTCCAGGGCCAGTGCTCTATTCACTGTGCCAGCTAGCTGCCCTCAGTTGTAGAATTTTGGGCTGAAAAGGGACCAACTTTTTCCTTTTATTGATAAGAAAACTGAGGCCTTGATCACAAAGGCAGTAAGTTGCTGAGCTGGGGTTTGAACTAAAAACCTTGAGTATGCTTTTTAACAAAGGTACCTCTCTTCCTTTGCTATCTTGGTGATCTCTCAAGCGATACACAGCAACTTTAAAAATTCAGAAATAAATGATTTTTATTAGAACTGACAATCTCAACATTTTACTTATTTGAATCTTTTGACTGGACACCTAGACATGCCTTTTCATGCTCCTTTCCCCTGATTACTTTATTAGCTAGAAAGCACCTAGGAAGGGTTTGAGCCTGTCATAACATGTGATAGGAAGGAGTATGGACTGCTACTCACTGGATAGAATCTGCCCCAGATCTTAGCCTTTAATAAAGAATAGAGTTTGATGAATCTCATAGGAACCTGAAGGCAATGCTTGATCTCAGAACAGTACAGCTCCCTTTCCAATTATTTTCTCCCTCTAGTACGGCTCTTAATTTTCACAGCTTTGCCTAATTATTTCTTGAATTAAAAAAAAAAAACCCTGCTTCCTGACATCTGTCTCTAAGTTGTTTTCCCTCCCCTACTTTTTTTTCATCACCACCTGTCCTAACATTTATACATGTGTGGTGGCAGATTTTAAAAAATAACATGGAAAATGGAAAGGGCATAAATTTCACATGTAAGCTTCCTTCAATGCAGAATTGCTTTGCTTTTGGGCAATAAGGAATAGGCCAAAAATTCTACTCCAACAGAGAAGTGCAGAGAAGATTCGATGGCCAGAAAAAAATGAATGTTATTTTTTCTGATTGTATTTATTTTCTTAAAGTGTAATTATCATAAAATGCTTTAATGTTGAAACTATCCCTGTGTGACCATTTGGCCTTTGCTATTTCTCCTTCGTTGAGAGAAATGGATCTCCCAGAACAGCATGTCAAACTCTTTGGGAGTCTGAGCTGTTTCAGGGCTTCAGAGCTCGCGCACGGTGCAATGCTTGTCTTCTGTTGGACTGACCTATCGATCTGAACCAACAGCTGCTGTACGCCTCATCATCAGTCTTCTTGCTGCAGCTGTGAATGCGGATGTGCGTTTAAGGGAAGTACTTTTGCAATGGGGTTGTATATGGACGATAAAGATTCTTCTTACTCAAATACCTTGCATAATAAAATTTCTAAATGTTAGGATTTCCCACATAAAACAGCTAGAACATAATTTTCACACTCTATCCAATTTTTCACACCATATTCATTACTTCAAGTGGACCCTTTTCTTTAAATTTTCTGATGTAATATATGAAAATAAACTTCCAACCATTTTGACAACCTGTGGTTGTCCAATATGGGTTCTTTGGAATTTTAGTTAATGAAAATATTTTCTTCTGAGTTCATTATGATGTTTTACTTAAGTGGCATGATTAATGACAGAAACTGGGGCATTAGATCATATATAGAATTTACTATTTCAAATGTAAATTTAAAAATGGGGGAGGAAACCTAAGAATTAAGGTCCGATAGAATGTTTCTAAAGGTAGAACCATTTTGTATTCACATCAATCCTGGAACTTTTTTTTCAAAGTATCATTTTTTTATGTTAAGTGATTGGTAGTTATGTCTTAAAAAAAATATCATAGGACCCTTCCTCATACCCTTGAGATTTGAGAAGGCCATTTATTCAACCCTACTATATGAGTTCATGACTCAATTGTAGGATTGAGAAGGCTTTTTAGTATTCCTTCTCAGAAGCTGAGAATGATTAGCCTAAATTCTGGCAAAGAAACAATAGGAAGGGTTTCAATTTCAATTGCAAATGCCACTTTCTAGAAAATATTCTCTCTACCCTTAGGGTGATGACTGGTCACCCCTAGTAGTATTTCTTTATCTTTATCTTCCAAACAAGTTGGAAGGAGGTAGCAAAATTATGGTTATAAAAGGGAAACCATGATGTACAGATGTCATTTCTTGAATCAACTAAATTAAAAACTTGGTTATTTTGCAGTCATTGGTCTAAGCCTGAATCTGATCAAATGTAGCAAATCCTTAGCTTCTGTGAGGCTCAATTTCCTTATCTGTAAAATGAGGGGTTGGACTTAGACATCCTTTGAGGGCCTTTCTAACTAGAAATCTCTGATCTTTTGGCTATTCTAAGACTTGTTTTGAGTCTATCTCTTGGTTAGATCTGTCAGGGAAGTATATTTATATGTGAGGGGTATGCTTGGCCAAGCACCAGAAACTAGGTCTCTTCTCATCATGCTGACCAAGATGAGAAAAATCTAAGGTCTGGGTGCTTCTGAGAATACTGTACCAGGAATATTCTTGAGTCATTCATTGTCAAGTGTCATATAAGGCAGATGACTAAGGAACCAAAGTAAAATATATAATGTCAACAAAAATCTACTTAGATCCCTCTCCCTGTGGATTATCAGATTGCACTGAGCAACAGTCTGGGAATGACCCTCATATACTTCTGCTACAAGATTCAGCATAGACCTTCCCTGTGCAGGTTTAGTGCACATGAAAACATTTTGAATTATGGGCTATCTTTTTTCTTTTAAGATAATGATTACAACTTATTTTAAACCACTTATCAGAGTAGACTGACCTGGCAGGACAGGGGTCCAAGTTACATTCTTGAAGCTTTGGCTTGGGTTTGACATTTTCTGGGTAATAGTGGCAGTACTGGTCTGCTACAACCCGGCTGCTCCGAAGATCATAGCATTCGGCAGAGGTCAGCTGGTAACCTGCAACATTCAAACCGTCCAGACAAGCTCAAGTAACGCAGAAGATGCAGCAAGACACATTATTCTTGTATTTGAGTCACTTGGACATTAGGTATTTTGAGAGCATGCTTGTTCTCTCCTGTACCAACCATTTATTAGGCTGCTTTAATAATTCTACATTAATAAATGACCAGTTCATTCAACACAATTCCATGGAACTCACATTTCACCACTTATTACACTGCTTTCATAATTTTATATTAGTAAATGTTTGGTTCATTCAACAGTTTTGTGGAATTCATGTTTATGGAGTTTCCTGAGGGATTTTTTTCAAGATGGAATTGAACCAGTGCCCGAAGGATCCCCACAGACTCACTCTCTACACTCCATTGCACAGCACTCTAGAATCCCCATCTTTTGAAATCCCACCCATCCTTGGAAGCTCAGATAAAAGATTAGGCATTTCATGCTTTTCCTCCTCTCCATCTCTCCTAGGTCTGAACCCAAAATACTTTATTTTTCTTGAGTATTTATTATATTTACATTTGCATTATATTTATTTGTTAGTGTATCTTCTTGGCTAGACTGTAAACTCCTTAAGGGCAAGACCTGCTTTTTTTTTTTTTTTTTGCTTTGCCCTCATGGCCCCCAGTAGGTGCTATGGTAGATATTTTAAAAATGCTTGTTGAAGTTAATGGAATTTATATTTCTTCCAGCATCCAGCACAGTGTGCTATGCAAGGTAGCCTTTGATGAGGTGTGGGCTCTGGGAGCACCCTCGAGCTCTCCTTGAGTCCTTGAGGTACAGGCTCCGGGGAACCTCCCTTGGACTCTGATTAAATCATATCATTTGATGAGGCATTTGAATGAGGCAATAAGCCTTACATTGTGGCTGGGCCCAGACCTCTAGTTTAGTTACTAACTGCTAACTACTAACATCTAGCCTAGTTACTAGCCTAGCCCTCCATCTACTTCCCACCCTTGAGGGATCAAAATACCATTCTATCCTTGAACTGGCCTAGCCCACCATTGTCTGTAGCCTCCAGCTACTTCCCACCCTAAATCACTCATTGACCTCATTAACTCCTCCTAGACCTTCCCCAAACTCCTCCTCTAGACCTCCTACAACCTTCTGTATATAAGACCCCATCCTGCCATAGAATAATGAGAGTGCTATAGAATGACCTAGCACAGACTTACTCTGTGTCTAATACAAGCGAACTTTTAATAAACTTTACTTTAATTTGACTGAGAGAAGACTTGAGTCGAATTCATTTGGCAGGACCTGGCATGTTGGTATTTTGGGGTCTCCAGAGCCACCCTAACCCTCTTAGGGGGTAACCTCTTTAGCCTTCAGCTACTTTCCACCCTTAATCCCATTCTCTAGGCTCTAGACCTCTAGTCACCCCAGTCCCATCAAGATCCTCCTTGGACTCCTCCTCAAGATCCCCCCTGAACCCCTCCTTCCATCATTCCAGACTACTAGACCACCCCTAGATCCCTCCCACAGTCTTTCTGTATACAAGGTCTATCTTGCCTCCATGAAGGTGTTCTCGGATTCAATCTAGTTCAGATTCTATCCAACCTGTTTGTCAATACAAGTGTCACAAACACTCAGACCCAGTATGGTGGATCTTTAATAAACTTTGTTTTTCTTTGGTTGAAAGAAGGCTTGGGTCAAATTAATTTAGGTAGGACCCAGAGTATCGATATTTTGGGGTCTCCAGTACCTCTAAACCTCAACATAACCAATCATTTAGCCTATAACCTCAGCAATGCATTACCTCAATAATGTACTAAAGTAATTAATCTGTCTCATTAGTGACTTGGTCACCAGGAAGAATAAAGTCTATAATAAACAAACACACTTCACAATATCCTTAGGCCTTTCTTCATAGTATAAACTTATGTTCTATTAATGTACGCTAAAGACTCTTGCCTTTCTTCTTGCCCTGGTCTTGACCTCTGATGTCATTCTTAGGGAGAATTAGTCAATCAATCAATAAGCAATTATTAAACACTTAAGACATACAAAGTACCAGGTGATGGGGATGAAAAAAACAATACATGAACCATTCCTACTCTCAAGGAACTTAACAGTAGAAATATCTGGAAATATCCTCTAGAGTATCAAGAAATAAAAATGACAAAATATTGATGTAGATGAAGTTAAATAAAGGAGTATGATAAATCTATTTTCAGCCTAAAGGAATCATTTGGCTATATATCCAGCTTGGCTACATCACAAAATTCTTCCAACTTCTCTTCTAGCTTTCTGTTATGTAGAGACAGACTTGAAATGAAGACAGTGAGTCTTCAAGCATAATCTAATATTGGTCTCATTCTATGGGTCAGTTAACAAGCATTAAGTGCCTACAGCTGAGATTCAAATTAGGTCAATGAGAAGTCCATTATCTCAAGTACCACTTAAAGCCACTTTAGGAGGTAATGAGATATAAGTAGACTGACCAATGAAATACCAAAATAACTGGGGTCCCTGGGGGGAGACGGACAAACAGACTGTACAATGGAATAATGATGTGCCTAGATATCCTTAAAACTTTGAACTACTCCCATCCCTTTGCCTGTCAGTCTCTGGTTACCCCATCTTCCCGCCCATAGCAGGTGTTCCAGTACAAGAATCCCTAGTTTCACCTGGCTAGTGGGAATCTCCCTTAAGGAGACACCCCTGCAGTGGGCTGTCTCCCTGGGAGGCAGGGGAGGACTCTGGACTATCTCTTAAGGAGCTGTAGTATCGCTTAGGATTGAGTGGCAGTCTCCTTCAAGGAGCTGCTGAGGGTGGGCAAGCTGTGTCTTCCTTAAGGGACAGAGCAGCCTGCTTGTGTATTATGTTACCTGAAATAAATGCCTCTACTCCATTTGGAGACAACCTGAGTGAATTCTTTTGGGATGACCCCACCACACATATACCACATACCTCAACATTTTGGGGTGCCCCTGAACCTTAACACTCACTATGTGTCTGAAGTGGATAGAGTGCCTGGTTTGGTGTTAGGAAGATTCATCTTCCTGAGTTCAAATCTGACCTCAGACACTTACTAATTGTGTGACCCTGGGCAAGTCACTTGACTCTGCCTCAATTTCTTCATCTGTAAGATGAATTGGAGAGGGAAATGGCAAATGCCTTTGCCAAGAAAACCCCAAATGGGGTCACAAAGACTCGGGCCAACCAAGAAACAACAAAAATAATCTAAGCAGGAACTAAATAAGCAATAGGCAGGGTTTAGCCCTTAGGTCATAGTCTGCCAACCACTGCTCTACGCTGTTACAATCTTTTCAGGTACAGACTTGGAGACATCAGTACGGAGAAAGCAAGAGTGAAGGAAATTGCCAAGGAGATAAGAAATGGTTAGTGACATATGAATAGACCCAAGCTATCTTCAGCTAAAAGAAGAGATAGCATTTTGTCAAAGAAGTGATCAACAGTGTCAGAAGGGGGGGGGGGGGGGGGAGGGGAACAACTATAAGATCTGGCAATTAGGAAGTCCAGTGGTGATCTTTGAAAGAACAATTTTAGTTGTGTAGTGGGGGCAGAAACTCTATTGCAAGGGGTCAAGAGAATAGAGTGAGTGCATGGCGAGGAAAAGGAGACATGAGACTTTTTATTTTTCAGTAGATAGATGAGCTAGAAGGGAAAAATGTGAAAGCTGTTTTAGTAGTGGAAAGACTTCAGGATGTGGAAAGAGAAAATAGAGAAAAGAAATTAAGATATATGAGAAAAAGGATGATTGTTGGAGTAAAATCCTGGAGAATGTGGAAAAGCAGTTTGAAATAACACCAGAAATTATGAATCAAGGGCAAAGAGAGAAGGATTAGGAGATGAAGATCAAGGAAGTCATATTTTTAAAGAATACAATCGTTTTTAAGTAGATGGCTGCCACCTACATTCCCCTAGGGAAGACGTAGTACTGTGCTTCCCCGATAATAAGACACTGTCATTAATTTTTTTGGACAGAAAAACACCAGAGGGCTTATTTTCAGGGGAGGGCTTATTTTAATGAACATTGACAGCAATTTTAATAAACAGGTAAATGTGAACAAAAAATGTACCTTTATTCAATAAGCAAATCACTGGGGAAGAACAGGATGACTCGCTCACTGCTGCAGCTCGGATCGAGGTGTGTGTTTCATGGGGGGGAGGGTAGCAATCTCAATAGGGCTTATTTTCGGGGGAGGGCTTATTTTAGAGGAATCTTACACAGTAAGGGGAGGGCTTATTTTCAGAATAGGTCTTATTATCGGGGAAACACGGTAGTTAAAATAGGTTTTGCAAAATCTTAGGGGTGATTTGAAAGCATCTGTAACAAGCAGCCCAAGTCTGGTTGGATTTGAAATTAGAGCACCTGAATTTCATTCCTGAATCTGCCTATCCTGAATCACCTGTGTGACCTTGGTAAGGTCACGTGACTTCTTTACCTGATCTATAAAATGAAAGGGTTGGAGCAGGTGATCTCTAAAGTCCTCTTCAAATCGAAATCTTCTATCACAAGTATTTAAAGATAGCTATCATAACACTCCATGCGTATTCTCCAGGTTAAACATTCTTGGTTCATTCAACAGATTTTCATATGGCAGAGACTTAAGGTCCAACACCTTACTTGATTAAAACAGTTTATACTAGAATAAGACAGTTCTTGACCTCAGTTTCCTCGTTTATAAAATGGGAATAATAATAGGAACTACTAGGGTTGTTGTACCAATGAAATGAGATAGCCTATGTAGGGCATTTTGCAAATCTTAAACTGCTATGTTAATGACACTAATAAGACAACTATATTATCTATTACTCCATAGGTAAACAAAGGTAAGTGACTTGTCCAAAGTCACACAGCCACTAAGTATGTGTTACACATGGGTCTTCCTGACTCCAGGCTCAGCATTCTATCCACTTCATCATCTACCTACCAGAAATCTCATTATCTAGAAGTGGGCAGGGATGATAATTGTGGGGACTAAGGCAAGAACACAGCTTTGGTACAAGGAAGAACATATGCCACAAGAACTATACAAAGTGCTGTTGGACAAGAATAAATGATTCCAATGCTCAGATGACCATATTTTTCAAAATACAAGAAAGGATTGAAATGGAAATTGTATTTTTAATAAAATGCATAAGGATTAGAAACAGACAATGTTATTATTAAGGAACCTTACAGAATATTTGTATATGAATAATATAAATAGCAAATAAATGAGCATGTCAATAATATGTGAATTAAGGGGCCTTAGAAAATATTTGTCCAGCCTGGGTTCTTTAATACATGAGAAACTGAGATTTATCCTAACATTTAGTATTTTATTTTACAGCAAGAACTGCGTCATACAATCTGAGAATTGGAGAGGATCTTGGTTTCCATCCAGTCCAACCCACACTTGAAAGGAACCCCTGTCCCCCTCTTCCTCTTCCACCTCCCACTGTACCACTGTACTATACCTGTCATCTATACTCTAAAGTCCTCCATGGAGGAGGAACCCATTGCTTCTCAGAGCAGGTCACTCCTATTTTGGACAGCTCTAATGGTTAGAAAGCCTAAATTTACCTCTTTGCAACTTTCATTGATTGTTCCTGTTTCTGCCCTTTGGTTCTGGACAAAAGAAAAGGCTGATGCATATTTTATGGTTACTATAATAATATCCTGCCAGCAGACTAATGTCTCATGATAATAACTGATATTTAGAAAGCACTTTCAATTTTATATGTTACTTATGTGCCTTAAGGTGATCCTGTGGACCAGAGATACATTATTATTCCCATTTTACAGATGAGGAAACTGGGCTCAGAGAGGCTAAGTGGCTTGTCCATGATCATACTTCTAGTAAGTGTCAAATACAGTATCTGAATGTAAATCTTCTAAAGCACAAGCCCAATACTCTATCGACTAAGCCCTGATGAGAAGGAAAATGTCAATTTTTACGAAGCATGTTTCTCATTTAAAAAGGAAAATCTCCAAATTTTTTCCTCAATTTTTCTTCAGTGAAATTATTTCCTCTGTTAGTCATTAATATGGTTAAGTGCAACAAAATATCAAGTTCTAAGAAATATCAAATTATTGGCCTTTTATCTTTAAACAAAGTATTTTCATATTCAGAGTAGACAGATCAACTGGAATTACTCAATTGAAAATCTCAAAATGTTGAATTAATGTTTTTAATAAAAGAGTGGAAACACTCAATGGTATATTTGAATAGCTGTTCTATGTTATGAATTTAATATGTCTTTCCACATTTCTCTTCGGAACCAGAGTACATGTTAGTTTCCATTGGTTCTCTCTTACAGTATACGAAGGTGTACCAAATAGTTGGAAATGAGTTTTTACAAAAATATCTCTCTTGTCTTTGCAAAATAGCCTGACCTGTTTCTCAAGGATTCTGATCACTAATAAGTAACAAGTGTAATTTTTACCCCTATTGAGTTTGCTTATTACCTGAATAAATGAATTTATTTCATTTTGGAGACTGGGTTTAATTCCAGCCTTGCTCTTTAGTTACCTGGGTGATTTCAGGTAAGTCTCTTCCCTGATCTAGGTCTCACTTTCCTCCTATACAACATGATAGATTTGGGGTGGATAACATCTGATTCTATATACTGTGAGCCTAAAAAGTCAATTTACTCACTTCAGAATCAGAGACCTAGAATTCATTGCATACAGCTCAGCAATTTAACTTAATGTCAACACAAACCAAAGCAAATTAAGCCTCATCTGGAACCAAAGGGTTTTTCTTCTATTAAAAAAAAAACCCCAACAAAATAAAACCTCCCTTCCAGAAAGGAAGGATATCTTTAAAGAGGTCATTATTCTTCCTACATAGGAGTACTTTGCCTTCATATAAAGTAGGTGATTAAACCATAACTATTAAATAATAACACCAAGCTTTTCCCTTTGGTAAATCATTATTCATTCACAGTAGCCAATTTTTTTTTTTTTGCAGGGCATTGGAGTTAAGTGACTTGCCCAAGGTCACATGGCTAGCTTTTCTGTTAAGTGTCTGAGGCCGGATTTGAACTCAGGTCCTCCTGACTCCAGGGCCAGTGCTCTATTCACTGCACCACCTAGCTGCCCCCTAGCCAATTCTTTCTTAACTGATTACCTCCTCCACAGGTTGCTGAACAAGGGAAGAAATCAGTCTCTCTCCACCGGTGAATGATGGGCTGATAAAAGATGAACTGGACAGTACTATCAGCAGCTCCAGCATTGTGGACCTGAAAGAGACAAAATGACAGTGGCAGAAGTATTAGAAGGGTGGGGGTAAGGAGGGGGAAATTAGCAAAAAATAAACACACTGAAATCTTGTATTCTCTACATTTCTCAGTCAGCTGTGAGGCTACTGTTGAAAATTATCTATGAAAATCTTCTTTCCATATTCTGTAGAGAATCTGGGGTTGCTGATGGCATCTTTTAAAGTAAAATATAAAAATATGTTCCATTCTCTTGGAATCTGATTTTTTTTAAATTTTGGATATCTTGAAAAATCAATCCCTAAGCATGTTAAATATTGTGTATTAGGCAGCTAGGTGACATAGTAGATAGAGTACTGGACCTGGACCTGGGAAGATCTGAGTTTAAATCTAGCCTCAGACACTTACTAGCTATGTGACCCTGGGCAAATGACTTAATTGCTGTTTGCCTCTGTTTGCTCATCTGCAAAATGGGAATAATAATAGCCTTTACCTTTCAGGGTTATGAGGATCAAAAAGGATAACATTTGTAAAGTGCTTAGCACATTATCTGGTGTATAGCAGACATTTAATAAATATATGTTTCTTCCCCCCTCTTTCTCTCCTTCCCTCCCTTCTTCCCTTCCTTCCTTTGGAGCATGGATTTCTTCTCTATGTATTTGGTCATATTCAGGTATTCTTTCTGGCCTCAACTTTCAAATTGTCACTTCCACTTCCTTACATAGCATGTTGGGTACTGAGGTAAAGTTCAATTATGGTGATTCCAAAATTATCAGAGATGTGAGTTAGATGGACATCCAAACACTGGCTAGAACTGCTTCCTTTCATTTTTGTTTGTTGTCCTATGTCCAGTTTAATCCATAAATGCTCTCCAGATGATGTGGCTTATCTGGCTCTCAACCCAAACATTTTGCAGGCTCTTGTCCCCTTCAATGCTGTTTGCTGCTTTGGAGAGTTCATGGGGTCAGTAAATTATCAAAGACTAAGCACTAGTGACATAATACTTATTTTCTCTGTGGCCAGAACAGCACTAAACATGGGGGATAACATGAGATGTATCCCTACTCTTAGCATTAAAAGCTGAGAATACCCACAAACATCAACTACAAAAGGGGGAAATAAGAGGACAAAATCAGGACAAAAAAAGGAGGGACCCTCCTCCCCCCAATTAAAGAAGATGAAACATAGATGTGTTTTCTAGAAATTGGAAAGAAAAATGGAAAATCCCTCAGAAAATAATCTAAAAGAAAATATGGAAGGGGAGAATTTGGAGGCGATGTCCAAGTCCATAAGAATTTTGTTCTACTGAGGCATAGGGTATTGTTTTTTATTGAGAATAAACAATGATGTAAATTCTTTATTAAAAAATTACAGCTGTGGAAATATAGGGTTCTCAAGAATGAGGAATCCTTTTTTACAGAATGATATCAGTCAATCTTGTGAGTTAGAAATAAAATATCTAATTGCTTGCTTTGGGAAATTGTGTTAATCACATGTTATAAAAAGGATCATTTTTAGCTCACAAAAGCCTATAGCTCCTTAGGGATATGAGTGACTATCATTCTGAGTGCTATTTGATGATGGCTCTAATTTGCACAAATAGGCTGCTATGAGACATTATAATTTTAAAGAATTTATAGTAAAAAACGAAATAGAAAAGGAGAGGTTGTGGAGTTTTCATACCAACAATATAGAGGATGTAAGAGCAGTCTTCCTGAGAGAAGCCTTGTCTTAAGGCAATTGTTTTATTTTCCAGTTTATTGGTCTAAGAAGAGAAAAAAATGGTGCTGAGGTGGTTTCTTCCCATGATTCCCTGGGAGTTGCTTTACACCCCAAGAATTGAGAATGTGTCAGTGAGCACCTATAGGATGAAACAATTGTTCTAGAGGAATTTTTTTTTAAAATTTTTTGCTTTTTGGAGGGGGAAGGGCAGAGCAATTGGGGTTAAGTGACTTGCCCAAGGTCACATGGCTAGGAAGCATTAAGTGTCTGAGGTCAAATTTGAACTCAGGTCCTCCTGACTCCAGGACTGGTGCTCTATTCACTTTGCCACCTAGCCACCCCTAGAGGAATATTTTTTTAAATGCTAGCTAAATACAAAAAAATATACACTGACCAAAAAATGTTGATGTTGTATATGTGTTAGTATGGACAGAAAGGATTCAATAAACAAAGTGTTTTGGGTTTTTTTGCTTTAGTCTTGTGAATTCTCAAGTATTCAAATGGGACTGTGATCTCATCAATTTGGGTGTTCTGTCCAGTGAAGCAGCTTATAACCCAACCAGGCCTGTCTATCCTATGTTCCTCTTGTCAGCAGCCTCAAATAAGTTTGCCACAGGGGGTCAATCCAACATGCTGGGGGCCTGCCTTACTTTCACTTAACACCAGGAGTGGGATTCCAGGGGAGCGCTCAGTCTGTCTACACATCATCCCATGCTCTGATGAGATCTTTTCTTCTTGTTTTCCTTTAAAGTCCCTTATTTTTCACATTGGAGCCTGCTAACACCCAACATGTGCCATTGTCCTCTGTGTGATATTTATTTTAAATTCTTTGGACACTGTTAACGTTCCTTGACTCGCAGCAATACAGTGAGTTGAAAATAGTTTTTTTAAATTATTAGGCAGTATAGTGAACTGACCCTGCATAAATATTTAAGGGAATATGGTAGATGACAAGTGAGATTATCTTGGTATTTCTTTATGCCAGTTCAGTTTGTGGACTATAAAAAACAAAGCATGAAGGATGATCTGCATGATCTGCATGATCCTAAAGTTAGATCTTTAAAGACGGTGATCCTTAGGGAGGAAAAGGACTAGATTCCTAGCAAAGGACAAAAAAAGGGAGAGGGAAGTATTAATTGGTTAATTTGTTGAATTCAATTATTAAATGCAAAGATAGGGATAAAGATGGCAGCCCTATTGGTATAGGGAATTCCTGGGACTGGAATCCAATGCCATCTACCTATGTAGGCCAGAATCCTCTCTGCGACTCAAAATCTTAGTGAGTTGCTTAAGCAAAGAGAAGTTTAGATTTGCCATTGTTATGTGGCCAGCATGCTGCACTCAGGTCTTCCTAGCTCTGAGGACAGCTCTCAGTTCCCTCTGTTATGCTTCCTTTCACATCAGAAGAATTACTGATTAATGGATTGATGTCACCTGGAGGGCAGGAGTGGGCATGCTCTCTGTTCTTCAATGTTTTTATCATTGACAAGGATGAAAGCAGAGAAGGCATACTTATAAACATGCAGATGATACAAGACTGGGAGAGATAGCCAACACATTGCATGACAGTCAGGATCCAAAAACATCTCCAGAGGCTAGGTCAATGGGCCAACTCTAAGAAGATGAAATTTAAGGAGGATGAACAGCAAGTCTAGAGGCAACCAAAGAGCTGTTCAAAATCTGTCTTGGTGCCATCATGCTCTTCAGGGCTACACCCTTCCCTATCCTTACTCACCCACACTTCATTTTCTTCATAATGTTTAGGAATACAGAGGAATCAGACAATACAAGTTATCTACCCACTCCACCTCCTCTGTAGCTTTCCCCCTACTTCCAAACATATGTACCCCTGCGAAACTCCACCCTACAGAAAGAAATAAGAGTCTAACCAGCCAGGAAAAGTTATTGGATATTTTGGTTTGGTGGACTTCAAATGTGCTTGCCTTAAAAAAAGGATCAGCGGTTTAAACATGCCCCTATTCACATTTTTTGTTTTGACCAAGTTCATGTGGATATGCTGGGGGTTTTGCTATCATCAGAACTTCTAAGGTATTTTGGTGACATATTAGCACTTCAGCTTTACAAGCAAAAAATACTCAACATCAGGTCCAGTCCTGAAGTGTCTGTTGAGAGTTACAGTCTGACACTTTTTAAAGAGTAAAACACATCTGGTAAATGTAATTTTGACCTTATGTTAATAAGAAAAAGAAAGCTCTGAACAAGCTTTACTTTCTTGGGACCGCAGTTTTTTAATGTGTTGTTGGATGTAATGTACTTTACATGGCACTTTAATGTAATGATACTTTACATGGAAATTAAATGAATTTGTAAAGAAATTGGCTACATTTCATAGTACATATGTGAAGGGTAGCTACTATAAAATATCAATGGGAACATGGTGTATATATGGGACAGGAAAGGAGAGGGGAAAGCTGTGGCAATTAATATTCACATGAAATAAAACAACATTTAAGAGCAAAGATATTACCCCTACTCTAAGAGTATGCTCAAAAAGAAAAAAAAAGAACTATCTGTTCAGGGATTTTAATGGCTTCATTATTTGTAATTTAAAAAACTGGAAGCAACCAAAACATTCCAGAATGGGAGAATAGATCAATTGTGGTACATTCTAGGAATGCAATATTGCAATGCACCTAAGACCAATAATCAAGGAGGAAAAAAAAAACACATGCCTAGAATGCTATTAAATAATTCAAAACAACAACAACAAAGAAACTGGAGAACAGAGGATTTGCTTTCACCATATCAGAGGAAAAGTGAATGGGAATTGACAAAGACTTTGAGAGAAAATCTGAAAAAAACCTTGACCTTCTGTGTATTGAAATGGTATGTATTTAAAAACAAATAAACACAAAGCCATACTAAATTTATAATAAGTCATTAAAAAAGATTCCCTTTGCAAGGCCTCTCAAATGCATAAAGAGGGAGACATCAATGCCATGGAATCCCCCTTCTCACCTAGGGAAAAGGCAACTTCCAAACCCCAAGGATCTTCCCTCAACCAGTTTTCTTTTCTTCTGGCTGTTGGGATACCAAGAAACTCTTTTGCCCCAGACATGCCTAGCAGGGAGGCTGGGCAGTCAGGAGTCACCCCCTACCTGCCTTGGCTTTACTTCAGTCACTCCTCTGATGAGCTTCTGTGCTAGAGAAGAGGGAGGGCACTGGGGCAATGGAGGGGGTGGGGAAGGGAGAGGATTGGAGAGAAGGCGGCTAAGTACAGTAGTCTCAGAGGTGTAGTTTGCCTTAAGCTTATGTGACTTGGGGCACTACTCTCAAGGGAAAAAGATTTTATTATTGGGGAGTGTGTGGGGGCAATATATACACAATTGTTGGGGAAGAAATCCTTATTTGTGGAGATGTGATTGAGAAACAGGCAAATGTGTTTATTAAAGAACCTTGCAAATTACTGAACCCAATTTTGGGACACAATAATGGTCATCCAAGTGACTACACCCATGAATCTTTTGTGACTAAAAGGCTAAAAAAAAGTTCGTATTTTGGGTTTCTGAAGCAGGTAATTGTAACAAGATATTCCGAGTGGTTCCCTTCCATTAAAAAAAAAAGTGCAATTAACAGAACAAATTAATACTTGTATAAACTCTCTCAGGGTAACTTTGACCCCTTCTTTATGGAGGCAGTTGTCTTTTCTGAAAAGTTCCCTGGCCCTTTCACAACTATGGCTATGGTGTTGCTGGCCTGTATTTGGAGAATCAATTTAATGAAAAAAATAGAATAATCACAGAAATGTTCTCATCTAAGCTGACTTGGCACTCCAGCTGCTAAAAGAGAGTATTTTAGAAGCAGAAAAGTATAGTAGGAAAAGTCTTGGAGTTGGTATAAGAGGACCTGAGTTTAATTCAAGAAATTCGATTCGATTTGATTCAATTCAATTCAAAACACACTTCTTCGATACCTACAATGCCTAAGATGAGAGGTAGTTTGGCATACATAACACAGGGGTTTTTAACCTGGAATCATTGAAAAAAATTTTGAAAAAAAATTGTTGGTAAGTATATTTCAATATATTTGATCACTTTTGTAGTCTTTTTTTTTTTAGTTTATGTATTTAAAAATGTTATTCTGAGAAGGGGTACATAAGTTTTACCAAACTGCCAAAAGTGTCCATGACACAAAAAGGCTTAGGAACTGCTGGGGTAATAGAATTAAAGATAGCCTTGAAGTTAGCAAGACTTGGGTTAAATCCTGCCTCTGAAGTCTGCTAACTGTAGGTTCTCATTCCTCTCCAGTGGGCACTCTGAAATTCCTCTACTGTGCCCTCATTCTTCATTTTTAAGCTTCTCTCCCCTTGCAAAGGCACCTATGTGGTGAATAGAGTGCTGGGCCTGAAGTCAGGAAGATTCATTTTCCTGAGTTCAAATCTGACTTCAGACACTTACTAGCTGTGTGACCCTGGGCAAGTCACTTAAGCCTGTTTGCCTCAGTTTCCTCATCTGTAAAATGAGTTGGAGAAGGAAATGGCAAAACCACTCCAGTATCTTTGCCAAAGAAACCCCAAATGGGGCCATAAAGAGTTGGACACCATTCAAATGACTGAACAACCAGCCTTAGCATTCAAACACTGGAAGTACCCTCTGCCTCTGCAGCATCTTCCTTTGATTTGATGACTCCTCCCAGAACTTCCATTTACAGATATGACATGCCTTATTCCTCTACAGGCTGTACTCAGGACTCCCCTCCACCATTTTTCAGCATCCTTGAATATATTGTCTTTTCCCATAGAATGTAAGTTCATTGAGGGCAGAGACTGTCTTTCTTTTTACTTGTAAGTGTATTCCCAGCACTTAGCACAGAGTAGGCCTTAAAAATGCTTATTGAATCTATCATACAGTTATGGGCAAATCACTTAAAATCTAAGAGTCCCAGGCTACTCTTTAAGACTATAAGATACAAGGGCAGCTAGGTGGCACAGAGAATAGAGTACGTGCCCTGGAGTCAGGAGGACCTGAGTTCAAATTTGACCTCAGACACTTGATATACTAGTCATGTGACTTTGGGCAAGTCACTTAACCCCAATTGCCCTCCAAAAAAAAAGACTATAAGGTATATAGAAGCTGCTGATTTGCCTTAATGGAAGGAGTTTTAACCCTAGAGGCTCACCATATATATGAAATTATAAGTCCAGAACAGCAAAAATGGGGCACAATGCAAGGTCACAAAGTGACCTTCAGCAAATCGCTTACCTTAAGTGACTCGGTTGCCTTAATTGTTAAATGAAGGGTTTGGACTCTAAAGTTCCTTCTAGTGCTAGATCTATGCTTTTTGGGACCCAAGTCACTTACCTTCTCAACCTCAATCTCTTAATTTCTAAAATATGGACAATCATTCTCATCCTACTCACTTTTATACTGGGATGGTCTTTGCACTAGAAATGAGAGAACAACAATGGCTAACAAGGAACTGATATGCAGGAGAAGTAAGGCTAGGTAAGTAAGAGAGCACCTAGTGTTCTTTGATGAATTTGGTAACCTGTTCCAGACTCAGATTGCTGAGCCATTGTCAGTGAGAGTTGTAAGATCACAGAAAACAGGAAAGGAACTACAAGACTTTTTGCTTTGTGGAGGGCAATTGGGGTTAAGTGACTTGCCCAAAATCACACGGCTAGTAAGTGTGTCAAGTGTCTGAGGCTGGATTTGAACTCAGGTCCTCTATTCACTGAGCCACCTGGCCACCCCAGGAACTACAATATTTAAGACAGGCAAACTTTTTTTCCTTGATTTTCAAATAAGAGCAGAGAATAGAGACTGTACAGTAAAGACCAGTGCTCTTGACTTCAAATCCTGAGAAAAGCCTAAAGAAATAGCTAGTGTGTACATTTAGAAAAGAAAGTGGTGATTAATAGAGCCAGGATGGCTTCATCAAGAACAGGTTATGCCAGACTAATCTTATTTCCTGTTTATCATAGGGTTGCTAAACTGACAGATTAGGCAAATGATTTAGAAATAGTCTGCCTGCATTTTGGCAAGCCATTCAATAATGTATCTCATACTATTCTTGAAGAATGGATGTGGATCAGACAAAAATAAATTTGGATGGATTTGGAACTAGTTTGAATGGGTGGATTAAAAAATAATAGCTCATGGCTCCATATCAACTTGGCAGGAGCTCTCCACTGAGGTGCCTCATGGATCTATGTTTGGCCCCATGCTATCAATTCTTTTTTACCAATAACTTGGATAAAAGAAAAGATGGTCATCAGATTTGCGGATGGCACAAAGATTGGAGGGACAGCTAACTCACTGAATGACAACCAGGATCTAAAATGATCTTAACAGGCTTAATCTAATTAGATACAATTCAAAAGGGATAAATATCAAGTCTTAGGCTTAGGTTAAAAAAATAAATATCATAAGTATAGGATTGGGAAGCATGTTTTTACTGCAAGGAATTGCTCCTTTTATAAACGAGCAGTTTGGTTGCTGAATGAGGCAGGAAATGAACTTTTACGTAAAGACAAAGAAGGTAATCTACTTGTGAAGAATGTAAATAATTATCTTTTTCATATGTGAACAGTTTAATTGCTAAAAGAGGCAGGAAAAAGGCTTTTTGGTATGAAAATTTGATAAAATAAATGCCGAAGAAACAGTTTTTCATAAAATGTGAGAAGAGACATAGGCTTGTAGGAGAACTAGATAGATAGAAAACTACCCTTCAGTGGTGGGGGAGGGAGGGTGGGACAGTGGGATCCATTTTTGAGCAAAGAAATGATTGAGGCTACAGGGTATTTTGATCCCTTTCTTAACTCATTTGCATGTAACTGTTTTTAGAGTTTGAGAAAAATCAAACTCAAAGCAGTCATCAAATAATTTTTGAAGATTAACTGAAGAATGTTAGTTTCAAAACTGACAAAAATTAGATTTCATGATTTATATCTCATAAGAGTAAGGTGAATTACTGACCATCAGGAGTCTGTGATCTGAACCTTTAGAAGTAGTGAAGAACCCAGCAAGAGAGGAGGCAAGTACTTGGGAGAAGAGTTAGGAAAAGTCCCTCACAAAGAACCAACCTGAAGAGCCTCTATGAGCTGTTTTGCTGTGATGAGATGCTGCAAACTGACCGGATGGTACAGAATTGTGTTGGGTTTAGAAGTGGCCATGACATGCTCTGATGTGCTTTTCCATGAACTCCTGTGGTTCCCTCTCACCTCTGAAGTACTTTATAACCTGCTCCTCCCCTTGACCTTTCCAGTCTTCTTACATTTTATGCTCCTTGCTCCTTGGACTCCTCTCCTCCCCCCACATTCTGCCTTCCAGTGACATTGGCCCCCTTGCTATTTCTCAAACAAGACAATCCATCACCTATCTCTGGGTATTTTCACTGGCTGTCTCCCATGCTTGGAATTCTCTTTTTCCCCATGTCTGCCTCCTGACTTTCTTCAAGTCTCAACTAAAATTATTCCTTTTACAGGAAGCCTTTCCTGTCTCTCTCAATACTAATACCTCTATTCTGTTGGTTATTACAATTTCTACTGTATATGCCCTGTTTGTACATAGTTGTTTGAATGTTGTCTCCCCTTGTAGCCCGAGCTCCTTGAAAGCAGGAACTGTCTTTTATTTTCTTTGTATTCTCAGCTTTTAGCACTATGCCTAGTACATGGTAGGTACTTAATAAATGCTTATTTACTGACCAACTGAAGGCTTGTCGCTATAATAGTATGACATTTTCCCGGTGACCTTTTAAGGATAACTGTGAGTTAAAAGGACTTGTCTCTCTTTCATTAGTTTGAGAGTAGAGGAAGAGCAGATTTACTAAGTAGGAGAGTAGTGAGGTCCATGAAGGGAGTAGCTAGCAGATTTCCACAGGGCAGATTTGTTTCTTCAGGCTCATAAGGCATCAGACAGAACAGATTTTATTTACATAGTGGACACAGAAGAGCCCACAGAAAGTGAAAAGGCATTTCCTTCTTTTGGTTAAGCTGCCTGTCCCCTCACCCCTAGCCCAGAGATTCGCAGAGTTCTCATAACTCCCAGTGGGCTCCAGTGAAGGGGAAGGTCAAACGAGGTTTGCATCTCCCTGTTGCTCACTAACATATATCTACTCCTGACAGGTGCCCATTACTCCCCTGCCACGATTCTCTGTTCCTGACACACATTGTGGTTGCTTTTCCTTCTCAGAGGAGCAGCTCCAATCCTGGCCTCTTACTTAATCATTACATTTTCGCTGGCAGCTTCCACAGTTTTGTATACAGTCAAATGTATGTTATATTATAGAATTAGCTTTAGAATCCTTGCAATCCTTTCTTTATTCAAGTGTTTATATGACCAGCAGCTAGTGCATTAGTTATTTCTCAACCGTGGTTTTTTTTTTTTCCTTAGTCTGGCTTTCACCTCAACAAATCCCAAATAGGTCCTTCCCTGATTGAACATAATGTATTTTTTCTATGTTGGAGATTGGAGATTGGTAAAAACAATGCCAAATGAATGTGGGTACTGAGTTGAGTTCCAAAACCCTCTCTGTAAAGAGAAGCTTCATAACTTGGAACATCTTTCTCCAAAGAAACATTGTAAAATGTAGTTATAAATTTTCCTTGTTTGAGAATCAAGCACGGGGGAAAAATCATGAAGTGCTAGTCACTGTGCTAAGCATTGTGCAAATATTTTCTCCTGTGATCATCACAACAAACCTGAGAAGTACTTTTGTCTCCATTTTACATTTGAGGAAACTGGGGAAGATCAAGGACAAACTTCTGGTGCAGAGTAACACAACTAGTAAGTGTGTGATGTTGGATTTGAACCTTTGAAGTATTCCTTACTCTAGGCCCAAATCTCTATCAACTGTACCTACCAGCTGCCTCTGAGAATCATGGAGATACAGATAAAGGGCTAAATCTGCTATTTCACTTGTAAAGAAAATTTCACTAACAATGCAGATCAGCACTTTCTAAGACTTAGGGAGTTGCCTAGAGTATTTCTAGGTAAAGGGACTTACCCAAGGTCATACATCTAATATATGTCAGAGGCAGGATTTGAATCTAGGTCTTAACTGGCTCTGAGGCTACTCTGTCTCTAATGTATTCATGTACAATACACATTCTTGGGATTGAATATTGGCAAATATTGACTAATCTTTGATTAAAAAGAGCTCTTTAAGCTATGGTGCTTTAGTAAGCAGTGGATTTGTTCTACTAAAATTGCATCTTTTTCAAGAGGCACTGATTGTATTTGGTACCAAAATCATTTCAGAGTGACTTTCATTCAAATCATAACTTTCACTCAAACAGACCTGTTGCCATGTGCATACAATGAGACAACTGACAGCTCTGAACTTTGGAGGTGAACCGTTAAGTTATAGTCGATGTAGCCCTAAATCCCCAACATGTTGCTACTTGAAACATTGTTTATATGGTTTATATGGACTATCTTGCTGTCTGGAGAAGTGCTTCCCTAGGAACTAGATGAGGGCCTAGTGCAATTTTAAAGAAGTCCAGAAAGGTCAATTTTAGTGCCTTACATAATAAATATTTGTAATGAGGAACCTTCATTTTTATGAGGGGATGGTGGAAGGGGCAATAGATTCGGAGTCAGAAGGACTGAGTTTGAGTCTGGTGGCCATTACTTACTAGCTCTCTGACCGATTACGTCATCTCTCTGGGATGTGAAATCATGCTAATAATCTCTGCACGGCCTCTGTTGGAGATTTACTGAGAAGAAAGGCCTTTGGAAGTTATAAAGCACCAAAAGGGAAGCTAGGTGGCCCAGTGGATAGAGTGCCAGGTCTGGAGTCAGGAAGACTTGAGTTCAAATCCAGCCTTAGACAGTGGTGTGACCCTCTTTGCCTCTGTTTCCTCATCTGTAAAATGAGCTGGAGAAGGAAATGACAAACTACTCCAGTATATTTGACAACCCCACCCCCAAACAAATAAACAAAAAAAAAAACCCAATGCGATCATGAAGAGTTGGGGACATGACAACAAAATAAAAGCACCATATGGGTGTGAACCATTATTATACATATAATATGATTTTCTTTTCTTCTCAAAAAACACTTTGGAAAATATAATTCCAGGTTCAAGATGGAAAGATTGACAAGTGGGTAGACTAATATGTCTATATCACATACAGGAAGGAAGACATGACTTTGCAAAGGAAAATCATTATAATACTTAAGAAATAATATATAGTACTATGAAAGGAACAGGGTGTTCAATTATAAGGCTTTTTTAAAAAAAGAAATCTAGATGGATAATTAATAGCAAAATAGTAATGGGACATTTCAACAATTTTCTGGACAAGATTGGGGGGGAAAGGAATTTTATTAGATATAATTGAATGAAGGACTTTTTTCAAAGAATTCTTGGGGTGGCTAGGTGATGCAATGAACAGAGCACTGGCCCTGGAGTCAGGAGGACCTGAGTTCAAATTCGACCTCAGACACAATACAAAACTATCCACGTGACCTTGGGCAAGTCACTTAACCCCAATTGCCCTACCTTCTCCCCTCCAAAAAGCAAAAAGAAAAATCTAAAAAAAGAAAAAGAATTCTTGGCTCATTTTTGGAACTGGTGAAACAAATTCACAAAATAAACACCTTGAAAATAAAAACTTTTATTTTTGTCTTAGAATAATTTTTGATTTCTCTAATTTCTAATGTTTTCTAATGAAACCTTTATTCATTTACCTGTTTCCTGAAGCTTGAAAGTTATAATGGAAAGTCTCAAAAATAATAGGTTACTCTATGCTCTGAATGAATTACTTGAAATATGTAAGCTTTTCTGAAATAAGTCACAATTCCAGTGTAGCAGGTTGGTAGAACAACAATATGCTAGATTTGGAGTCAGGAAGACCTGACTTCAAATGTGGCCTCAGACTCTTATTAGCTGTGTGATCCTGGGCAATCATTTAACCTTTTACAGTCTTAGTTTACTCATCTCTAAAATGGGAATAAATAACAGTGCCTACCTTACAGGGTTGTTGCGAGGTTCAAATGAAATACACATGAAAAGCAGTTTGTAAACTTTAAGTACTATGTAAATGGTAGTTATTATTATTCCTTAGAAAGGTTCTTCTTAAACATCAGCCTTTACTTTTAGATGAAAAAATGTATGTGTCTTTAGAAGCAAAATGGGAGTCAGAAAGCTTGCTTTTAGTTCTAGCTGTACAAACTTAGACACATCACACTCTGCCTCTGTTTTCATATCTGTCAAATGAGCATATGAATAGTGCCCTGCTTACCTCCCAGGTTTAAAAAGGCTAATTCCTACCTTTAGTCACTTGTTTTCTTTCTACCTTCACTACTCAAAAGCATCATGTTCTCTAAGTTTGAGCCAGTAGAGTGAGTATAAACTTTGGTAGGTTCTACCAAGCTAGAAGGGTTTTAAGTATGCCCCTCATGATTGACTTTGTCTGTCATTCAAGGAGCTAAGTCAAGAAGGCTTTGGATAAAAGGTGAGGAATTTTTTCAGTTACAACTGCTGATGAAGACCAACCAAAGGAGGGGTTGAAATCTGTGTTGGGGAACAGTATACCAATGAAATCATTGATATTTTGATGTACTGAAACATTATTTCAGTATGTCAAGCACCTTGGGAAGTATAGTAACTCTTTCAAGATCCCCAAGAAAGTCTTACTCTGTGTGTATGTATATGTAATGTACATCTATATGCATATATACATATAAGTATGTTTGTCTCTATCCCATCTATCTATCTATCTATCTATCTATCTATCTATCTATCTATCTATCTATCTATCTATCTATATCTGTCTGTCTGTCTATCTATCTATCTACCTACCTATCTACCATCTATGAGAGATAGCCTAGAATATAGATTGAGGGCTGGCAGATGAGACAACTTGAGTTTAAATCTGGCTTCTAACATACACTAGTTGTGCCACTATGGACACATCCCTTAATGTCTCATATTTTCTGGTGCCTTTCTAAGACTATAAAGTACAAAAGAGTTATCGATCTGCATTGGAGAAAAGAGTTTTTCTAGAAGACATTCCATCAAATAATAGGTTCAGATAGACATACACCACACATGGAGTCTATTCTGTATCACTCAGGGGCTTGAATAAGTAAACACACTGCCTAACATTTTAAACTTTGCATGCTATTAATCAAATGTGTAGCTGGATTTGAAGTGGGCATGATTATATTTCTGTTGTTTGAGATCCAGAACTGAAATAACATAGTATCTCCTTGACTAGTTAGAGCATTGGGAATGTCAGGAGTTACCTCTGATGGTTTGTACCAGGACTTTTATGTGGCTGGAATCTGGGCTGGATTAAAGAAAGCTATCATACTGAGTGAGATGGAGGACAGTCCTCTGGAACACCTCTTCAATCCAATCTCATTGCCTATCACATTTTCCTATGAAGTATTCCTACTTCCAGCTGCCATAGGGTCACCAAGCATTAGTTTAAATCAAATGTCCTCTGGCTACAGGTCTCATGATGAAAAATTTATGGAGTCCTGGACACATTACAAGTTTTACAGCTTTACAGCTGAAATCCTTCAGGTTCTTCTGACCTGCTGAAGGGGAAAAAATGTTTTATTTCATTGTGATTCCCAAATGTTCTTTTGGTGTGTGCTTTTTTCCTATAGAATGTGTATGTTGTTTCCAGCAATGTGTTTTATATTACCATGAAGAATAGGGAAGCTCTGATGGGAGGAAACAACTGAGTTTTGTTGCCAACACAATAGAAAACAGAACTTGCCAGTGGGACCATGATGATTTGACCAATGTCCTGGTATCATCAGTTGTTTTCTAAGCTTTGTTGTAGACAGACATCCTCTATGATCCAATCACAGTGAGCACACAAGTGACCTAACTTGCTTGTAAAGTCCTTCCCCTCTGCTCCCCACAATTAAAGATGTGTTGGCTTTTGGAACCCTAAACCCTTCATCATGCTCAGTTTTTCCCAAAGAATGTATGCAAGAGTTTCCCAAAGACCTTAAACATGTCAGATGTTTATTTCTCAATTGTGAAGTTGCCATAAAGTGCAGGATGCAGTTTGCTTAACACCCTAGAATTAAATATTTCCTGGAAGAGAAGATTTTCCAAGACTTCCATATGTTTGTGCATGCTGGTCTCTGTGTGTAGAATGCATAGCTAGACTCATAGAATATGAAAGCTGACAGGGGATCCAGTCTCCCTAATTATTATAGATAAGGAAACTGAGGCCCAGAAAGGGGGAATGATTTGTCCATGGTCACATAGCCAATAAACGGCAGGGGAAGGATCCATGCCAATGCTGCATGATTTCAAATCAAACATTCTTTTCCCTATGTCATCTTACTCCTTCCACATCTCAACCTGTTGAAGTCAAAGCCTGGTTCAGGTGGCATAGGGTCTAAGGGTCTAAGTCAGAAAGTCGTTTTCCCTCCCTATGTTTCTATAATTCTTCATTGAGATCCCTACTCTGCCCTTGTTGCATTTTAATTTGCATCATATTTATTTGCATAGCTACTTATTATAATGGAAGTTCTCTGAGGGCAGGAATGAAGTTCTTTTTCATCTTTCCCAGTTCTTAGCACAATGCTTTGCACAGTCTAGATTCTTAAAAAAAATTGTTTTGAATTGGTTTGAATTTCATGGCCCCATGGAGCAACTTTTCACTGGTTCATTTCATAGTTTTGGATTTAAATCTCTATGATGATGGTTACTTCTCACCTTGACAATAAAATCTGCAGTGAGGGGTCCAGCCATTCTCAATATCTCTTTGTCTGGAAACTTCTGGAAGTCAACACTGGAATTGTCCACGAGGAAGGTACCTGTAGTGCTGAGGCTGTTTTCACCTTTTGTGCCCTGTAGGGTCTTAGTTTCCAGATCTACACAAAGAAAAAAAGGAAAAGGAGAAGTCGATATTTTCTAAATCAGCAAGGACACATAGAAGCCTTTTATCACCTTCTCATCTCCCTCAGCTTCCTCTCTCCTCTGACTGGAGATCTGGAGGGTAGAGCACTAAACTCCATCCAAAGCCTTCCTTTGTAGAGGGCAGAACCTGGATTCCTGCGTTCCATATTAACTTCTGTTTGGTTTCTACTCCATGGAACAAAATGTCCCAAGGCGACCCCATCCTGGGTACCCCCTGTTTTCTTGTCCACTTCTTTCCAGATTCTTTCTGTGTATTGTCCTTCTCAATTAGACTGTAAGCTCCTTGAAGAGAGGGACTGTTTTTTTTATTTGTATCCCCAGCTTTTGGCACAGTGCCTGGCACACAGTAGGTGCTTAATGCATGTGTGTTGAGTTGAATACAAGCCAAACCCACAGGTAAAAACAAAAGCAGAAGAAAAGGGTATTCAAATGACTGATAAGAATGAATTTTATCTTATATTTATTTACCTGTGAAAAGCATAAAGTCAATAGTGAATTATTTGGGGGGTGTTAAATTTCACATGATTATAAGTTCTTTTAATTCCCAGTGCCATGTATGTTATGTCCTTGCTCAATACATATTTGTTGAATTGGAACAAACAGAATTGGATGGACTCAAAAATCCTCAGCCTAGCATCCAAGGCTCCCAAGTGGCTTCTTCTCCCATATCTGTTTAACTTCATTTCTGTAGACCTTCCAAATCCACCCCCCTTTCCTCTAACCACACTAGTCTCCTTCTGGCTCTTATCCCTGTCTCAAAGTCTCCTTTCCACATGCCTTTCAGCTATTCCCTTGACCTGGAATGACCTCTTGTCTACCAATCCATGGCTACTCATGATCTTTATTATAGCCCGTAAATAATTGTGCCATACACAGATCACTCAAATATATACATCGTTTCTAGGTGGTGCCATGGTGCACAGAGTGCTGGACCTGGAGTCAGGAAGACTCCTCTTCTTGAGTTCAAATCCAGCCTCAGACACTTTCAAGTTGTGTAACCCTGGGCAAGTCACTTACCTCTGTTTACCTCAGATCCTCCAATTATAAAATGATCTGGAGAAGGAAATGCTAACCACTCCAGTATATTTGCCAAGAAAACCCCAAATGCGGTCACAAAGTCAGACATGACTGAAAAAATTACTGAACAACAACAACAACAACAAAAAACGGTTTGCTGGTACCCATTTTCTAGTTGCTTTTATCATTTAGATGCTTAATCTTTGTGTGTCTTTTCTCTCCATATAAGCTGTGAGACCTTTAGGGGCAAGACTATTTACAGTTATCTCATTACTTTCACAGCTTGAGATTCACTGTCTTTAAGTATTTGATAGTATAGTAATACATAATATAGTATAGTAAAGTATAGTAATTTCTGGGTCCATACTATCAACTCTAGGACAAAATTACTTCTCTTAGGGAGAGCCTATATTTGATTCATCCTTGCATTTCTTTTATTTTTGGGGAAGGGAGGGACCAGACCTATGATTTAATTAGGTAGGAAGATCCCAGTGAAAAGGGATGGGAAGAAAAAGAGGTACATGACAGGCATTTTTTTTTTATTACCGACTAGATACCAGGCACTGGGCTAAATACTTTACAAATATATCATTTGATAGCTAGGAACTCCTTCTACTAATGTCAGTCAGTACCTGCTATGTAACTTTTAATCTTACAATGTTGCTGGGGACTCTGGGAAGTTAAGTGAGGCCAAGGTCGCCCAATTAAGTCTGTTTCCAATGTGGGACTTGAGCCCAGGTTTTTTAATTTGAGATGCCATACCATCACTCTTTCATCTTCATACTTCAATTTAATTCTACAAACATTTGTTAAGTGATTCCTTTTTGTTAGGTACTGGTACGAAGAAAAGAACATCAAAACAGTCCCTGCCCTGCCTGGTTTCCCTGGGGAAATCAGCCTGTATACAGATTTTTAAATATAAAAATATATACATATATACAAAGTAAGCCCAGAGGAGATGTAATTGGGGTGGAACACTAATAACTGAGGGAATAATAAGAAAAGTCCCCATGTAGAAGGTGGCAGCTGAGGGGGCAGCTAGGTGGCACAGTGAATAGAGCACCGGCCCTGGAGTCAGGAGGACCTGATTTCAAATCCAGCCTCAGACACTTAACACTTACTAGCCATGTGATCTTGGGCAAGTCACTTAACCCCAATTGTCCCTTCAAAAAGCAAAAAGCAAAAAGAAGGTGGCAGCTGAGGTGATCCTTGAGAGGAGTGAGGGACCTCAAGGGGCAGAGAGGAGGAGGGAGAGAATTTCAGTCAGAGAGAACAGTGTGTGCAAAGGCTGGCTTAGGATTAGGAGATGGAAAGTTCTTTATAGGAAACAGCAGCCAATTTGGCTAGAACATGGGGGTGTCATAGAAAATAAATCTATAAAGATGGGCTGGAGTCACATTGTAAAGGGCTTCTGAACAGAGGAATTTGTATTTTATCTTGGAGGCAAAAAGAAGCCACCTTTACCTCCTGTAGGACCTCCAAACAGACTTAAAGGTAAAGGCAAATGTTTGTTGCATGAATTAATTTTTTTACTACTCATGTCAGTGATTTCAGTGAGGTGCACATAGAAGGTGTATTAATGCATACTTGTTGGATGAAGGAATTCATGTCAGGCATATGGAAAAATTTCCCGATTACTGTAATTTGTTATTCAGTGAGTTTGTATGGAGTTCATTATCCTCTGGCCATGAAGTGCACTGATAGACAGTCCAGTGGACCTGAGAGTCAGGATATGTCCACTTTCAAATCTACTACTTAATAAGATTTAACATTTACATGGCACCTCTTATGTATGTGCCAGGCATGGTGCTAAATGCTTTATAAATATTATCTCATTTGATTCTCACAACAAGCCTGGGTACTATAATTATCCACATTTTACAGATGAGGAAACTGAGGCACATGGATTAAGTGACTTGCCCAGTGTCACACAGTTTGCAAGTATCTGGGGTTCCATTTGAACTCAGGTCTTCCTGACTCTAGGCCCAGTGTACTCACCATTGTGCCACCTTGGGCAAGTTGTCCCATCGGATTTCTGAAGCTAAGTGGTCTCATCTGTAAAAATAATGCTCGTTATTAGTGCCTAAGAGTAGGTAACCAGTATTTGCCTGCTTTATGGATTTGTGCGGAATAAAACAATGAAAAGCATTTATTAAGAGCTTGCTATGTGTCAGGGCCTGTACTAAGGGCCAGCAGACAGGACTAGGGAATGTTGTATAAATCTGAGTTATTATATGAAATCATTCTAGATGTAACCTGGAACCAAGGTTCTTCTCTGAGCAGGTGAAAAATCTTAGTAGTTAAGCATGTGTCTAATGGTTCTTTCAGAAGTAACTCTGTGTCCCCTTCTCCATGGCAGGGCAAGTACCAGGTGGCTCACTGTCCTGTGGAAATGCCACCGCACCACACCATAGAGGTGAAAGTCAGCATGAGCATCAGTACCCTCTGCCCTCGAAGAAAAATGTAACTTAGTAGAAAGGAGTCCAACTGCAAAAACCTTATATTGCTCTAGATCGGGGGTGGGGAACCTTTTGCTTTGAGACCACACATGGCCTTCTAGGTCCTCAAGGGCAGCCCTTTGACTGTATCCAAACTTCACAGATTCCCCAACCTTGCTCTAGACTCTTGGGGGAGGTTCCAGACCCTTTTTTATGTTCTGTTGTCTTTTTTTTGTGGAGTTTCTTTTTAGTCTCTTCTCTCCCTCCCCCAAAACTCATTAACCTACTCCTTTAGGCATGTACATGGACTGCTTTTGAATAGGGTTTCTTAAACCTGGGATCTGTGAACTTAAAAAAAATAGATTTTAATAACTATTTCAATATAATTATTTTCCTTTGTAACCTTATCTATCTTATTTTATTCATTTAATAACACTCTTAGAAAGGGTCCATATGCTTCGTTAGACTGCCAAGAGGTCCATGACATGAAAAATGTTAAGGACTCCTGGTCTAGGAGTCCTATTCACTGCACAGAGGGAAATCTCCTCTATGGATAGCTGAAAGACACCTCTCTGGTCTCTTTTAAAACAACTCCAGGGCTGGGGAGCTCACTACTCATTCCAGTTTTAGACAGCTCTCATTGTTACAAAATGATTATTTATACTGAGTTTTCTGAAATATGTGTCCTCATCACCCATTAGTCTTCCTTCTACCCTGTGGAGCTAGTTAAAATGTCAAATCATTCCTTCCAAATGATAGCCTTTTGGATGCTTGAAGACAGCTACCATGGTGCCATATGTCTTCTTTTTTCCAGGCTAAGCATCCCTTGTTTCTTCAACTGATCTGATGGCATGGTGTCCTTTCCCCTTACCTGTCCTTGTTGCCTCCCTCTGAAAATAGTAATAATAATTATAGCTAGCATTAAGGCTTGAAAAGGGCTTTATATATTTATCTCATTTAATCTTTGCAAAATCCAAAAAAAGGTAAATGTTATTGTTATCTTCATTTGAAGAAATTAAGGAAGAAAGAGGTCAAATGACTTGATATAAGTCATATAGCTGGGAATGGTCTGAGGTAGAATTTGAACTCAGGTCTTACTGACCTCAGAACTTTGAGTCCAACACTCTATTGATGGCACCACCTAATTGACTGCCTTGGTAATATTCTAGTCATCCAAGACCTGAATAAAGTATTCCAGGTTGGGTTTGACCAGGGCAGAGAAAACAGGACTACCAACACCTCCATCATCTTGGACACCAGATTGTCTTAATAAAGCCCGATTGTATTAGAGAATTTTTGTTTTCCCACATCATTATGTGAACCGTTTTTTTGGGGGGGGGTTCACCTGACCTCCCATTAAGTCTTGTCTCCCCCATCTTGTACTTATATAGCTGATTTTCGAACTTAAGAAAAATCCAGGACAGGGGACAATTCTCCTAGATACATTTTACATTCCCACTTAAGTTCCATTTAAATTTCTTCTCGTTAGCTTAGGCCTATCCTTTGAGCCCCAAAATATCTGTTTTGGAATCCTGATGCTATTAGATACAATATGTAAACTACATGGTTTAGTTTTGTTGGTTTTTTTCCCCTACCCTTGCATCATCTACAGATTTGATAAGAATGACCTCTGGCCTTTATCTAACTAACTAATATTATCACTGGCCTTGCAACAGAAGCTGGTTCTGGCCTAGCCTTGGAGGTCTAAGGCTGCTCTAGCCATGGGACTGAATTGGCTTCCTGAGGCTCTTTCAGGAAGATAACCTAGAGCCTGGCCAATCCATCTGAGTCTGTTCCAATCTGGACCTAAATACCCAAGACTTTGCCAAAACTGGATCAGCCTCTGGGAGTAGAGAGGGAAAGAATGGAGGAGGAACCCAATATTGCTTACTCAGACATTCATTTTGCTGTGCAATCTCCAAAAATGGTGATGGGGGTAGGAAGAGGGAGAGTGGGAGGATTACTCCTTAGAAATAATACTTGAATTTTCAACAAGAACTCGGTGTACTGAAATAAAGGATTTAGCGGATTTTATCTTACTTTTTTATCTTCTATAAATCTGATTGGCTTTCTACCCTTGGGTCTCTTGGCTGATTAAGCTAAATAGCTTAGTTTTCCAATTTCATAGTACCTTCATAACAAGTAAACCTGGGAGACTGGTTTATTCTAAAGTACTCACTTTATTTAGTCCATTCCTTTGGGCTAACTGCTTTTTGGTGAAGCCAGCTTCTTCCTCATTTTCTGATGGCTTTGGCTTGGATATTTTACTTTAGTGTGTCACTGCCCAGAAAAATACTGTTTTTGAATGTGGTTGCTACACCGGCAGTGAGTCGGCAATCAACCTTGCTCTATTCTCAAAGGGGAAAAAGAATCGTTTGAACAGCTATATTTCACACGTACATATATAATCCTTTGACATGGGAATAGTGTATTTTATGGAGTTGTCCAAGGCTAGAAATGAACGTGGTTTGTGAGGAGGTGAGAGAACAGCTTCCCCCCGTTGTGCTTAAGCTCCATTCTATTCTTTCTTATACTTGAAAGGCACCTACATTTCCATGTATTCTCCTCTCCCCACTACCACTACCATCAGACATTTTCATTTGTATTTTTATAAAGAGCATCATAGTTGGTTTTCTTTTTTTACTGTTAGGGGATCCTATTTATCTTTTTTTTGTTTCTTAGTAATGATTTCATCCAAAAAATACTGTTTGCTACTTAAGTCAGTTGCATATGCATGTGTGTAGGAGGTAACAGAAGATAGATCATTTACTAGGAAGAGAGAATCAGCCACAGTGGAGCTGATCAGGGTTGCCCAAGGGGCCTGTTAAAATGAAGAATTTCAGTCAAACTGAACTTTTAAGAAAACCTTAGGATGTTCTCCCTGCCCCCCCTTCCTGGTTTATAGCCTATAATTTTCTGCTTGTAATTCACAGCTCTACATCTGAATAGCCATAAACTTAAAAGGAGAATGCAATTTTCAAAAGGTGACCCTATATAGCTAAAAGGCCCAAACTGAAGATCAATTCTTTCAATGAAGTGAAAAAAGTTTGGTGAAGCAACTCTACCACTTGGTGTTGGAAACTGTAAACATCATGGCTACACTTGGATTTTGCATTCTACTTACTACTAACTTAGGATATCAGGACTGTATGACTCTGCTATTAAGTAAGCACCCAATAAATGCTCATTGACTTAACTTGATAAGTTGAATTTCTTGGACACATAGTAGGTGCTCAAAATCATTTGTTGAAATTGAATTATTTCCCATAGATGCTACAGGTTAGAAATTCATATGTTATCTTACATTACTCTGAACTGAAAGAATAAAAAGGGTAAAAAAATCAGGGGGAAAGGAGAAATAGAGAGAAGGAGGGGAGATAGAGAGAGAGAGAGAGACAGAGAAAGAAAGGGATGGGAAGAGAGAGAGGGGGAAAACACTAGGGGAAAAGAAATGTCAGCTGGGTGTATATATTCTGCACTCTTTGCTGTCAATGTGGTTAGAAATAACTGCCACAGAGCTTTCTAGCATCAAATGAATCAGCCAAGAGATAAGCAGAAGCATCCAAAAAAACAATTTTTTATAGTAGAGTTGAAAGATTTGTTATTTCTGTGTTTTAGTTTCTGGTGGGAAGAAAAAAATAAACATAAACCTCAATCACAAATAGAGGGATAAAGACCATGCTATAGTTGATTATCTCTAGGAAGACAATTAGTCAGGTTACTTACATAAGTGATCAGGTCCCTTTAAGACAAGGCGAACATGTCTGCTTCCATAGGGAATGGCAACTACGGTATCGTCAACTGGAGACAAAGAAAACAGGACAGATTTATGCATGTATACAGAGTTAATCAGTTTGGGCTTCTCTGTTTTTTTTTTAACATTTGAAAATGAAACCCTATAGCTATGGTACTAAAAACTATCTCCCCAGTTTACTTCCCTACAAAGTTACTCAAAAGCAACTACTAGGGTCTTCCTCTTCCTCTCCTTTCCTCTCTTTCCCAAATGATAAAAATGATTGAAAAGGGGACTTTCAATTTTTCATTTCAGATTTTGTTTCCAATAAAAATAGAATTTATTTTAGACTGTCCCATAACTTTGGCTTAGTGTTTGTGATGAGAAAGGTAATATGATTTGATTCAGACAGAGCTGATCTTGGCATCAAGATGCCCTGGGTTCAAGTCATGCTCTGACACTTGTTAGCTGTGTGAGCATAAAGAAGTCATTGAACCAATGTGAGACCCACATAAATCTGTAAAAATTACTTTTTAATTTTAGTTGGGAGAGGAATAAGAGAAAAGGAGGGAAAGAGAAAAAATATATATGAGTGTTAGAAACATATATATGTGTGTATAAATATATACTCATAAAATAGAAAATATATGAATATGTGAATATATAGTAATAGAAATTATATATAAATATGTATACAAATACATACACACATGTGTATATAGTGTATGCGATGCATATATTACATATTACATGTATGTATAATATATACTTATATATACACATACAATACAATATAATACACATAAATATATGTGTGTATGTGTTTGTCTCCTAAGTGTTTAATGAGTAAGTAAGGTCCACAGTTCCTAATTCTTCTGTATCTTCTGTAAGGTCTATTATATAGTAGGTGCACAATAACTATTCATTAACTTTTCCTTTAAAAAAAAGGGCAAAAACCTTAACTTGTCAGTCTGTCACCGTGTGCAAATGAACACATTTCCTTTTCCAGGACCTCACAAGCAGGTTCACTTGTTTTTCTTTTACTCTTTATAGCTTATTTTATTTTGTTTGTAATAGGTTTGTAATAAGGTGGGTATTTAAGGAAAAAGTGTCCATTCAAATGATCTTCTACCTTGAAAGAAATCATTAGAATAACAACAACAAAAGAAAGCCAATGGGCAGTTTTGCTTAGAATTTCACTGATAATATAAATGACAACTTAGACCTGTGTAGTGCTTTACAGTTTTCAAAAAACTTCCATTTAATTTATAGTAACGCACCCCTGTGAGGTAGGCAGGAATGTTAAAAGCTTTCATTGTCCCGGTACTTTTTAAATTGACACACTTCCTGTATCTACATAGTACTGTCCATTACCTTATTCGATCCTCAAAGCAATCCCAGGAAGTATATTGGTATTATTATTTCCCTTATTACAGATAGAAAACTGAGCCTTGGAGAGGTTAAATGCATTGTCTGAGGTCACAAAGCTAGTGGGAGTGAGAAGAAGGATTAGAACCCAGGCCTTCTTGATTCTAACACTAACCATCATGCCCCATGAAGTGCTTTACTGATAACATCCTGGTGAGGTATCATCCTAATTTTACAGATGAGGAAAATGAAACTTCAGGAAGATTGAATCACTTGCCCAAGGTCACAGGACCAATGAAAAGTCTTTTAGGTTTAAAACTCATTTCTATGTTCAGATGCTGTCTGAGAGTGCATAAACCTTCTGAACAATGTTTTGAGAGTATTTACATCATTCATATTTCAATGTGCTCTCTCTCTCTCTCTGTGTCTTATTTAAAAAACCAAGTGCTTGAGATATTGTAGAACCACAGACTACCAGAATTTGAAGGGACTTTAGAACACGAAATGCCAGAACTAAAAGGGAGTTTAGAACCCATTGTAGTTTAACTCTTTCATTTTACAGACTAAGCAACTGGGACCCAGAGATGGAAAGTTATCTTCCTCACTATCCTACACGAAGCTGCAGAAGTGAAGCTTGAACTCAGGGTCACTTGTTCCAAATATTGTGTTTTTTCCATTGCTTCTTCCTTCTGAAAAAGGAGTAAACTCCTAAATCTAACAGTCATCCTGAGAAGTCTGGATCCAACCTGTTGGGGGGGAGGAGTTGTTTTCCTAACATCTCACTTTCTATTTCCTACATTCCATCCAAAGACTCTTATCTTTGTGTTTTTTTTTTTTTTGGAGGGTGGAGGGCAGGGCAATTGGGGTTAAGTGACTTGACCAAGGTCACAAAACTAGTAAGTGTTGAGTGTCTGAGGCTGAATTTGAACTCAGGTCCTCCTGATTCCAGGGCCAGTGCTCTATTCACTGTGCCACCTAGCTGCCCCACCTGCTTTCTTATGTATTGCAGCCTTTATTCTCATTATCCCCAAGCCTGGAATGCTCTCCCTCATCCATTGCTGTCTATTGATGTCCCTCCTTCCATCAAAATCCCAAATTAGGTTCCATGAAACTTTCCCTGACACTTTCAGGTAAAAGTGGCCTTTCTCTTAAATGTTTGACTTCCCTTTGTCTGGACTTTGCATTTTTTTTTTTACTTTCCCTTGCATCCTAATTATTTGTGTACTTGTATTTACCCCCCATTTAGGCTGTAAACTCCCAGAGAGCATTCGTTATATTGTCTCTATATTTATATCCCTGACATCATGCACACTGTACACAGTCAGAAGCTAATACAAGTGAAAACCTCTCCAAATTCATGTGTGTTACAATTTTCCACATTTGCCTTTGTAAACAATAAGCTCTGTTCAGAAGAACATGGGAAAGTAGAACTGTCATGCTAAATTCAGTTAGTTGCAGCCTCATCTCCCACATACCCCTGAACTAACCACATGAGATCTGATCAATGATGATGTATCAATAAAGCACCTAGTATGTGTCAGGCTCTGGAAATACAAATGCAAAAGTGATCCAGGCCATGCCTTCAAGGTACTTGTACTCCACTGGGGGAAATAAGATCTCATTCGAATTCTGTGAGGTGTGCTAGGTACCTTAGGGTACATAAAAGTAATATATGACAAAGTCATTGACTTCCTGAAGCTTGACTTCAAAGGCTCAAGAGCAGCTCCATATTTTTGGCACTGAAAGCTCTTTGCAATCTGGTCACAGTCTATCTTTCCAGGCTAATTAACTATTACTCCCCTCACATGCATACTTGACACTGTCCAGACTGGACTATTTACTCCTTTCTAAATTTGACATTCCATCTGTTCCCTTACATAAGTTGTCCTCCATGCCTGGAACATTGTCTCTCCTCAACTCCACTAACTCAGGGCTCAACTCAAGCTTCGTCTCCTTCAAGAGCTCTCTCCTGATTTTGTCCAGTTAGAAATGCCTTTCACTAAGTATTACATTTATTTTGTATGCATCCTACATTTATTTTTCTGAGAACATACTTTAACCCCAGTAAAACATATGCACTTTGCAGGAGGGACTGTCTCATTTCCACCTTTGTTACCATTAGGACCTAGCATGGTCGCTGGCATGTGAAAGGAGTCTAAGAAATGGTTGCATGATTGCTGGTTGATCATTTTGCAAAGAAATATCAGTAGACATTTCAAAAAATCAAGTTCTTGTATGAGTCCCTCTTACTTAGCAATAGTTTTTAGCATTTTAAAGTTAAAAGGTTATCTTTGATTTAAAAAAAAGCTCTATCTATGCAGGGTGAAGGTACCAAGTTTCCTTCAGTATTCAGTATCTTACCAATTTGATAAAACTCATAGCTCTGTTTTTCACATCATACAGTGTTAGGGGAAACAAAACCAAACCACTAGGACTCAGTTCCAGGTAGAAGAGTTTTGAGTGTTTGTTATATAAAAACAAGAAAAGGAGAAGAAAAAAAAAGTTGGGACCAGTCCCACAATGCTCTTAAGGCATATGCATAAAGAAATGCCCTTTGAAGCTTTAAAAAAAAGCAGTTACTTCAGTTAGAGCAATTGGATTTCTAGAAATAGAAAGTCTTTGTTTATCTACAGGTCAAAGAGAGTGCATGTAAAAGGGAAACTCTGGGCCTGCACACATTCAGTTCATTGTCTTCTCACCACTCACTATTAGTGGGCCTCTTTTTTTTCTGAAGAGGGAAGGGACCATTATTCCTCAGATGCTGACATGGCACTCTCCCTTTGCTAGGTCAAGTAGAGCAGGGTAGAAATTAAAGGGGTTCATTTCCTTATGGAAAAGAACCATGTTTCTTTCCTGCACCTTGGTTTCCTCCTCTATAAAAGGAAAAAAAAAGAATGGGATTCTGAGGATAGTGGAACAGAGAGAAAGAATGGGCCGCTGAGTGGGAGGGGAATTTCCCCCTTCATCTCACTATGTTAGCAAGCCTGAAGTTAAATATAAGCTTGACAGAAAAGACTGCTGAATTTGCAACCAAAGGATGTGGATTCGAATTCCAGCTCTGTAGCTTACTACCTTGACAACTGGGGGCAAGACCTCTCTCAACCTCAGTTTCCTGGTCTATAAAATGAGAATGATAATCATACCCACCACAAAGAGTGGTGAAAGTCAGAGCCATCTAGAAACTTTGAAATACAAAGCACAGGGGTTGGGAGAAACATAAACAGGTCACCATGAAGGAACAATCATCAGTAACTAACCAAGGATAAACTGCTTACTTTAGAACATGGGGAGATATGCGTGTTCCTTCTGAACCTGATTGTCATCAAGGGTCATAGAGGGAGTTCAGTTAGACAAAGGGCCTTGGGAGTAGTTCGGCTATGTTTTGGTAATCTTAAAAGAAGAATGGAAAGGAAAGGGAAGAGTAAGAACATATTAATGGGGGAAAAGGGAGAAGGATAGGGAAAATTATCTCACATACTTGGGGTACACAAGCAGAAGCCTATACAAATAAGGAGGAAAGGGTGCAGGGGTGTAGATGACATTTGAACCTTACTTTTATCTGAACTGGTCAAAGGAGGAATGGATACATATACACTCATGGAGCAGGTTATAGAAATACATTTCACTTAACAGTAAAATAGGAGGAAATTATGAGAAAGTGTTTGTGGGGGGGGTGGATAAGAGAGAAGATAGATTAAAGAAGAGTTAAGTCCTAAATTGAAAAATAAAAATCTAAGGATGTACAAAATATTTATAGCAGCTCTTTTTGTGGTGGCAAAGAATTGGAAAACATAAGATTGCCCCTCATTTCAGGATGGGATGATCAAGCTACAGTATATGAATGTGATTGAAGACAATTATTCTGTACAAAATAACGAAAGGGATGGTCCTAGAAAAACTTGAAAAGATTCATATAAACCGATGCAGAGTAAAGTGAGCAGAATGAGGAAAAGTTGTATGGTAAAAACAATATTATAAAGACAAACAGCTATGAAAGATTTAGTAACTCTGATCAATATAATGATCAACAACGATGCCAAATGACTCATAATAAAACATGCTATCAACCTCCAGATAGAGAGGTGATAAATTCAGAGTATAGACTAAGACACACACACACACACACACACACACACACACACATACACACACACTCAGAGGAAATGGCCAAAGTTGGAATTTGTTTTGCTTGACTATACATATTTATTACAGGTTTTCTTTCCTTTCCTCCCTCCCTCCCTCCCTCCCTCCCTCCCTCTCT
>NW_027185799.1:10903089-10914247 GCF_028583685.1 Petaurus breviceps papuanus
CTTCCTTCCTTCCTTCCTTCCTTCCTTCCTTCCTTCCTTCCTTCTTCAATGGAAAATGATAGTAGAAGAGGTGGGATGGAGAGGTGAATTTTCATTAATTGAAAAAAATTTTAATTAAAAAAATATTGAGCAGGATATTGAATATGGAAACTCCCTCCACTGACTCGGAGGGGCAACTTATCTGTAACTTATAGTCTTTGCAAGTTGCCTAGAGTACTGAGTATTTAAGTAGTTCACCTATGGTCACACAGCTAATATATGTCAGATGTAGTTCTTTTTGACTCCAGTATGCCAGACTGGATTTTTTAAATTAATGGGGTCCAGAAATTGCTATTGGGAACATCAAAATGTGTCATTCCATAAGTAACTTAGGAGGGAAGATGTTCTGTCTGGAGCTCAGGCATTGCCAAATGGTCCAGTATAGTGAAGGTTCTAATGTGGATAGTGTCCTTATATACATGACCATAACTTCTTTCTTCAGAAGTATTCAATACAAGTATTCAGGTAAAGTATTCCGTCCTCCACACACACTTCATTTGGATCAAATGACAACTTGCAATCTCATGAAAGAGAGTGAAACTCAGCCAGTTGGCCACTTAAATTCCATAGGGTTTTGCTTAGGATTTAGAATTGGAAACAATCTTAGAGATGATCTTCTCCAGGGAATTTTAACCTTTTTTGTATCATGTATACCCCTGGCAGTTGGATGAAGTCTATGGACACCTTCTTAGAATATGTTTTTTTTTTAAATTCATAAATAAAACTCACAGGATTACAAAAGAAACCAGTTATGGTTAAATAAAGATTTTTTTCCCCCATCCATTTTCATAGACTGCTGCTGGGGGTTGGGAGAGATCCATGGACCCCAGGTTAAGAACCCACAATTTATCTAAATCTTTTATGTAAAATGAATGATGAGGAAACAGAGACAAGAAGAAGTTAAGTGACTTGCCCAAGGTCACACACTAATAACCAGGATTTAAACATAGACTGTCTAGTGCCATTTCCTGGATTCTTCTCAAATAACATGAATGCTCCCCATTCAGGCTTATTGCGGAAGGAAGTATGACTGCATATGTGTAGATAGTCTTTACTTCTCTAGTTCCTCAGTAGGCTCTCTTGAGTACTTCAGTAGGGCATCCCACCCCCAGCCCCCACTCCCAAACTGAAGAACCTTGGAAAAGAATGAAGAAAGCTTTGCTAAGTTGGCTTAGGGCTCCTACCATACTCTTGCTTATTTTTCTATGTAGGAGTAGACTGTTAAGTCCAGGAACCTTCTTTGGTGTGGCTGACTCTCTCTCTCTCTCTCTCTCTGAAGCAAGAGCCCACTTCAGGGAAAAGTTTTGCAGGTCTGACGAGCCTTAACAAATAAGGCCCAGAATGCCTCAGCTCAACAGGCATATGCATCTGATATGCTAAGATAGGCAGGAGTATGGGGCTGAATTTATCCCTGAGGGTTCTCAAAAGGCTCACTTAATACTTGTCCAATCTAAGTGTTGGATCTGTTTGGTTCAATCCAACCACCACATCAAGGTAAGCAATTATTTGGCCACTATTAATTCTGAACTTTGCCATTGGCATTACAATTTTAAATTCTAACAGTTTATTGGAGTGGAAAAATTTAAGAGCTGGAGGGGGGCCATTGATTCCAGCCTCCTCATTTGATAGTTGATGAAAATCAAATCCAGAGAACTGATGAGGTCACACTGATCAAGGTAATAGCAAAACTGGGACAACAGCCCTAGGTCTCATGTTTACCACTCCAGAAAACATTGACAACATGCTAGAAGTAGCATTGAATTAACAACTGTAGTTCCAGAGTTACTGGCATAGGGAAGGGGAGGGGAGGGGAGGAGAGGTAAGGGAAGGAAAAGGAGGAAGAAAATAATTTTTAAGCACCTACTACATAGTGCCAGACAAATACTACCTCATCTGAACTTCACAACAATCCTGGAAGGCAAATTTAATTATTATCCCTATTTTACAGTTGAGGAAACTGAGGCACAAAGAGGTCCAGTGACTTGCCCAGAGTCACACAGCTAGTAAGTGCCTGAGGTCAGAATAATTGTTCCTGATTCCAGGCCCAGCATTTTATCCCCTATGCCACCTATCTGCTCCTATGACCAACAGAGACAAGGGAAAGGTTTTTGATAGGGAGCTCAGTCCAAACTCAGATCTTACTAATCTACCTATCAGAGGCAGCCTAGTATAGAGGAGAGAGAGCTGGAACTGGCACTGGAAGACATGGTTTAGAGTCCTGGATACATCACTTATTAATTATGTGAATAGCAGCTGCCTTCAACTCTGGGGAAGTTAAGTGGCAAGGTAGAGAGAGTGCCATGCTTGGAGTCAGGAAGACTGATCTGCTGGAAATCAAATCCAGCCACAAACACTTACCTGCTGTGTGACTCTGGGAAACTCATGTAACCCTTTTTGCCTCAGCTTTCTCATCTGTAAAATGGGCTGGAGAAGGAAATGACAAACCGCTCCAGTATATCTGACAAGAAAACCCCATGGGGCAGCCAGGTAGCACAGTGAGTAAGAGCACCGGCTCCAGTGTCGGGATGACCTGGGGATCGAATCCAGGCTCAGACACTTAGCACCCACCCAGAAACACCTGGCCGTGTAACTTTGAGCAAGTTACTTAACCCCAATTGCTTAGGGGCAGCCAGGTGGCTCAGCAAGTAAGAGCACCGGCTCCAGTGTCAGGATGACCTGGGGATCAAATCTGGGCTCAGATACTTAGCACCACACCCAGAAATAACTGGCCGTGTAACCTTGAGCAAGTTACTTAACCCTGATTGCTTTAAAAAAAAAAACCCAAATAGGGTCATGAAGAACTGGGCATGACTAAAATAACTGGACAGTAACAACAAAAAGACTTGTAAGGGAACATTAAGATTAGTTAATCCAACCACAATTGGGAATCTCTTCTATGACATCCCTGATGGGGATTTCTGAAGACCTCAATGATGATGAATTTACTACCTCCTGAGGTGGCCCATTCTATGTTTATATATTTCTAATGGTCTCGAAAATTTTCCTTGATACTGAACTGAAATCTGTGTCTATGCAACTTTTTTTTTCTCAACCTGTTACTCTAAGTTCTGATCTCAGGGTGCCAGTAAAACACATTTAATCCTTCTTCCATATGACAACCTTCAGTTTCCTAATCTGTAAAATGGGCATACCACCTTGTAATTATAGAAAGTACTTGGTAAAAGGCAAAGTACTAGGGAAATATGAGTTGTTATTACAAAGAATTGGGACTTCTGTATTCTTGATGCTGTATCTCTAAAAGCCACCTCCAATAACAAGGATCAGAAAAAGGTGACCTGCTTAAGGAAAATATTCCTACCCAAGTTAGCCACATAATATCTGAAATCCTACAATGCAACCTTATTTCCTTTGACTTAAACCAAATAGGGGCTTCTATCCACTCTTAAAATGTAGATATCCCTGAGGGGAATAACATACTAAGTTTTCTTATATTTATCAGTGTGAAGGGGATCATTTGGTTCTTTCCTAGGAACAGGTGTTGAAAAGGAGTGTGTGTGGGGTGTGATGGGAAGGGGGGTTTCCAGAGAAGGAAAAATCATAGTGAAGATGGAGCCAGAAGACATCAGATTTAAACTAGGCCTATGTCACAATTTTACCCAGGGTTGGCTTTAGTGCCAAGATAAGGCATTATTATTATAATAAGCATTACATGAAAATGTCACTAATTTTAAGAACCTGAAACAAATTATGTGATCTGAAATTAAATCTATGGGTTTTTTGTGTTGGGAATGCAGAGAGAAGGAAGATGGAGGGAATGGGTAGAGGTGAAAAGATTGAATATTGGCACAATGATTTCCCCTCAAAAACTTAGAAAAGAGTTGGTTATATTCTAATCTTAAGCAGTTTTTCTTTGTAGCATGTGATAACTATTTTTAAGGATCTTTTGACTTTTCTTTTTCTCTAGCATTCTCCATTACCCCCTTTCTACATCCTCCCTTCCTCTTTCACCTCTCTATTTTTTTCTCTTTCTTTCTGTATTCCTCTGTGGCCTGATAGCACAAAGAGAAAAAAATACAATTCTATAAGTTCAGATAGAAAATGAATTCAATGTGGGGAACACGAGTGTGTTTGAAGCTTGGAGAAAACAAAGCTCTTAGTGACTTTTGGCAGACCACAAGGAAAGGACACAGCAGAGCACATTCTAAGCCTCCTGGAATGGTGAACTGCATATTTATACAATCAGATTCACGTGGCAGGCTAATCTCCAAACTGCCCATGGGTCACTTCTCAGTTTGTAAATATAAGGTGGAAGGGTCTTCTAGCATGGAAGAAATATAAATGAGTGGGCTTGTTCACCATCTGCTATAGATTTTGATGTGTTTTATGCTCAGTCGGTGCTTTATTGGCATAAATCATTTGGTCCTGAGGACTTACAATGCTAAGGTAAAGGGAACAATCGCATTTTATCATGATATGCAATCATCGGGTTTTGTATTATATAATTTATCCACTGAAGGTCTCCACTAGAGTACACTTTATTTGGGTATTTGCAAATCAGAAGATGGTCTCTGATGCTCTGTCTGCTTAATGTTTGCTCCTTCTGAGTCTGTCTAACTTCGTCCCAGTCTTTCATGCCACCAAACTCACAAATGACTTTCCATTATAAATGTCAGAGCAAATACTTTAGTGTTCATTCTCCTGGACGAGGAGTGAAGAGACAGAGCAGACCACAGACATGGTGGCAGATAAGTTAAAAAGGAAGACTATCCACTTCAAAAGAGAACTGCTGGGAAGTTGGGATAGATTGAAATTTCTTGGTGGTCATTATTGTATTTATGCAACTTACTGGGTAGTTTGCAGTCTGCATGGTTGCAGAGAGGGTCCCCATTGACAAAAGCAGAGAATCATGGGAATATTAGAGTTGGAGGTCTTGTAAAGGCAAGATAACGTTATTAATATCTGACTTCAAGATTTCCAGGGAACAGTATAGAGTTCAATGTTATGAATATATAATTAAGGAGCTTTGAACTTTTGTGCTACAAAACAAATAACAATGACAAGAAGGCAAGACCTCTCTGATCTATTCACGACATTTATCTCATAGAGTGAGAGAATGAGAGCTCCGTGGGACCTTAGAGGTGACTGAGTCCTCCTCTTTTTGTCCTCTTTTCATTCCTTGTTCTTGCCATGTGACTAACCCATCTACTCCTCTTATCCCACAATTCCTGGAGGCGTTCTCTTACTCCTGTTCTTCTGCAGAGTTTTTCATTGCTTATATGTTGTACCCTGATCACACTCCCCATGTGCCTGCCCCACTGTGGTACATTCATGTCTAAGTATCCAGAAGCAATTTTGTTCCATGTTTCTGCCAAATAGTAATACTGGTAGAATGTTAATATCAAAAAGATGGGCCTTGGTTCTTTTCAGAAGTTTGGTGTCAGTTAAAGGGCTTTGGAATTCCCCAAAGTATTGTAAATTGCTTTGTTCCTCCTTGGGCCCAACTCAGTCTCCCTTTGTAATGTCTATCCAAGATAGAGCTTTAGAGATCTATCTCTATAGAGATCTCTTTATATAGTTATAGATATATTCATAGATTTATGCATATCAATCAATAAACTTTTATTAAGCACCTATATTTGCCAGGCACTGTGCTAAGTATTTACTATAGGACAAGCTCTATAAGGTAGCCATCCAAATCCATGTTAAAACTTGGACAACAGATATTCTTCATCCATTTGAATTTAGCTGTGTGGATAGACAGACTAAAGTAAAGTGATTACAGATCTCTTCCAGGAGCATCCACACTGTTCTAATGTTTGACACAATCAGGACAATATGATTTTCAAACAGCAAGTCTAAGGTGGTAGTGGTATGTAGTATCAAACTCAAATAGAAACAAATACTTGTGGGTTGCATGATAACTTAGAAAACCACAAATTAACATTATTTACATTTTATTGTACTTTAATTTATTTTGTCAAACATTTCCCAGTATCATTTTAGTCTGGTTTGGGCTACACCTGGGAGTTTTGCAGGTATGTTGACCCTTGGGCTACATGTTTGACATCTTTCAAAATGCCTTTGTGGTAATTTCTGGGTCTCAGTTTCCTCTGTGGTCAAAACCTTTCAGTGAACCCAGTGTCTACAGCCTGAAACTAAAGACAGGTTCTCCATGATATAATACTTTTCTGGTTTTATTTCACTTAATCCCTTTTCCTGAACTCCATGTTCCAGTCATATGGTACTACCATTCTTCTCACAGGGCTCTTTATCCCTCCCCCCCCCCCGCCCGCAGGAATGTATATGTTGTCCATAGGACTTAGAACAGAGTCTACTTCTTGGACGTAAAGCTAGAGGTCATGTCCCCTATGCCAATGCCCTCAGCTAATGGTCATCTCTTCTTTAAATTACTCATTTCATTTCTACCTCCCTTACACACTTTTAAAAAATTTGAAATGGTGTTATATTTATTTCAGTTAATGTCTCATGCCTAATTGTCAATCTGTAAATAACTACAGAGAGGTCCATTGTCATCCTAGATACACATCATGTATCTATGACACAATAACACATTTAAAAGGAGATAGTGGTTACCCACCGTTGATAATTCACAAAGAGAACCATATGTGGTTGCTAAAGACACACAGGAGCACAATTCCAGTGAGAGAGCAGTATAGCCAAACACGCCAAATTTGGAATTAGAGAACCTTGGTTGTAATCTTAGGTTTGCTGCTTAAGGTCTTTGTGATCTTGGGAAAGTCATTAACCTCACTTGGCCCCAGGTACATAATCTATGAAATGATGGGGTTGGACAAGATGGCTTCCCAAGCTCCTTCCATCTTGAAATCTCTGATCAGTTGGAGTTGTCTGAAGATACCAGTGGCTGTACAAGAAACTCACTAATAAATAAAAAGAATAGAGATACACATAATAGGGCATAACTGAATACCTGTAATCCCTACTATTTAGGAGGCTGAGTTTGTTATATCTGAGATGTAGTAGGGCTAAGGTGGCACCAAATAATGCTGAGTTTCTGGGACCCAGGAGCTATGAAGGAGGGGTCAAAACAACCCAAGCTGGAAATAGAGCTGATCAAAGCTTCCAAGCCCATCAGCAGCGGGAATGGTCCATGAGTAGCCGCTCTATCTGCAGCCTGGGCAAGATGGGAAGATTAAGTCACAGAAAAGAAAAAAAAGAAAGAAAAAAGGATATATAAAGAAAGTAGAAGCAAGAGGAGGACTCTGAGTACAATTTGGTCCTATGATAGTAATGTCAGGTGTGCTGAAGTTTAGAGCCAGTTGAGATCGACAGGAAAGCTAATGCAATTTTTCTTTTGTTTTGTTTTTGAGGAAAAGAGGAAAACCAAAGAAGGGATAAGATGGCTGTATGGAACGGAAAGGGTGGTGACCAACAACAGAGAAAAGGCAGAGATTTTCAACTCTTTATTTTGCTACTGTTTCTTCTGTAGAGGAGAATGACCTTTCACACTGAAAATGACAGAATGAAAATGGATAGGAGGAGTCGATCCCTCAGATCAGGGGAAATTTCCAAAGAATCAGATCTGTCCAAAAGTCTAATGGGCTCCTTCAAGAAGTCATAGATAGGAGGGCAAAGTCAAGATAGCAGAGCAGAAGGAGCATTCCAGCCAAATTTTCCCAACATTCCCCTCCAAACAACTTTAAAATAATAAAATTGAATCCTGGGGCAGAATTGGACAGCAGAAAGTTGGAGTAAGACATTTTTCCAGCCCAAGACAACCTAGAATATCAGAGGGACAAGTCTGTGGGGACTGGCCTAGAGCCTAGTGGAGTGGCAGCACCAGTGCTGGGCCTTGGAGGCTGTGATGGTTGTAATAGCAGCAGCAGAAATGACTCTGGGAGCTCTCACTACCAAGAGACAGTAAGAGGATTGAACAATTGGTCAGAAAGATATGACAAGGAGACCCCTGTGCTGGTAGTGGGTGAAAGACAGGGTGCCCCATGGCAACTCGACTGTCCATTCCCCAGTTCCAGGTCAGAGAAGAGTGCTTGTAATCACAAGGGAGCAGGGGCCCTGGGTGAAGTTTCAAGACATAAAAATATCAGGGGCCCTAGTTTCCAGTAGCAATTCCAGGGTAGAAAGAACATCAGTACTTGTGATCACAAGGGGCTATCTCAAAGGAGCAGGGTTCCTATGTTGGTAAGGACCAGGAAGAGTGTACAAAGGTGATAACTTCACTCTCTTCTCCAGTGTCACTGAAGTCCAGTGCAAGACAAAAGTCAGAACAACTGGTGATGGCCCAGGATGCAGCTGATGGTCTTGGCATCTCTGATGTCTTGTCAAGTTCTAGGCACTTTACAGCACTGGCTTCAGCTGCCTCCATAGTCAATGGAACAAATTATCTTTCTCTTCCCATTCCACCAGAAGTCTTCACATGCTTGGGGTGGACATCCCCTAAGTCACTGATGGGTTTGGGTCTTGTTGTTTACCCCCAACCTGGTTTAGCCCATCTGCCAAGATGGTTTGCCAGGGTCTAACATGTTATACTTCTTGGAGCCACAGATGAGAGTTGGATCCTCATCCACCTTTGGTGTCCATAAGACAAAATAGGATGGGCTGGGCTGGAATGGGATAGGACTGAATGAAGCAAAGCTAAGTGTTCCAACTGGGAAACTTCGCTTCTTTAGCATTGACCCACAGTGAGAAAAGACTAGGTACTTTCTTCCTTTGATCAACTGAAATAACATGTGTAAAGTACTTAGCCCAATGTCTGGTATATAGTAGGTACCACACAAATGCTTATTCCCTTCACCCCACTGGTCTGGTAGCATTAGCATTCCCAAATTTACCAAAACAGGCCATTGTTTAGTGGAGAACAGGGTTCCCCAAATATCTGTTACTTTCATTTCCCATTTTGATCTCAGCTGTATCTTAACATCTGCCACAGACCAGAAGAAAGTATACTGCCAGACAAGCACCCAGAGGTTCCATCCCAATGAAGGTCAAGTCCCCAGCTTACGTTTGGTTGCTGAGAGCTGCGATTTGTACTGCCCTCTGACCAGCCGGCAGGTGGAACCGTCTCCATTGCAGACTCCACAGTTATCTTCCTTGACGGTGCTTCCCAGCTGGTGGTCACAGCCAACAATCTGACAAAAAAAGAAAGATGTACAGTTCAAACTGAGCACCTACTGACGGAGAGATCCATCTCTGTGACTAATTACCACCAAATTATTCTCACATCATCCCTAGAGGGCTGTAAAATATGTTACCCACGGAGGAGTCTGAACCCAGCCAGGAGTCTAGCTGAACTTGGGAGTTAGAAATTCAGAATGGCTCCAAATGGCTTTTGCAGTTTAGACGTAGGGGGAGGGAGAGATGGAAAAGTTTGTGTGTCTGTATGTGTTTGCAGGCCTATGTGTCCATCGGCATATGTGTGCACGGACATGTGTGTGAGGAGGGGAAGAAGAAAGCAGATCACTGCAAGCACCTCTCTCTGTCTCTCTCTGTCTCTGTCTCTCCTCTCACCCTCTCTCTTGCCCTCTTCCCTCCCTCTCTTTTCTAAATCCCAATTTGGTCTTAATACAATTCCCCCATTAATTAATTAATTTTTTGAAAAATTTATTAAGTGCCTATGATATTCAATAAATGGTGCTAGGTGCTAGGAGCACAGATGACAAGAAGTTGATTTATTATCCTGTAAAACCAAAAACCAAACATACAACAAAAACCCCCCAAACAAACCCAGAGATAACTCCCAAACAAAAAAGAAATGAGGCTCTTAGGCAAACCATAATAGGCAATTTTTAAAGATTCACTATGTAAAGAATAACACTCTATATGTCCTGAATTTAGGGAAATGATCAATAACTCACTGTGGTGGCAACCACACTGGCATATCCAGGATGGCTGCTAGCAGAGGTTCTTAGATCTGCTTTCCTAGGAAAGATAGCTGTCTAAGAGGTCAACACTATTTTAAAAATTACATTCACTAGTTCAGGGGAAAAGTTAGCACCCTGAACTTCAGAGAAAATACAAATAGAGAAAATATAAGCAAAGAAATAAAGACCAAAAGACAGGGCTTCTAACGGTCTGAGAAATTAGCACAGATCAACAGACAGATTCAACTGTCTGACTAAGGCAGTTTATATATTGTTATCAGAGAGACAAGCACCAACAACTGGGTTTTTCAAAGCACAGGGGGCTCCTCAAAGGCTACCCAGAGTCTCATCTGGTCAAATCACAAGGACACTTTTCCAATGAGTGAGTCAAACACTAACCTCAGAGTATATATACCTTTTTATGGAATCAGAGGGCATCATAACCCTCCGTGACTCAATGCCTAACAAAAGGTGTGGAAGTCTTCCTACAAGCAAGCCTCCCCTAAGCAAGCTTCCCTTAATGGGCTCCACATGAGGCCTACTAATGGGCAGGGAAGATCTTATATCCCATTAACATTATACTCAGGATTTTAAGCACAATAGGTAAGTTTACTTGCATAGTCCAACTCAGGCTCATCAATATTACTAACCTATATGAAAATATAGCTGGCATGGTGTAATTTTCTATTTTCTCCCCTCAACTTCTAGAGTCAACATCAAATCTAGACTAAATTTAATACCAGGTTGTATTCAGAAAAATGGAATTTAGAGCTTAGAGGACTTTAAAAATAATCTAGTCAAGGATCTTCATTTTATTCTTCTTTAATTTTATTGATGCCTTTAAAAAATCTGCAGCTATTTTCTGATATACTTCCTCCTTCATCACAATACATGACAAATAGTTCTGCCATTCCTTAGTAAATAGGGACCCACTTTTTTCCCTACTTTTTTGCTACCACAAAAAGATGCTGCTACAAATATTTTTGCTGTATAAGACCTTGTTTTCTATCTTTGACCTCCTTGGGGTATATATTCCTATAATAAGTATGTCAAAGGGCCGGAACACTTAAATGAATTTTCCCTTTAATTCAGAATTACTTTCTGGAAGAATTAGATCAGTTGACAGGGTTCACAGCTGCGTTAAAATTGTATGCATATGGAATGCTTATCGTCTTTAGGAAACACTAAATATGAAGGATCTTGAGAATCACAGAATGACTTGAATGAAGTGATTTGGTGATAAATAAGCAAAACTGAGAGAACAATATACACAATGACCATAATGATGTAAACAGAAACCC
>NW_027185799.1:10914257-10969195 GCF_028583685.1 Petaurus breviceps papuanus
AGGCAGAGAGAGCTAGAGATAGAGAGAGAGACATAGAGACAGAGACAGAAACAGAGAGACACAGAGAGAGGAGCATATAGGGTGAGGGAGAGAAAAATTTAAGAGGGGAAATTGTGGTGCAAAGGCAAAAGGCATAGATGAAACTATTAAAAAAAATAGGAATAGAAATAGTATATTAAAAAAAGTCTTAGTGTGTCTGTCTTCCTACATTCCCTCTGTCAGTGACTATATCTTTCTTTTATTATCTTTAATACTTGAATAGATGAGATGACACTTTCAGTGTTGCTCTAATTTGGATAAAATGTGGTTGATAGTGTGCATCTCTTCTTTTGAAAACCATTCATAGCTTCTGACCACTCTATTTTGGTGAATAAATTCTTCATTTGCTTCATGAGGGAGCTGGGGCTCAGAAAGGTCAAATGATTTGCCCAAAGTACCACTTAGGCTGCCCTTCTCACGCCTCTCATGCTCGTGATCCTTATTCCTGCTTTAATTTAATTGTTTCTTCTTTTTGACTATATTTAATAATTGCAAACATCTGTTCAGGCAATTGTTAAAAATATGATTTATTTAGCATTAGGTTTTGTATGTGCTGGGTTTTAAAAAATGCGGTGGGTAATGTGTACTTTTCAAATAAAAAAACAAACACAAACATCTTTTAAACAGATGACAAAGTTATAGCTCCTTCAGAACAGCAAATATTTTCACATGAATAATCTATTAGGAAAACACTGTAAAAAAACACTTGTGTTTAAAATGACAGCAACTTAGTCAAATCTCCACACTCAAATTGCTGTCCTTTTCAACCTACTGGAGAAACTATAGTCCCTGTCTCAGACTCCATTTAAGCTTTGTCTACATGGATCCATGTTGTGGTTAAAAAAAAACCCCAAACCCTTTGTTAGTGTCCTTCTACATGACAGCAACAAAAAATATTTCCATGGGCAAGAAAAAGTATTTGTGGGTGGGCTGATAACCCTGCAGGCACTAGTATGTACTCGTTTCAGTTTGGTTCTGTGTTAGTTGTGTGGCCTGGGGATTTTTTTTATTGGTGGCATTGTTTGTACTATCAACATTGCTTTACAAAGAGTTGGCCCAATGGGCTTTTACCTCACTCATCAATCAGTTCTAGTCACTAACCAATCATGCTGCAAACAATGGGTCTTAAGTAAGAGGGAGGGGGAGTGGAGGGTGGGAGAAATGCCAAGCAGTCAAACCACTAAACCAATGGTTCCAACATGCGGACCACAGAATCACAAATCCAAAAGCAAATCTAACAATACATTCTGTTGACTGCACAAAAAACTCACACATAAATGCATCACTATTTTTCAAATTATGTATATACTATTATGATGAATAAAACACAAATTCATTTTAAAATGTTACCAAAGTCAGGGCAGCTTTTTGCCAATATGCATGCTCTCTAAAGATGGACACATAGCACACTTTTTCTTGTGTTGGGGTCCACAACATTTATTGACATGAAATAGGGAAGATCATACTCTAAAAAGTTTGGAAATAAAGTACTGAATCATTTGATTCCCTTAAGGAGTTCCCACTTTTATTTGAGAAAAATATTTTGTATATCTTGATGGCCACTTGAGTTTTGATTTACACACACACACACACACACGGATGATTCCCTATACTTCCAAAATATTTGGGGCTATGCAAAAGGGTCTTTAATTTTCCAAAGTGCTTTGCTCTATCAGAGATGAAATGACAAAGAAGTATGAAAAGTCTACCTTCTGTAGTGGGAGCGTTTGAAATTTGCCTGAATTTTCTCTTCAAATTATGAAGACCTCTGATTTCCCCAAAGGGCTTACATTTCTTTGGAACTGTTCTGTGTTATTATTTGACTCGAAAGGAACCAAGAGATAATTACATGCCTCCTTCTCTTTCTGATCCTACACATTTCTCACTGATGCAAAAGCTGTGTTGAGGACAGTTAAACTTTGCAAATCTAGAAAAATAGCTATGCTAAGAATAGTTAAATGGAAAACTACATACTTCAGGGCTAACTTGGCCCCAGCACTCGATTTGGAACTCTCAAGTGTGGGTTTGTGAGCCCTAGGAAATGAACCAAGTTAGTTCTAACTGTGTTTTGTTTAACTTCATTGTTTAAATGACTAACATCTTTCTGACACAATTGTTTTTTTCTTGATATCAATTCTTCTTTAAGATGCCAAGATATTCCAACTCAATTCTTTTTTACATGTGGAATACTTTTCTATCAGATATAATTTCCTTATTTTTATCCAAATGGACCTTTTTTAAAAAAAGTTATATTAGGCAAGTAAATCACTGTTGAGAGACTGGAATCTGCTGACATTCAATAAGTGTTAAATAACAATACATAAGTAAAATTGCTAATTATGATCTAACTGTAAACCGAGAGGAAACTAGGGGAGACATCAGTCTTGGTCCTACTCAATGGAGATGTTTACTGACAGAAATACTAGTGTTCCATCAATTCAGACAGAACATTTTAGATATCAGATACTTCAGTGCTTCGAAAGACCTATGATTTCACAGATCGGGAACTACTTCCACAAGTACATATCACAACTATTCTATCCTGTGTGGTTCTTGGCTATGACTTCCTAAAAATCCCCCATAGCAGATCTATTGATATACAGGAAGCTTTCCTATTTCTTTTCACTTCTCCAGAGTTACCATTGTATCATTTAGGCCATCCATCTATTGCCACTCACTCACACTAATTGGTTATCCTTTTTCTGATCTTATATATCCTTAGTATGAGCAGTGGCATTGGCATAGTGTATCGAGAGCTAGACTTGGAGTTATGAACACCTGGGTTCAAGTTCTTCCCTAGACACATAGTGAGTGTGTGGCCCTGGGCAAGACACTTCATATCTCAGTGTTTACTGTTATTCAACCAATTTTCAAGCCAAATCTTTCCCTATTTCTTCCTCCTATTCAACTCCAAGGACCTCTCATTGCCCATCTGCAAATTGGATTTCAAGGATGTGTGATTTTTTTTTTATTGTGACTACTATCTCCACTGAATTGGATTGTAATTCCTCTCTAACTCAGTAGATAGTCTTTGAGAGCTTCTGTGGCTGAAAATATTACCAGTCTGTCACCTGATAATACTGGAGATAAGTCTTCCCCAACTCTGTTCGGTTGGTCCTCAGCCAATAGATAAACAGTCATTCACCAGGCCCATGGTCTAAGTCTTTCTAGTTTGGCAAAATCTAGAGTTTGCATTTTATTCTCATGGACTTTGGAACCAAGTTTTCCTCTGTGGCACAATGAGGGCAAGACTTTAATGGAGGAAACATTCATGCTGATAAACCAATTTTAAAAATTTGTTCATCTAGCAGTGCCATAATCTATACAATAGGCATTTTCCATCCATTAATTTTTCAGTATGGGTGGTAGGACTGATCTCTTTCACATTGTAAATTTCATATGGTGGATTTCACTGAGAAGGGTTTGTACTTTTCTAGTACTCAACATAATGAGCACATGTTATCTGCAAACAGTGACATGCCAAGAAATTCATCATTAAGAGAAAATTTTTCTTTTGTTCAGATTTTTCATGAGACTGGCAATGCCTTTTCCAAATATCTATCTTTCAGCTAACATTTTGATTTGTGTCAATATTTAGTACCATATGAGAGGATGATCTCTTTAATCAAGCTTGTCATGGAATCTCAGAAAATTTTGCCATTGATGTGAGAGACCTTCTTGTCTGAGGGCAGGTTTTTAGGCTGCATGTTGCTCTACCAAAGCATATTATTTCTTAAAATCATCAAAAAATAAGGCCAATGAGATCAGTGAGATATTCAATTCAGATAAAAAAGAAACATCAGGTCTGCTCAGACAATCACAAAATGAGGGGGTGATAGTTCTATAATACCTTCCTGGTGTGAATGATGATGCTTGAGAGTCTGTTCTGTTATCAGTTAAGGATAGCCAGAACAGAACATCTGGGGGTGATACATTATCAAGAACCACTCCATTTTCTATGAAAGGTAAAAATCAGTTTTTTATTCCTCATAGCTATGGACAACCACAGAAAACTGTGCCATAAGAAGGACTCTGAAGAAATATTTTGACTTAAAGTAATTTAATATGATTCTACCTTTAAATTACAGCTGGATCCAACAAATATTCCCTATTTGCTGTGCTAGATGGTTCTATGATGTTTCTGACTTCACTGAAGCATCACCTCAAGTATAGTTGCTGAGCAATGGCCAACCCAGTCTGGCTGAAGTGAATGTCTAAGAACTGTTTAGAAAACAGGACTGCCGAGACTTATTGCTGCTAAGATGTTATTTGGGTTGTATACAGGTCATCAGTGGACCATGATCATCTGCCACTGTCCCTTGGATATTTGCTTTTTCACAGGCATACCAGTTGTACAGTGTGTCATCCCTTCAAAGAGTTCCCACAATTGAGCTGACTTCTCTCTCCTCTCCTTTAGGATTTACTCAGAACAAACCCTTCCTAAACAAAACCCCAGAACAATAACATCCAATCCAAGTTGGCTCAGACAGTGAGCTTTCTGGCATGGACTATAGCTGGGCTCTAAGGTAAAGATTTCATGTTGGAGTTTAGGCATTGGGCCGACAATATGGGCTGAGATGGTTTTCTCCCTGCACTCTATTAAGCTGACAGCAAGCGAACAGGGAGAACACGAGACTAGAATTCTCTAGACACTCAGATACGTACAATAAAATGTCTTCACAAGGAGCTGCAGGAGAAATAAGGGGGACTGAGTTAATAACACACACACAACATAAATACTACCAACTTTGGAGCAGACAACCTTCTCCAGACTGACAGGCTTGTATGGGTTCACCTGGTTAAGTAGAGCAGTGGCCACATTTAAAAGTTTCCCTGCGGGCTCCCCAGGCTCCAATAACAAATAGTGAGCCAGTGATGTCAAGCTTTTGTGGGTCCAAACTGTGAAGTAAGAAACTTTCAAATTCCTCAGTTCTCAATAGTAGGAGACAAGAATATGGTGAAAGTAATTCTGCAAACCTGACTGCACTTGGAATAACCTCCCCCCCTCTCTTTGCCCTACCTCCCTCTTCATGACCCCAACACACATGCTTTTTGTGAGCTATGTACTCTGCTGTTGTTCAGTCATTTCAATTATGTCTGACTCTTCATGACCTTGTTTGGATTTTTCTTGGCAAAGATACTGGAGAGACTTGCCATTTCCTTCTCCAGTTCATTTTACAGATGAGAAAATAGAGGCAAACAGGGTTAAGTGACATGCCCAGGGTCCCACAGCTAGTAAGTGTGTGAGGCTAGACTTGAACTCATGAAGATGTGTCTTCCTGACCCAGGCCTCAGCACTCTCTCCACTGCGTTGCCTGGATACTTGGATTTAGCGTCAGAGGACCTAAGTTCAAATACTAAGGACAGCTCCACCATTAGTATATGTGTAGCTGTGAATAGGGTATTTAATCTTCCTAGGCTTCAGGTTCCTCATCCATATAATAAAGAAGTTGGGCTAGATAAGATTAAAGGATTCTATGATCATATGATCCTATAAACTATCTATAGAGGACTGCGACAGCTAGTTGGAATAGAGTCAAGACTTGAGTTCAAATCCAGTCTCAGACACTTACTAGATGTGAGACAAATCACTTAACATCTGTTTGCCTCAGTTTCCTCATCTGTAAAATGAGCTGGAGAAGGAAATGGCAAACTACTCTAGTATCTTTGCCAAGAAAACCCCAAATGGCATGAAGAGTGAAGCAATTGAATAACAACAAGGATCAAAGGACATAACTGTATAGTACTTAGCATAGTGTCTTGCACAATATAAATGTGGGCTATCGCTATATGTTGAGCCTACATATAGGACTTACAAAACTGTACACTGCATTCCTCTCTGTCCTGTCTTTTTCCATAGGAATGAAAGTCTACCCTATCAGCAGCAACACTGGGTTGACAGCATGAAAAATATAGGTGGTCTCTAGAGTTTTGTAGCAGAAATAACACTTGATTTGGATCAGAAGACCTGGGTTTAAACATGATTCTGCCATATACTATCTGTTTAATATTAGTTAAATTCACATTAATTTCTTTGGGACTCAGTTTCCTTGTCTGCAAGATGAGTGGATTAGACTCAGTGATCTTTCATATCCCTTCCAACTCTAAGTACTACCTATGATTTTAACTGTGTACAGAAGACGTTCATGATTAGCAGCAGCCCCATAAGAAGAAAAGAGAATGATTTCGAAAGCACTGTTCCAAAAATGATATGTCCTGATATGGTATGTTCCACGAATACAAAATTCCACCATTAGAGATTAATTTCTTTCATTTACAGCCAAGGAGTTCCAAGCATGACTCCCTGGGTTGTAGGGGTTACAGTCAACTGAGATTTGGTTCTTTTTTAATCTAAAAAAGCATTTTACCTAATTCTCAAGCATTTATGAACTAAGAAGTCAGTAGGGTTTGACCACTGGCCAGTAACGACCAGAACATAACAGACTGCCACTAGGTGTCATGCTAGCAGGATTGGATTCATTAATTGTGATTGAAAGGAAATACAGTGGCATAATGGAAAGAACATTGTTCAAAGATGGAAGATTGGGCTTGAGCCCCTGCCCCAATGCTTCTTAGCTGTGGTACTGTGGCTGTATCACTTTCCCTTTCTGAGACTTAATTTTCTCATCTGTGAAATTGAAATAATAATATTTACATTATCTGTCTTACAGCTTCATTGTAAAGAAAGTACTTTGTTAAGCTCTAAGTGCTGAAGAAATTTATGGTTATTATTAACAACTGTCTGATCCTGAGCAGGTCATTTAAACTTTCTGTGCTTCACTTTTCTCATCTATAGAACTGTAATATTATATTAAAAATATATAATAAACAAACACATATATACTTATGTATTTTTAATGGACTTGTGATTGCATTAATGCAGAGAGCTTCCTGGGAGGACCTTTCTCTGCTAATGCAAATTACTACCTTCTCTGTGACTTATAGTCTCAGAGAACTGCTGTGTGTGTATAAACATATATATATATATATATATATATATATATATATATATATATATAAAATTGCAGGGTCAGAAGACAAGCTCAGCAGTGATATGATGGACTGAACTGAGCTGAGACTGGAGATCAGATCCCAAGGAGTGGACTCCTATGAATATATTTAATGAGAAAAAGCAATAGTGCAAATCAAAGTTGGCTGGGTTTGGTGACTTTGAGAGTACTCTGAAAAACAGATGGACATTTAGAAGTGGGTATTTTTGGAGGGAGAGGTCTTATTTTTTTTAAATAGACTTTTTATTGTAACTATACTTAACATTCAAAATTCTGGGGAAAGTATGTCCACTCAACAGAAAATAACTTAATTTCTCATCTATGGGAGATAATTAGACTACAGTTTTCCATTAAGCTAATAGAAAATCCTAGAATTCTAGAAAATGGTAAATCCTTACTCAAAGGGTAATTGCATCAGGGAAGACTTGCCCTGTAGGAAACATTTTCTTTTGGATTTAACCACCCCATTCATAAAAGCAACCCCCAAGTGAATTTATTCAATGGGCAAGGGTAGTCTAATGGACAAGTTTCAGAATTTAGCATCAGAAGATAAGTGAACAACTAGGTGTATATATAAGTTCAAAGCAAGATAGATGAAATCTAAAAGGAAGAAGGCATTAGTACCTGAGGAGACTGGTGAAGGCCTCTTGCAGATAGTATGATTTGAGATGAGTCTTAAAGGAAGTTGAGACAGAAATGAAAATATAGCATTCTAGGCATAGAAGGTAGCCAGTATAATTCAAGATTAAAGAGGGAGCATCCTATTCAAGGAACAGGAAGCGAGCCAGTGTAGCTAGTAGGTTATAGACAAAGTAAAATATAAGAATGCTGGAAAAGCAGGCATAGTCTAGGTTGTGAACAGTTCTAAATACCAAACAATAGAATTTATATTCTAGAGGGAATAGAGAGCCATTGGAATGCATTAAGCAAGTGATAACATTATCAAAAGTACTCTTTGGAAAGATAATGTTGACAGATTGTAGTGGGGAGAGACTTGAAGCAAGAAAACAAGTTAGAAGGCTTTTGTAGTAGTCAGGTGGGAGATGATATGGGTCTGAATTAGGGTTGTGGCTGCATGAGAGTATGGGGAGTGATATACATGAGAAAGGTTCAGAAAGTAGAAATGATAACATTTGGTAATGGATTAGCTTTGTGTGGTGAATGAGAGTGAGGAGGAGTTCAGGATGGCACTGAAATTATTGGTGTGGGTGACTGGGAGGGTGGTAATACTTTCAATCAAAACAGGGAAGTTGGGAAGAGGTGAGGGTTTGAGGGTCAGATAGGAGGAGAACCTAGAAAGGAGAAAGATTTCAGGAGAACATGGTGATTAACAGTTAAATGATGCAGAGAGGTCAAGGGAGATCAGGACTAAGAAAAAGGCATTAGATTTGACAGTTAAAAACTGAAAGGTGACATGGAAGAGGGAAGTTTCAGATCTAAAGCTGAAGTGCAGAGGGTTTGGAATCAAATGAGAGGCACTGGTCGTAAATGGCTTTTTGAAGAAGTTTAGCTGTGAAAGGAAGCAGAGGTATAGGATGCTAACTAGTAGATATGGTTGGATAAAGAGAGGGTTTTAAGGATGGGGGGAGACATGGGTATATTTGTAGGTATCATAGAAGGAGCCAGTAGGTAGAGAGAGATTGAAGAGAAAGTGGGAGTGAAAGTGGGGGCAATTTACTGGAGAAGCAGGGAGGGGAGGGGATCAAGGACATGGGTAGACATGCCTTGCCTAGGAGAAGAGCCAATTCTTCATGTGAGACCAAACTGAAGGAAGAGACAGTGGTGTGAAGTGTTCCAGATGACAGGAGGAGAGGAAAAGGGGAGAAGAAAGATCTTAGAGAATGGTGCTAATTTGGGGGGTAAGGTATGAGATGAGGTCTTCAGCTGAGAGGGCATGGAGAGGGGGTGCTGTGGGAGATCTGAGGAGAGATGAAAAGGTTGTGAAGAATCTAGAGAGTAGGATAATGAATCAATTAGGGAAGAGTAGAATTGCTTGTCTTTTTTTGGTGAGGACTTAATTGAGACTAGATAATATAAATTTGTAGTGGGCCCAGTCATCAAGGTACTATGATTTTCTTCAGCTTCATTCAGGAATATATAAATAGAAGTTACAGAGGCAGATGTGGGATTAATATAGGGCTAGCGTTTAGCAAGGTATAATTCATAGGTTATAGGACAAGGAATGAGGTAACTGAGAGTGAAAGATAGCATGGACTTGAGCTGATTCACCAAGAAGCTGAAATATGAAAAGGAAGAAAGTGTAGCCAGTGTTGGAATAATAGACCCTTTTGGTTACAAAAATGCTTTAACATAAATATTTCATTTGACTTTCATGGCAGCCCTGTGAGGTAGGTAGAACAGGAATTATTATCCCACTTTATATAAGAGTCTCGGAGAGGTGAGGTATCCAAGAGCACATGACTAGGAAACAGCAAAGGTGGAACTGGAACCCAGGCTCTTGGACTCCCAAGCCTGATGCTATGTATCTCAGACCTGCATCCAATATTCAATCCTGAAAAAGTGAGAAGCTAGGAGATCCAAACTGGTTCTTGGGTGACACCCCTGAAGAAATTTATAGATCATATAGTAAGTGGGATAGATGATGAAAATATTAGAAATATAATGAAAAAAGGAGAAGAGGGGAACATTTTTTTTATCCCAGAAACAAGTTTTTGTTTTTATTTTATCAGTATTTATCTATTATATTTATTTATCAGTATTTGCTCACTTTTTAAGGTTATTGGAACCAAGATTTAGGGCTACAGAGGACCTCTGGGACCATCTAGCTCAATCTCCTCATTTTCCAAATGAGGAAACTGAGGCCTAGAAAAGGTAAAGATTACACCAGATAAGAAATGATAGAACTAAGATTTGAATCTGTGTCCTCTGATTCCAAATGCACTAAATTTCCAAGGACAAGATAAAGAAACATCAAATACACTCAGATAATGTCAAAGCTGGAAAAGATCTTAAAAGATTTTAGCCTTCCTCCATCCCTCAACTAAAAAGGAAAGGGAGGCCCCGAAAGGGGAAGGGACTTGCCCCAGTCCTCCTCTCCTGGTTAGTATCAGCAACCTATAAAGTAAAATGCTAGTATCATAGAACTTTTAGATGCCTGTTGCCTGATTTCTTTTAGTCTTGACTTATTTTAAGTTTAGGCCCAACCTTCTTTGCTAATTTGCACGACTATATTGAGCCCCATATGATTTTTTTATGTGTGCAGGTTTGGTTTGGGCTATTTTTTTTTTATCCAGCAACTGTATGAATTAACCTCATAGAGACATGTGTGAATAGAAATACAAGAATCTGTTCTCACCAGATGGTCGGGGGGTCTGTGCCTCAGAAGCCTGACTTCTCCCTCCTCCCCAGCCTGCTTCCAAAATTAGGGTGTCTGGAGAATGCGAAACAAAATTATACAAAGACCTGACCCCTGGCCTTGCTCCTGTCTTTCAGTCTGTGAAGCACCCAAGAGGGAGAGTGTTGAATTTGGCCTCACTTCACATGGCATTAACTGTAATCTTTGTGAATCGTGGTGACATCATGGCATACTTTGACATCACCGCTCAGGCTCCCTTCTGCTGCTGGGCATACAGTGGAGAATTTCTATTCAAACACAGGCCTCTTTTGTTAAGGAGACAGGAGAGCAGCTGGTCTTCTGCCCTGGTACAAATGTGGCTCCTGCTGGAATGTATCCATACGAGCATAGAGCCCCCACAAAGCAGCCATTCTGCCGCTGTGGTCAGACACGCTCACGCATGCAGGCATGCACATACAAGTGGTAACTCTATAAAATAACACGAGAAAATTTGCATTTTTCTAGTTCAAAACCCTAGGCCATGCCACCATTCAGCTGAGTTTTTATGGACAATAAAGATCTCATTAAAAGGCATGGGCATATAATTTAAAGTCTATACACCAGAAGAATGAATAAAATGCTCTGGTTGCTTGTGTGTTGAGGATGAAGAAAGGGCAAGGACACAGATGGATAGAGAAATAGCACGCATCACCCCCCCCCCCCCCAAAGAAGCTTTCTTCTCCTTCCAATGGTCCAGTCATTTAAGCCTTGAGTACCAGTTTTGCTATATGGGGCAATTCTGAGTGTGGCCTCTGGTTCTTCCTTCCCCAACACATTGATCTCTAATGATTTAATAATAGTAACTAATATTTATGCAACCACAATAATAGCAAGAATTTATATAGGACTTTAAGGTTTGCAAATTCCTATAAATGCATGTTATCTCATTTGATGATTTATATAGATAAATGTTTTAAAGTTTGCAAAGCACTTTCCATACATGATATCATCTGCTTCTCACAATAATCTTGTGAGATAGGTATTAGAAGGCCTGTTTTACTAATGAGGAAATCAATAATGATCAGACAGATTAAGTGACTTGCGAATGGCCACAAAGGTGGCAGAGGTCATATTGGAACCTAGTTCCCTGCTGATTTTATGTTCTGAAGTTTTGAAGAATCATCTCACACTTCACCCTCCCCCACCAATCACAGTGGGAAAAACAAATGTTGGCAGGTCTGCAGGAAAACAGTACACTTACTAATTAATTGCTGGTGGCACTATAAATTGGCCTGATCTTTTGGAGAATCAATTTAATTAACATCAAGTAAAAACACTCATCGAATATATTCAGATCACAATGCTGGGCTCTGCACGAGACATAGAGTACACATAAGGCAGTCTACCCTCATGGAGGTTGGAGTCTAGTGGAAGATAGATAAAACAAAGCAAACAAAAAGACTCTCACATAGTATTTGGCAGACTACAATACATTTTTCTCATAACAACCCCATGAGGAAGAGTATGATAACTATCATTACCCCCTTTATATAAACAAGGAAACTGAGGACCACAAAGGTGGTATGATTAGCCCCTACTCATATCTATCAAGAAGTAGAACAAGGGTCAAAATGCATTCTTCTAATTCTAAGACTTTCCACTACTCCACATTGTCAACTTCATGGGATCATAGACTAGTCAGAATGGACTTCAGGAGTTATATAGTCCGATCTCTTCATTTCATAGAGAACTGAGACCCCTCCCCCCCCCCAAATTTAAAAGACTTCCTCAAGGTCACATTGGGAGTAATTGGGAGAGTGCAAACTTGAACTCCATTTCTGGTCTGGACTGTTCAGTTGCCAGAAGGAACCTCTGGTTGTTTTAGGGCTTAGCTAACCCATCGTGGAATGGAGAGAACAGCATCAGCATCTGGTCCTGGCAAGGAGCCACACCACCACGAAATCACCCTGGCATCTCTGTTTGTGTCCTGAACATATGCTCACTTCTCTGTTGCTACACCCTGGTCACTTTCCTCTTACTCCCCAACCCCAAAGTCCCAGTTACTCTGTGGAACAGGGACTGTAGATGGGGTGGGATGGAGGTAGAGGGTTGTTCAGAATGGGAGAAACTAAGTAGAGAGCAAGGGGGTTTTCTATGCCAATGAGTATAACTTCCAAAATGCTTTGTAACTAAAGTCTGGAATTCAGTGAAATTGGCAGTGTAGAACAGAGCTGAGAGAACTGGATTTACAGGCAGAATATTTAAGTTCGAATCCTGGTTCTAATGCTTGGTAGCTGTGTGAATATGGACTAATCACATCATTTTTCTGGATTTCAGTTATCCCATCTCAAAAATAAAGGCAATATGGAAATTGTATTTTTGTCAGTGACCCTCCTTGAGGAATATGCTGAGCAGCAGGATTTCTGAGTTAAAGGATACTAGACATTTAAACCACTTTAGATGCACAATTCCAAACTGCTTTCTAAAACAGTTGTACTAATTCACAGCTCTACCAATGAAACATTAGTGTGCCCATCTTTCTGCACTCTCTCCAAGAGATAAGTTACTTGACTGAAGGTCCTATAAAGGGTAGAGAGTGGAACCATGGTCCTGGTCTCAGCTATCCAGTAGTCAGAAGGGATCTCACGTTGTTTCTAGGTTCAGCTAGACTATAATGGAAAAAGGTGACTGTCTTCAGTGTCTGGTCTTGGCAAGGAATCACACCACTCTCAAAATATCATTGCTATCGTTCCTGTCTTTTGTCATCTTTGCCAATTTGCGGAATATAAAGTAAAATATCTGGTTTGTTTTTATTTGCTTTTTACTTATTATTAGTAATTTGTAACATTCTTCATATGGTTATCAATAGTTTGCGAGTCTTCATCTGAAAACTATTTCCTTACATCCTTTGACTACTTATCTATTGAGGAAATGGCTTTTGGTCTTAAATATATTTCTGCTAGTTGCCTATATGTCCTCTATACCGAGCCCTTAACAGAGATATTTGACATGAAGATTTTTTCCAGTTGACAACTTTCTCTCCTATCCTAGATCCATTAATTTTATTTGTGCAGAAAAATGTCAATTTAACGTAATCAAAGTGATCTATACTTATTAGTTTAAAAAGTTTTCTCTTACCGTTATATGTAAAAGGTATATAATCTTTAATATTCAAGTCACACATACATCTTTAATTTATTATGGAATATGGTATTCATCTAAGCTGAATCTTCCAGAGTATTTTTCAGATTTCTTTTCCATACTTATGAAAGAGGAATTTCTTTCCTAGGTAATTTATAATTTGGGGTTTATCTAAAATTGGATTATTTGTTCCCACTATTTCTGTTTCTCCCTTGTTTGTCATAGATTTACTTTTCTAATATTTTAACTAGTTCCAAATAACATTGATCAGAGCTGTTTCATATTATGGTTTGAAGTACTATTCCCCTTCATTCCAACCTTTTTTGTAGTTGTTGAGTCATTTCCGTTGTGCCTGACTTTTCATGCCCCTATATAAGGTTTTATTTACTGAGATACTAGAGTGGCTTATCATTTCCTTCTCCAGCTCATTTTATAGATGATGAAAATGAGGCAAACAGGGTTAAAGTGACTTGCCCAGGGTCATAAGCTAGTGTCTTAGGACAGATTTGAACTCAGAAAAATGATTCTTCCTGACTGTCTAGTGCTGTATACACTGTACCACCTTTATCCTGCCTTTCCCCGCCCTCATTATTTCCCTTGATATCCTAAATCTTTTATTCCTCCAACATTCTTTTGTTATTATTATATCCGGTTCTTTACAAGATTCCTTTGGTACTTTGATTAGTATAACATTAAATCTGTAAGTTAATTTTGGTGATATTGTCTTTTTTATTATGTTAACATAGTCTGACCATGTACACCAAAATAGTCTTCCAGCTATTTAAGTTGTTTTTAAAATTTTTAATGGTATTTTGTAACTTAATCTATATAAGTTTTGCCAGATTGACTCCAATATATTTCATGCATTTTTAGATTTTTTTGTTTTGTTTTTCTGTTATTGCTTCTGATTTTTTTTATTTGGGGGGCTCATTTTATAGTTTACATCTTTGCTAAGCTATTAATTATGCCAACTAGTTTCCTAGATTTGCTAGGATTTCCAGAGTAAACTATCACGGTAGAAGAAAATAGGGATATTTTTATTTCCTATTTGCCTGAATTTTTCTCTTTTCTCATCACTATTGCTAACATCTCTCAAAGAATACCAAATAATAAGAGTAGAAGAAAGAATGACCCTCCCTGCTTAACTCCTGTATTGGAAGACTCCTGTTGCATATGATCCTTGCTTTTGGTTTTAGGTAGATACTTTCAAGTTTTATCTAAAAGTTTTCATCTATGCCCATACTGTCTAAGAGTGTTATGGTTTTGGTTTTTATTTTTTTGTTTTTTGGCTTTCTGGAGGGCAATTGGGGTTAAGTGACTTGCCCAAAGACACATGGCTAGTGTGTTAAATGTCTGAGGCCAGATCTGATCTCAGCTGCCCCAAGTGTAATGTTTTTTTCAAAGACTTTTTCTGCAAATAAAGTGGTTACAGCTCATTCTCTGTGACCCAGAGTTTCTACTGCTGAGTATATATTCCAAGAAGGTCACTAATAAAATGAAATGTTTCACATACCCTAAAATATTTATACCATCATTTTTTTTTTTGTGGTAGCTTAAGAACTAGAAACAAAGTAGACGCCCATCAATTGGGGGCAATGGACATTCCAAGAAATGACAAACATGGTGAACACACGAAATGATGGAAAGACTCAAAAGAACTGATGGAAAGTGAAATAAGAAAGAAGGTCCAAGAAAACAATATATACAATGATGACAACAATGTATATGGAAAGACCAACCACTACACAATAGACAAATTTTAGAAATTTTTCAGAATAAGCTTGTCCCCAAAGAAGAAAAATAAGGAGATATTACTCTTTTGCAGAGGTTTGCAGAGGGGGAGGGTGCAGTTTCCAGGTGTGGAACATTGCATATGATTTCAGTTTTTAAAAGTACTAATTGATTTTGTTACATTTTTCTTCTATTTTCCTTCTTTTCTTTAATAAAAACATTTTGTTATGGAATGATTCTCTAGGAGGGAAAGAATATAGAAAAGAATCTAAGCTATGTAAAAACAAAAGATATCAATAAGATATATTTTAAAAACAAAATGTAGGTAATACTATTTTCATTAATCATCTCGGAGGGCTATTATAAGGAAAATGCATAGTAGGTTGTAAAGTGTTAGATAAGTATGTGAGTTTTTAAAAATCCATTTTCCATTAGATTATAAACTTTATGAGGGCAGGGGTTATTTTAACTAAGCTTTGTATGTTGCACAGAGCCCAGCAGTGTCATACACAGAAGTTAAGTGAACAATCAATATTTTTTGACATGAAGGAAATTAATTTTCCAAAAAGCTCACACCAAAGTCAGACAGGGCCACCAGAAATGAATTTATGTACCTGTTTTCCTGTAGTCTTACCAACACTGCTTTGTCACTTATTATTATTTTTACTAATGTGTTAAAATGGGGTGGTACCTTAAAGCTGGTCTTATCTGCAGCTTTTTTTTTCTTTGCTTACTAGAAAAGACTACATTTTAAAATAGCAATTTAAGAGTTGTAATTTTACTTTTTTTCTGTTTCTTGAGACACCATGGCCAGGTCATCACTTATTGTCCAAGTGTCCAGAGACGAGCCTGCTAACCAACTTCTAGTGATGAACCTTTTCATGTTTAGGTAGGTTGGTCCTCAAACAGGAGATATGTGGCCTGTTGACAGACCCATTCTCCATCTTGGTAGAGCATGCAAGAGTTTTCTGGGCGTGCTGCTGGACAGGTAACCTGTTAAATTAGTCCATCTTCATATCCCTTGGACAGGCACTACAAAGAGACAATAAGCTTGATCTAGAAAGGAGTAAGGAATCAGGTAGGTTCAGAAATGACACAATGTTTTTCAATGATTTTAAAACTGCTAAAAAAGTACATCTGTTAAATACCAGATTCTCTTAATGGTACTTATACTGGTGAAAATAATGAAGCACCATGATTTTGGAAGGATGAGAATTAGAAATATTCCAAAAGGTAATAAAAAATACATGATAGGTATAAAGGGAGGCGATCTGGTACAGGGGAAAGAGCACTGGATTTGGGGTCAGAGAATATGGGTTTGAGACTCGTTCTGCCATTTGCTGCCTGTACAACGCTGGGACAGTCACTAAACTCTCTGTCCTTCCGTTTCCTCATCTGTAAAATGAGGGAGGTTGGAGAGTTAGCAGCAAAGTTTCCTTCCATTTCCAAATCAATGTCCCACTAAACGACCCTTAAGTAAGAGACTTTATATGATCATTCAGCCTTTGTATTGAACTTTAATTATCCTATTAGTGAAAGATGAAAATCCAACCAATGAAGGGAAAACATTTGGAAAATGTGTGATTTAAGTTTTCCACTCACATCACAAAATTTTATGAAGCACCCCAGGACAATGGAGGAAACTTAGCCATTTCAGTACCAGAAAGAAAGAGAGTACATGTATTGCAAGTTAGAACTGAGCTACCAGGGCAAAGTGCTATGAGAAAGTTTCTCAACTACGTGGGCAACTGCTGCACTCAGGTTTGCAGCCAAAGCAGCACTTTGCCCTTAAGGTTGGAATCGGCCCAAAACAAAGGTTGAATGTAGTTGTTGTGTGGGAGTCAATCTCTTCAAAACATACTGAATCCCACTGGCAGGCTGGCATTTCTAAGAGCAAAGGTCAAAAGTGGGGCATGTTGGGATCAGAAATGTGTGAAGTTACTTGTGCTACACAGGTGATAATGTCTTTTACAATGGGATTAGAACTTCTTTTAGTTCTGACTGCCTTTCAGCAAAGTACTATCTGGATTTATGTCTAATCCAATATTTAGGGAAGAGGGCCTAAATTTTAGAAATAATTTTTTGGAATGCTTCTAAATTGCTACAGCGGATTCTAATGCAAAACACGTCCTGGCATGTGTAAATGAACATTTGCCTCATATACAGGTTACTACTCCCTATGCATCTGCTTATCCTAATTTTTATTTCCTTTTATCACAGAGCAATTTCCATGAGTATTTAATGAGTCAGGGGGTGGGGATGGGGGAGAGAAGAGGAGGACAAAGAAAAAGAGATCATATAACCAGCAAATATTTGTGCCTTTCAGAAGTTTCATTGTCAAAATTTCATCTGAGTAAGCTTCTTAAACTTACAATTTCCAAGACACATATATACCCACTCACCCCTAAATCATCCTTCTTTTAAATTTCCCCATTTCTGCAGCTAGGTAGCACAGTGAATAGAGCACCGACCCTGGAGTCAGGAGCACCTGAGTTCAAATCCGGCCTCAGATACTTAACATACACAAAACTAGCTGTGTGACCTTGGGCAAGTCACTTAACCCCAATTGCCCTACCTTCCCTCCTCCAAAAAGCAAAAATCAATCAATCAATCAATCCCCATTTCTGTTGTTGCCATTAGCATCCTTTCAGTTGTCCAGATGCAGCCTTTGGAGCTCTCCCGGACTGTTCCTTCTCACTTAACTTCTGTATCTAACTTCAGCTTCCAAGTCTTGTGGGTTGTATCTCCACAAACTGCTTACATCAATTGTCCTCGTTCAAGTTCTCAACATGTATTGCTTGGACTACTGTCATAGCCTGCTAATTGCTTTCTCTGTCTCTGGTCCTTTCCCTCTCCAATTCGCCTTCCACATAGCTGCCAAACTGGCATTTGTAAAACAAAGAACAGCAACAAAACAAAACAAAAAAACAAATCTATCACCCTGCTCTCCCAAATCAAAAACCTCTCATGGCTCCCTATTGCCTTTAGAATAAAATATCAAAAAAATGCTCAACTTAATCTTTAGAGCCCTTTATAATCTGGCTCTCACTTATCTTCTGAATCTTATTTCATATCATTCCCCTTCATGTACTAGTTCTAGTGAAATTTCCTAACTTGATGCTTCTCATATGTAACGCTCCATCTCCTGACTGAGTGCCTTTGCTTAGGTGTCCTCCAGGTGTGAGATGTTCTTCTTCCTCACCTCAGTCTAGTAGAATCCTTGGTGGTGGCATTCAGTTGTTTTAGCCATTCCCAACTCTTCATGACCCCATTTGTGGGGTTTTGTTTTGGTTTTTGGCAAAGATACTAGAATGGTTTACTATTTCCTCTTCTGGCTCATTTTACAGATGAGGAAACTGAGCCCAACAGGGTTAAGTGACTTGCCTAGGGTCACATACCTAGTAATTGTTTGAGACCAGATTTGAATTCAGGAAGAAGAGTCTTCCTGACTTCAGGTTCAGTTCTCTCTCTACTGTACCACCCTTAGCTTCCTTTAAAGTTCAGCCCCATGCTATTTACTACATTGGATTTTTCTTAATTTCCCCATTATTGATGGTTTCTCCATCCTGAAATTATTTTGTATTTGCATATACTTTGTTTTTACCTACATGTATATATTATATTCCTAAACCAAATATAAGCTCCTTGAGGGCAGGGACTGTTTGATAAGACAACAAAGTTTAATAACTTTTCACTGAAGTTGAATTGAATTATTATAATTGACCAAATTTACCAAAAGGAGGTTAATGATTGTGAAAAAGCAATAATCTCTACTCTCAGGGGCTTTATAATCTATGCATGGATATTCATAGGACAGAAAAAGGCAGGCATACACAGAATTATTTTTGAAAAGATTTGTAGATTTCATAGTATATGTATTTTAAATGCATAGATTAATGAAAACACGATTATCAATACACAAATCAGCACTTTATTGTTGTTCTCTGGGCTTTTCTCTCCTGATCTCTAAATCTGTTTGCTTTTCTGTATTTCTCCTCCACTCTCCTAATTTAAACCAATTACAGGCATGAAAGGCAACTTTAGGCATGAGAGACCTGGGGGTTAGCATCAAGGTGGTAACTGTTCTTTCAAATCTCTCTCTGCTTATATTAATGAGCTACAAATCAGTCCCTCTATTTTTAAGCAAAAATATTTATCTTCTCATTTTTTAGGGAACTTATTTTTGCATTGCTAGAAGCCCCAATCTTGTTCCCAGATGCAAGATATGGACCTGAAAATGAATCATTTAGGATGCAATCATTAAGGAATTCATAGGAAATTATTCACTACCTCGAACTCTGACTCTTCCCTAAGACTGCTTTCTTTTTCTTTCCCTGCATTTATAATTGATCTGTTTATCTCTGGGATTCTGACACCTCTGTGACAAGGAGGTCCTAAAGAGATTTATTCACAATTACAGGTTTTCTCCATAAATGTCCTCCTTCATTAGAATGATCACTTGAGAGCTGGATGAATGCTCATTTAATTTGAGGAGGAAAGAGTCATCCTGAAGCCAGTTTTTGTAGAGCCAATGGATGACTAATAGAAGAGGTAAAATTTGCTATATTTGCCAGTACCTTGCCTGGAAAAATTAAGGAGTTGGTCAAGATTAAGTCTAAAGTCTGTTCTAGCTCTAAATGCATGATTCTAGTGGTCAGAGACAAGATTTGAACTCATGTCTTTCTGATTCTAATTCAGTACTCTTTCCATGATGCCATGTTGAGCCTTAAGGAAATAATTAAGAAAACACATTCCCAGTGATACTCAAGGAAGATAATCATGACAAAATGAGAAAGGGTAACGTTAAAAAATCAGGAGGGTCAAGGAAAAAGATTAACTCAGAACATCATAAATTCATAAGGAATATAAGTAAATTCTTCTTTTGAGAAATGCTACCTGGGGTGGCTAGGTGGTGCAGTGGATAGAGCAACAGCCTTGGAGTCAGGAGGACCTAAGTTCAAATCCAGCCTCAGACACTTAACACTTATTAGCCGTGTGACCTTGGGCAAGTCATTTAACCCCAAATGCTCTGCCTTTCCCCCTTCCAAAAAGCAAAAAAAAAAAAAAAAAGGCTACCTGTGAGGATAGCTTAGGCCTAAATTTGATGAAAGGAGAAATGATATCACTTTCAAGGCAAAGGACTTTTAATTTTGTCTTTTGCAAAATCTCCACGTAAACCTGTGATGTGCGTTAGTACATGTTCTTAATTGGCATATGTCTTAATCTAAGTTCATTTTATTAGTTACCACTTTAGCCATGTTTTAAAAGAGCTTTTTTTGCCTTTGAATTTTGTTGGCTCCACGAATTTCCTTTGTTAGAGCATTGCCTGATGTGTGGGCTTAGGAATTAATGGCTGGGGCTGTACTCCCAATCTGCCAGTGTACCACCACCTGGGGTTTATTTACAGAATTCATTTGTGAGGAGGGGGGAAATAACAGCAAGGGGGGCATGGGCTGTTTATGTGAACACAGATCCTCTGCTTGTAATTCCAGTATTCTTTTGGCTAGACCATACCCCTACTAGGGAAGCTCTGCTGTCTTCTTCCTTGCCAGGGATGTCTGATGTCATGTCTGGTTTCTCTGTCATCAAGTTATGACCCAGGGCAGATGGCATGATTGGAAGAAGGAGGATAGAGCAGAAGTGTCAAACAAGTGAGGTCCACAACACTCCTGTGTGTGGCCTGAACCAGATTAAAATGTAACTGGGAAATATTTAACAAAATAAATAACAAATACAATAAGATGTAGATAATGTTAATATAAGATTTTCTAAGGCAATATGCAGCCTTCAGGGATCCTTATGGACAGTTTAGTGACTCCATTTCTATTTAAGTTTGACACCAGTGGAATAAAGGATCTTATAATGTAGAATTATTCTCCGTTGTTGAAAAAAAGTCAAATGTCCCTCTGAGGGCAGGCAATTCTTCCTGCACATATGAGGGATTCTTCAGGATGAGAGGGTTGATGCCTATGCAGAATGTGATAGTGGAGACACTAAAGGAAAAGGGTATGAGATGAAATGGAGGTAGATAGGATTCTTAAGGGCTATCTTACTTCATTATTTATTACTCTCTTAATTTATCTCTTTTCCCTTTAAACTATAGGAGTTGGGGTTAGGAGAATTTAATAAGAAACAGAAAGAGGGAAGGTCTGTAAAGGGGTTTTCAGGAAAAAAAGAGAGCCCCCCATAATTATGCTGTTCCATGACTGGAGAGGGAACAGCTAATGAGACATATATAGGGATATCTGACACATTTTCTACTAAGTACATCTCTTGACAGAAAGAAGGATACTGGTGTGCAAAGAAGACTCCGCTAAGTTGAGGATAAGATTTATTGACATTAACCTGATTCAGACTAGAAAGAGGGGACTACAGGTGGTTAGGTGGCACAGTGAATAGAGCACCGGCCCTAGAGTCAGGAGGACCTGAGTTCAAATCCAGCTTCAAACACTTAACACACACACACACACACAAACTAGCCTTGTGACCCTGGGCAAGTCACTTAACCCCAATTTCCCTGCCTTACCCTTCCCCCCCAAAAAAAAAAGCAAAAAGAAAAAAGAGAGGGGACTACTATCCAGTTCAATTCACTTCAACAGACATTCACTAAACAACCATTATGTGATGGGAGTACAAGCATGAGTCAATACATAGACCCCAATCTCAAGGAACTTACAGTCCACTAGGAGGATACATATATACAAATAAAAATAATACAATAGGAAAAAAGGAACCAGACTGACAAACACTGCAGGAAAGCTTTAGAAAATAGAAGAACGCTTCAGGCTGGACATGGGTGAGTGGAATTCTGGGAAGGCTTCCTGGGGTTGGCATCCCTTTTGATGGAAGAGAAGGATTTCAACAGGTAGAGAAGGGGAAGAAGGACATTCTAGGCATAGAGGATAGGCGGTGTGATACACAGCAGTAGTGGATAGAAGGAGATTGAGGACTAGTCGGTGGTCCATGCACTTTGGCTAGAATGGGGAGCATGTGATGAGAGAGGCAGCGTGTCGTGGTGGAAGAAATGATGACACCGGGGTCAGAGGGACTCCCGTAGCTTCTCCTACTCGCTACCTCTATCCAGCAAGTTATATCATGATCACTATTATCAGAGATCACAATATAAGTGTTATTCATCATCTCATTTGAAATCATCTCTCTGGTTCTCACTTGCCTCCTTCATGAAGAAACTGGAGAAGATTTTATGAAAGCTTATTCTAATTTAAATTCCTCCCCCCCAAACCCCCAAAATGGTACTACATATTATCTGTCTGTCCTTGGGCAAGTCATTATCTCTCTGAACATCAGTTTACTCGTTTTTCCCTCTTCCCTCATCTATCTAGGTTTAGAAAATGTTGCTGTAGCCAGACTATGGAAAGCCTTAAATACTGGGTTGTGTTTTATCCTATAGATAATGGGGAGTCTGTGAGGGTTTTTGATCAGAGGAATGACACAGTCCAATCTTTTGTCAACTATGTAAAGGATGGACTGGAGAGGGGTAATGATGGAGATATTAGAATAGAACAGATAAGAAGTAATGAGAGCCTAATTCAGGATAGAGGCTTTAGGAATTGAGAGAAGTATAGATGGAGGCTTCTGACTCCCTAACTGCTCCTGCAGTGAATGCCAGCATTGAACGGAAGAAACAGTGCTGCAAAAGATAAACAGATTCTTGAGATCGCTACTGAAAACTGGATGACTTGATGTTTATGTTGAAGCTTCACTTAATTCAGTCTATACATGCTTTCTAGGTCTATCAAAATGAACCTACCCAACTCCTATCAGCAAAGAAACCAAGAACAATCAACAAAGCCAGAGCCAAGAGCGTTAGCCCAAGCAACATGGAGGTGTACAATAGACTGAATTCATCTCCCACTGGTGGGAAGTGCCTGAGGGCAAAATAATGAAAAATAGACCTGGGTGGTTTGAGTAACTGGGAATATATACTGTAAATATCTTCCTTAATTGCAATATTACTTTGACCACTTCCCTCCCAAACACTCCCCATTCCCACCATCCTGTAGCCTTCCCCAGGCACTCAGGGATATTTTCTCCCTCCCTTTTCCCTCCTTTTAAATCACCTGTAGTTTTGTGCAGGCAAAAAATATAAGGTTCAGCTAAAACTCAAGTACAAGTGTAAACCTGTGCACACATGGGACCACCTGGCAAGCGATTCCTGGCAGATGAATGTCAGGACTTGCAGATGCAGTGAATTTGTGCTGGCATTTCTGTCGGCATTAGACACTGAGGGCATAACTTTTTGAAAGCTGCATTGTTGGCCTGCACATGATTTTTTAATGATGCAACTATTTTTAGTGCATAGGATGTTCTTGTGTCCACTTTTGGCCATGTTTGAGGAAAAGTTAATACAGGAGTTGAAATACATATGGTGGCAAATGGAGAGATAGTTTAACAAAAATTAAGAATGCTATTCGATGTTAAAAAAGAGACTTAAAAAAAATCTGAAGATTCTTACATAACATTTAGGTTCTTTTCCTTTCTCCCTAATCATCTTTGGAAACAGACCTAGTAGTGTTATTGCTGGGTCAAAGGTTTTGGCAGTTTCATAACTCTTTGGGCAAAACTCTAGTGTGCTCTCCAAAACAGCTGGATCAGTTCACAGCTCCACTAACAGTGAATTTGTGTCCCAATTTTTCCACATCCCCTCCAACATTTGATGTTCTTTCCTTCAATCATTTTAGCCAATATGATATGTGTAAAATGATATCTCAAGGTTGTTTTAATTTGTATTTCTCTTATCAATAATGATTTAGAGCATTTTTATATGACTATAAATTGCTTTGATTTCTTCACTGGAAAATTGCCTGTTCATATCCCTTGACCATTTATCTATTGGGGAATAACTCACATTCTTACATATTTGACAAAACTCTTTATATATTTGAGATATGAGACCTTTATCTGAGAAATTGTCTATAATTCCTCCCCCCACCAATTTTCTACTTTCCTTCTGATATTAGCTACATTATAACAAAACGTTTTTCTACACAACATAAATTGTAATGAGGAGAGATTTTAAATTCTTTGATGTCACAGAATTATTCTTCATTTTATGGTGACTAATCAGTCTTGCCTCCATAACCAGGCAATGCCTCTTCCCACAAGTCACAATTACCCTCTTAGCTGTTTACCCAATTCATTCAATTCCTTCAAGATCAACCTACAGGGAAAAAAACTCATTTTATTCTTCCTTAAAAATACAAATTCTCCAGAAAGCCTAACCAAAGAGGTGACAAAAAGGGCAGGCAGCCTTCATTACACCACTTTTAGGCACCTCGCCTGATAGTGTTTAACCTGGCAGTCTTGTACTTGTATAGTCTTTGGCCAGTAAGTATGTGCTAATTTACAACCCTGGGCGAAATTAGATTCATTGGTCCAAAGAAGGAAGGCAATTGACGTCTTTAAAAAAAGGTAAAAAAGGTTTTTTGAACAATTAAAGTAGTTTTAAGATTAGTTTTTTTTAATTACCCTTTTACTTAGCTCAATATTTCCTTGGAAATACTTCAACGTCACTATACATTGCTGACTAATTGCCTGTAATACTTCAGTTTTCTTTTAAAAATAATTTATAATCATACAGTGTCTCAGGACTCCATATTTCAAAAGGTTTTACCTAATTCTAATATGCTTATTTAAAAATGAACATGACCACTTTTTTTCTTTTGATGGCAAAATTTCAAATCTTTCAAAGTTGTTGATGTCCCGAAATCTTGTATATCAAGCTTCTTGGAACACTCAGATTTTATATACAAAACCTATAAATGCCAATCTTTGATATCTACAGTAATTGTGGAGAGTGCTGAATCCCTGAAACATCACTTAAGTACAAAGATAACATCAAATCCTAACTTTACTTGACGGTCCCTCTGGGAAACATCTTGTAAAAAGCATAGTTTCTAAAATGCTGTGGGGTAAAACGAACTATGCCCATTTCAGGATGCTTGATAGTCAGAGGCTCTGGAGCCCTTGGTGTCCCTGGAGTTACACAGAGATTTTCAGATTGGCAAACTTGGAACTAACCTCTTTAGACCTGCATTATCACCTGGGATAATAGAATCAGGAGTAATAGGTTAGAATGTTGGGTCAAATTCAGTAATGGGGAGTTTAATAGAGAGAAATGTGCTGCAGTTGGGTTAAAAAAATCCAGTGGTGGGGTGGCCAGGTAGCACAGTGAGTAAGAGCACCAGCCCCAGAGTTGGGATGACCTAGGATCGAATCTGGGCTCAGACACTTAGCACCCACCCAGAAACACCTGGCTGTGTAACCTCGAGCAAGTTACTTAACACCAATTGCTTAGGGGAGGCCAGGTGGCTCAGTGAGTAAGAGCACTGGCCCCAGAGTCGGGATGACCTGGGATCAAATCCAGGCTCAGATACTTACCACCACACCCAGAAATAACTGGCCGTGTAACCTTGAGCAAGTTACTTAACCCCAATTTCTTAAAAAAAAAATCCAGTGGACAAATACTCATTGTGGGGGGTGTAGCTGGATAACAGCTTGTGTGAAGCTCTTGGGGTTGTCATAGATTACATGTTCAATACAAGTCAATGATATTGTCAGACAGTAAAAAAAATGATTGCCATGTTAGACTGCATTAAGATAAGTTTAGTGCTGTGATGATGAAGGTCATAGGGCTGCTATATTCTCTTTATTGGTCTCAGACTACATCTCTAATGTTGTTTTCAGTTCTAAGTATAACATCTGAAGAGTACTGACAACTAGAAGTGTGCCCAGAGAAAGAGAAGCAGTTATAGCAAGGGGGATAGAGACCATGTCCTACAAGGATAAGTTCTAACAACTGGTGGTGTTTAATCTAGAGAAGACTTAGGGGAAGATTTCATAGCTGTCTTCAAACATGTAAAAGGCTATCACATGAAAGAGGAATTTAGACACATTCTGCCTGATCCTAGAAGATAAAGAAAACCAGAAGGAATGAGTAAAAGTTGCAGAGGAGTAGATTTTTACTCAAAATATTTAATAGCTTCCTAATGACTGATGATTGGGTAGTGAGTTCTCCATTATTTCTATGTCTTCAAGTGAAGGGAGGATGGTTACTTATTCAGCATTCTGTCCAGATGGTTCTTCTTCTTTGTGAGATATGGATTAGCTTAGTTGTCCTATGAGGTCCTGCCCAGGACTGAGATTCTGAGATATCCAGAAGTCATAGTTGATACAGATGTGGAGGACTGGGTAAGGTGCTGGCAAGATGCAGCCTCTGAGAATAAAGGCTATGTTTGAAAACCAGGCAATTGGAGTTCCTGAGAAACCAATCCACAGCCCCAGCGTGAAGCCCCCCTATTCTCACTCAATTCAATTCAACTCAACTCAACAAAACCTTATTAATTATCTGCCACTTGTGAAGTATTACGTTAGGCACTAGTGATTTGAAGATAATAACAGCAACAGCAGGAGTAGTAGCAATAACAACAAAATAGTCCCTGCCCTCAAGAAGCTTCCCTTCTACTATGGGGACACAATACACACAAGGGATAAGTAAATACAAAGTATATGCAAACCATATCTAGGCATATTCTGCCACTCAGTGGATCTATGGCATAGAAAAGTTATTTGAAATTATTTGACTTGTCTAGGAGTCATTCTTTTCATCAGTAAAATGAGGGCATTGACCTAGATGACCCTTAATTTCCCTTTTAATTTTAGTATTCTCTTTTACAAAGACAGAGACTGCCCTGGGACCTGCTGGCAATGGCTTAGCTGAGCATGGTCATGAATTGACAGCCTTGGGGAAAAATGTCAAATTAAATTAAATTTACTTTAAGAAGGAGAGAATACTCATATAAGAAGGGATGAAGAAAGGCTTCAACCATTCGACACTGCCAGAATATCCCAATTCTTACTGCTGTTGCTTTCTTTGTGTTTTGATTTCCCTGTCCATACTTTCTGAATCTCTCTTTCTGGATTCTGACTCTGTGAAAGAGTTCCAGGTATAACTTAGGCTCCTCAAAGGGGATCCCAAGGTGGAACAGCCAGAGCTCTACTCCCTCCAAACTGAAAGAATGGGTATAAGGGGGGAAAAGGAACTAGGAAAGTAAGCTTCTCCACAACCCACCTACTCCCAGTCCTAAAGCACTCCTGCTGTTCTGATGGCCAGAGAATGAAAGCTAAATATCACTCATCTCTTGTTTCATTGCCTGGAGGTCATGAGGACAAAAGTGAGTCAAGAGCAAAAGGCTGATTTTTGGATCACGGGTTTATGTGCCTAAAATCACTGAGAAGGAAGGGCTCATTTTTCAAGGAGATCATGGGGAGGGAGAGACACTTGGTAGCAATTGAAAGTGATCAAGTACCACATACCAAAGATATACTTCCTCAAATTCTTGCTTTCCTTCAAAGGAGTAAGTAAAGCTACTTCATTGATTTAGTGCTGGACAGGACCTTAACTTCTTCATTTTACAGGGAAGGAAATTGGAGCCCAGACACATGTGAAGGGGCTTGCGTAAGGTCATATCAATTATGAACAGCAGAGCTAGGATTCCAGGTCTTTTGACTCCCCACGAAATGGTCTTTCCTCTTTATCACATGGTAAGGTTAACAGTATTTCTTGAACACTAGCAGGGTTTGGAATTTAAACAAAGTATTGTTCTTGCTGTAAAGGGACTATGATTTTTGGGCGCTCAACAGAAGATAATACATATACACATAAAACAACCACGGAATATTAATGAAGACCCATGCCATTGAAGGCAAAATAATAACTTATTTTTGTAGCATTTTAGGGTTTACAAAGTCATTACCTCGCTTTAATCCCATAAGATAGGTAGTGTGAGTATTATTATCCCCAATTTTACAGATAAAAAGACTAAAGTCCAGAAAGGTTAAAGTGACCTGGTCAAGGTCATACAGCTAGAAAGAGTTGCAAGCCAGGGCTTATGGAGTCCTTTGACTCGAATACTGTGCTCTTTCTATTCCTCTAAGCTATAGCACTAAATGGCCAAATACTGACTAGAGGACATACCATGTTGGCTGAAAAGATACACTTTTCTGCTTGTTGAAAATCCAAATGTGGCATGTAGTCTGTAATGTGTGTATGTGTATGTGTATATGTATATGTGTGTGTGTTTGTACATTTCTTTTCCTTTCAAAGACATCTCATTTTAGGGGAAGAGACCATTGTTGGATTATTATAATACACATAACAAAAGTATTTGTTTCTATAATGATAGAGCACAGCACTAGGGTTTCATCAATGTTTCTTTAGTTAAATTTGGATCAAGCAAAGGAATGGAGGATGAGACACTCTTAGGACTCTCACAGAACACGGCAGTAGACTATGACATTGCCATTTCTATAGCATGAATTAAGAATCCTGTTACTCACATTATTAAGAAAACTGGCATATTTTCAGTTCAGACCAACACCACTCCAGACAAAGTCCTAACTCAAGTTCAGTAACAGAACACTCTCAAGGGAAATTGTGTATAAGGCAGGCCCAAATTGGAATACATCCCAGAAGTTTTAGTTACTGAAGCACTAAAAAGGTCTTATTAAAAGGTGGCCTCTCCTATGGGGTGACCCCATGGCCTGAGCCTTAAGGACGGCATAATAATGATGTTCTAGTGCACAAGAGTGATATTTACACAGACTCTGGGAAAGGATCTGGTATCTTTAAAATCAAATTAAGTCAACTCAAATATCCATGCTAATGGAAAGGAGCAAGAGTGAGATTATATTTTATCTATATTCAGAAGATAGTAAAAACAATCAACACAAATCTCAAGTGGACTGGGGTGGGGAGGTGAAGGTGACTATAGATGATGTACATGGGTGAGATGCCCTTTAAGATTGGCTGTGGAAGCAGGAAATGTGAAAGACAGTGTTTTGTAGTAGAAAGTTTAGTATCCCATTAGGAATCAGGAAGCCTAGATTCTAGTTCTTATTCTGCCAAGACCTAACTATTTGGGCTTGGGTAAGTCACTTGGCCTCTATGAGTCTCAGTTTTTTGTCAATAAAATGAAGACATTGGACTAGATCAGTTTAGGACTAGATCTAGATCAGGACTAGATCTCAAGTTTTTCCATTTTGGTAGAACCTTTCAGTTTAAACAAAACTTTGTAGGATCTCTGTAGCAAAATCTTCTAAAATCATCATTTTAATGCCTACTCAACAAACATCCTAAGATCTAAATAACAACAACAAAACTTGGGGTGTTTCAGGCTTCCATTCAGTGGTTTGCAAAACCACTGGACTAGGAATCCTAGTCTCTAGGGATCTAGTCACTAGGTGATCATTTAGTGATCTTCTGGATGAATATTCTCTTTTACAAAGATGACTGACCTCAGATCTGGCTAGCAGCAGTTCAGCTGAATGCAATTGGGAACTGATAGAACTAGGGAAAACCATTGTCAAATTAAATAACATTTCTCTGAAAAATAGCTCAGAATATTTCAAGTACCTTACATGAAAAGATAACTCAAGAGCTGCATCTGTTTTAAGAAAGTGATCATTTAATTAAATTATATGTGGCATCGTTCCTATAGATAATTGTAGAAATTAGAGGAGAATCAGAAAAGGCAATTACAGTCTTTATTTCTAGTTACAGTTTCTATAGGAGAAGGAACAAGAGGAGAGTAAAAGACTTGAGGCAAATAAGAAAGAGAAGGAAATTGTGTAGGTTAAGTTGGAGAAATTTGGGCTGTGGAATAGGTCAGAAATTAGGGAGGAGAAATTTGATCAAATTTGGGAGAAATTTTTTTTAAAATGGAGAACAAATTCTACCTAGAGGTTGTAGGAGAAGCAAGAACAAGGATAATTAAGCAGGGCATGGAAAGTGCAAGAAGCCACAGAATGATTAGGGAGTAGATTCTGAGGAAACAAACTCAAGAGGGAGGTAGACCTTAGACAAGGCAAGGTAAGGAAAGTGGGCAAGATGTGGTGACTGGGCCTGCCTGGAGATGCTGCTTTTAGAGGACACTTAGGTTGGTGGATCACTTGAGTAGCCCATTAGGTGTCTGTACTATTTATGGCATCAATATTGTAAGCCCCTGGGACAAGGAGGCCACTGGGCTGCCTAAGGAGGGACAAATAGAATAAGTTAAAACTTCCATGCAGATCAATAGGGAGTAGGTCTGTAAGCACTTCCAGCCCAGGTAAACTAGAGAGACTCTAGTTTTGTTTATTCAACAAATAAACAAACAAAAAGAAAATATAAGTGGGACAAGTAGAGGGTTAAGTAAATCAATAGAGTGGAATGATGGATGGAACAAACTGATTGCAAAAACTTTTAACTTTTTGAAATTTATAATTGACTCTAAAAAAGGTTTTAACCAGGTGCTCAGGGTTGAGATGTAAATATCTGCACATAGTCTTCGAAGACAAGGCTGAAGATCTTAACCAGCAATACAGCTACTGAAGACAAAAAAGAAAGCTCTCCTTACCAAAGTCCTTGGTAATGTCAAACGTTTCAACAACAGAAATGGGGGTATGGTTTTTATCAGTGGAAATGACATCGGCATTAAAAATGACATATAACAACCTACTTTACTGTTTCACTCTAAGGACAATGGTGTCTTTCAATCTAAATTGCTGCAGAAACCTCCTATGTGTTAGAAACCTTGGAAGCAGGGACTGTGTCCACTCTTCTATTTGCATTTTCCTGTTTCTATAGTGTGTGGCAAAGCGCTTTGCAAAGAGTACTTAACAAATGGTCTCAAAGTAACTAATTAATTAATCCTTGACACTCATTGAGTAGTTGTTGGGTACCACGGGGACATGGGGATGAGGACAGAATTGATACAAACAAGGAGGAAGAAAAAACCCCTGCTCTTAAGAAGTTCATAGTCTCTTTGAGGAACCACCAACACACAAACATCTAGACACGTGACCAAAATGGAAAACATATTTATCAGTAACTATGTCAATAAATACAAATCAGCATAGTGCCAATGAAGCAAATAAATGCTTTAGGCACAGAGAGTACTGAAATGATCAAAAGACCATGGGAAAGATATTATTCACTGTTTCTTTTAAATATCATTTTAGAAGATTTTCTAAAAAAATTTTGATTGTGCTATCTGCTTCTAGAATTTGATACCAGTAGCTCATTTATATAATTGTGATATCTTATATGAAGTATAGGGGATAAGAGCTTCAAGGAAATATTTCCTGATTTAGAATCACTCCCCATCCTGACTCATTTTGTAAAGCAATTGAAATAGTAATAAATGTTGTTAAATACTTCACACTAGAAAGTATCTGTAGTTAGAGAGAACAAGTTAGAGAAGATAAATGATATTCTAGCTTTGAGAGAAAGGCATCAATTTCTGGTTTATAATACATATTTCACTCACATTTTGAAAATAGTAATAGCATTTTTAGAAGATTGTTCTTTAAAAGTTTTTTAAAAAATCTTTTCTCTATCTGAAGTCAAAAGCACCCCAGTCATTTACAATAGTGATATCTCACCTTCAGTTTTACTATTTGAGATTTTAAATTTAAGATACATACTTATTTTGTGGTCCAGAATAAGCCACATTAATATGTCTGTTGCTGTTTGTAAGAAAAGAACAAGATTCTTACTGTATAAAGGCTCATTAAATCATCCCTCTAGGACATAATTTAGTTAATAATGGAACAAAATTAAGTGGCCAAACGAGGTTGTGATATGAAGAGAATGCCAACATGACATGAGAGATGTACTTTATGAGTCACTTACGTAGAATCAGAGAATTTTGAACTGGGACCTTAGAAATCACCTAATATGACTCTATTCCTCATTTTGCTAATGAAGAAACCAAAATCAGATGGGGCAAAATTGGTTTGGAAGAAATGGTACTAAATTAGAATTAAATATCATGCAAAAAGAAATGGATATCATTATGCAGGAAGTAATAAAACGTAGAATTAAGTGTATAAGTTGTTTGCACTCTAACTGGTGGTCATACTGGGGCTTTATGCTTCAGGTAGAGGTTGGACAGGACACCCTGGGGTGACTACTGCAGAGCCTGACAAGGGTGCCAATGCCCTTGGGTAAGGGAGCCAAAACTTGGGGAGGTTCTCCCTGGTCCTGTGCTGGTCCTCTGGAACTCTGACCCAGGATGCTGCAGGGATTCTGATTCCTCCTTATCCACCAGTTTACAGACCATAGTTTGAGTCTAGACCTGGGAAAGGTCTAGAAGTTTGGGGGTGGGGATGTGGGTGGGGATGAGGCTTGTTTTCTGCTTCAGCTCTTCTGCCTCGGAGGGTTAAAAGGAAGACTAAAAGCCTGGCTCCTGGACCCCTTCTGGGCTTTTGGGCTCTTTCCTCACTTATCTGGCTTTGTCCCCTGGAAAGACTCTTTCCATCTCCCTGTTTATGCCTTGGCTCTCTGCCTTACAGAGGGTCCTTCTAAATATAAGATTCAATGACTTCAAATTTGGTTTAACTGTGCTCTTTAAACCACTTCGAAGCTAGCTGGGTAACTCTGGGCAAATCATTTGACCTCTCTAAGATGATTACCTCATCTGTAAAGTGAGGGAATTGGACTTAATGACCTCTCCCAATTCTAAATGTGTGACCTTTGGCCCCATGATCCTAAGACTGAAAAACTCAATGTCGCAGTGGCATTAACCAGTCAAAATGACTTATTCCCTACTCTAAAGGCCTAAATGCATAGCATTTTACTTTAGTAATTCATTTATTTTCTTTCGCCTGTTCTCTATAGATTTCCTCCTGTGCTAGCCTCTTACAGCACTTCAACCAGAGAAGAGGGAACTATATCAAAACTAAAAGAAACACAGTCAAAATATACTAAACCATGGCTTGAAGTTCCTTCCTGAGAAACTGTGATGCCAAGCGTAATTTTGCGAAAGTATTTATTTTTGAACCGGCTTCCAGAATGGGGCTGCCAACAGGCTTTGTGTTTGCTGTCCAAGGACCAGCAAATGTCAGAGGTTGATTATTAGAAGATTGGCCACAAAGTTTCAGAGTTTTCAGACACAGTAAACCCTGAAACTAACTACTCAAGCAATGAAGGAGTTGTCTTCTAATGGGTTCACACCAATAACATCACAAATCCTTAAAGTAGTGGAATAGATTTATTTCTAAATATGAACTGCAGCCTCCTTTACCCAATGAATGAGTTTAGGTGGATGTCTGCAGGACCAGTGGACATCTGTTATTATAATCTGAGGATCATCATGTTGAGACTATGACTGACCCAGGAAAAGATAGTCTTCCTTGCTCTTCTTCGTGAAGCAGGGGCAGACATGGAATACTGTAAAAGGTGATAAGCCCCTCTTTCAAAGGGCAGAGTCTGTCCCCCCCCCCCCTTTTTTTTAGTCTTTGGTGTTTAAAGAACTGATTTGTAGTGAAAGCTTGGTAAATTTTTTCATTCACTCAATATGCAATGAGTGATTTTCATGAAAATTTTATAACTGATTAATTTTAATTAATGAGCTATTTTGATATTTATACTTGCCACTCTTCTTTCACTACATATTTACCATAGGTTACACTGTAAACAGTAGGTGCTTAGTAGATGTTTGTTGAATTTTTACTATGTGGAACTTAAAATGTGCACACTATAGCATGACAAGTGTCATGACCTTGTGTCAATTCATTGTCTTAATTTAAACAAAACTGACTGGCAATATTCAGAAATGAAAACTCTAAACCCCTATGGGGAGGCAACATGTCATAGGAATAAAACATCAGCCTCAAAAACAGGAAGGCAGGGCTTCAAGTCTTCCCTGTGCTACTGTACTGACTTGTGACCCTAGCTACTAATATTCTCAGTGCCCCAGGAAATTCCACAAACCAATAAATTATGGAAGGGGCAACTAGTTGATAAAGTGGATAAATCACCAAGCATGAAGTTAGTAAGACCTGAATTCAAATTTTGCCTCAGAGACTTACTAGCTTGACCCTGGGCAAGTCACTTAACTCTGAGTTAAGTACCTCAGTTTCCACATTTGTAAAATGAGCTGGAGAAGGAAATAGCAAACCATTCCAGTATATTTGCCAAGAAAACTCCAAAAGGAGTCAGAAAGAATCAGACACAACTAAAATGACTAAACAAAATATAAATTACGGAGCAGCTATAGATTTGTATTTGATACAAAGGGTTTGCTCCCTGGGAGTTACCTATTCCACTGAATTCACAGGTCTCAACAAGCCCTTCTCACTATATCATGGACTCTCTTCTGCCATGACAAGTGAAAACTGATTTGAGTCATGTTTGGGTTTGACCATTCACCTCTACCTATCTTTAATCACCAGTCACCATCCCATGGCCTCTCTCCTGTAACTAACCAATTCTACAGGAAAACCCTCTTAAAAACAGATTATCAAATTATAATAATGTTATTTCATCTTAAAGAATTTAAAAACCATTAATTAAAAACTATTTTGACACTTTTGACTTTTGGGATGGGTCTCCCACATCTGGGACGGGGAGATGGAACAAGATAACTTAAACTTTGGTGGTATCTATCTTGGAATTCTCTGGACATCTGAATAGAGACACCCAAACCAACACTATCAGCCAGCACCTTATAACCTCATAAGATAGGCAGGACAAGTATTGCTATACCCATTTTAAGTGAGGAAACGGAGACTCTGGGATGTGAAGTATCACAGCTGAGCTTTGAACTAAAATCTCCTTTTTCCAATTCAAGTCAGGGAGCATTTGTTAAGTACTTACCATCAGTCAGATGCTGCACTATGTGCTAGAGATCCAAAAAGAGGCAAAATCAGTTCCTGCTCTCAAGGAGTTCACAATCAATGGGGGAGACAACACCTACACGATTGTGTCCAAATCAATAAGATACGTGCAAAATTGTAGGAAAAATTGTAGATAATCTCAGAAGGGAAGGTAGTAACATAAATGAGGATAGAGAAAGACTCTTACAAAAGGTGGGATTTTTTTTTTTTGCTTTTTTAGGAGGGGGGGAGGCAGGGCAATTGGGGATAAGTGACTTGTCCAAGATCACACAGCTAGTAATTGTTAAGTGTCTGAGACCAGATTTGAATTCAGGTCTTCCTGACTTCATAGCTAGTGCTCTATTCACTGCACCACCTAGCCTCCCTAGCAGGTGGGATTTTAGCAGAGGTTTTAAGGAAAGTAAGGAAGACAGGAGGCAGAGATGAGCAGGGAAATTGCCAACATGATCTGATGAGAAAGTAAGAATAAGAAGGTAAGAAAGCAAAAATTGTTTACTTACCATGACCATTTATTTTCCTGATTTGAATTTCACTTATGACTGCCAGCTGAAAATTTAGGATTAAAACTATCACCAAATCAAATCTACTGCAGAACTTTTTAAACTTTACTGTTACAAAAGCAAACAGTAGCAACTTCCAGGAGCCAAGATGGTGGAGTAAGTAGTAATTTACCTCCAAACAACCATAAATTTGCATCCCAAAATGAATCCTGGGACACAGAATCAGCAAAAAGATGGGATGAAACAATTTTTTAGCCCAAGAAACTTGTAAGATGGGCAGGAAAGGTCTGTCTCACTCAAATAAAAGGGGAGCACAGTCCAGGACAGGAAGTGTCCCAGCAAGCCAGCAGCAAGCCCCACCTTAACCAGTAGGAGATCCACCCCAATGTGGTGGGACAGGCAAATACCAACACCAGGAATCCCTCTCCACTCTAACATAGCCAGCGGAACAGGCAGGCTCCAGGTCTAAGAACTCCCAGTGCTTTAGTAGTGTAGCTGCAGAGAAATGCAGAAACACCCCATCAGCCTCTGCACACCCCAGACATCAGCACCAGTCCAGGTGTGAATTCAGCTCTGGGAAGGAGTTCCAAAGCAGGCCCTAGTTTCCCAAGGTTTGAACCAGGCATGTTAACACCTAGTAGGTGTGAATACAAAAAGGTGGATCCCAGAGGTCCAGAGACCTATAAAAGGGACCAACCTAGGAAGTTCAGGATCAGAGCCTGAATATTGGAAAATCAAATTTGGAGCTGCAGACTCTGACGGAAACCTACTAGAAAAATGGCAATGGCAGAATTTGCTGAAAACCTCAAGGAAGAGCTGACCTGCCCTGTGTGCATGGACTATTTCAGCCACCCAGTGACCTTAGGCTGTGGTCACAGCTTTTGCCGCCCATGCCTCCTCAGGAGCTGGGGAGAAATTGATCAACATTCTTCCTGTCCTCTGTGCAGAAGAGCCTTCCAGATAAGAGACTTGGAACCCAGCTCTCGCCTGGGGAAGCTGGCCAGCATAGCCAAGAACATCAGACTCTACTTACTGAAGCTGTGGAAGGAAAATGTCACATGTGAGAGACATCAAGAGGAACAAAAGCTGTTCTGTGAGGAAGATCAAACCCTTCTCTGTGAAGCTTGTTTCCAGACCCAGAAACATAGTAGGCATACAGTGCACCCTACAGAAAAGGCTGCAAAGGATTCTAGGGACAAGCTCAAGGAAAATTTAGATCTTCTTTGGAAAGAAATGAAGATGGTTCAGACTGTTCTGGCTGAAGAGAGAGAGAAAATGGTGACTTGGAATGAACAGGTACATCCTTGGAGGGAGAGCATTAGAGTGCAATATAAGCGACTATATGTATTCCTAAAGAAAGAGGAAAAGTGGAACCTTCGTAAATTGGACAGAGAAGAAAGTAAGAACATGAAGAGGCTACGGGAAAATGAGACCAGACTCTCTCAACACCTTCAGAGCTTAAGGGAAGTCATCATAGACCTTGAGCAAAATGCCCAGAAACCGGATCTCCAGTTTCTTCAAGAGGTAGGAGGTGCATTGAAAAGGAGCGAGTCCCTTTTGAGCTATTGTCCAAAAGCTACCTCTATTGAAGTGTCCATGGCTCAAATAACTGGAATATGGGAAATGATACAACACTTCAGAGTGAATGTAACACTGGATCCTGAAAGTGCCTGCCCCTGTTTTGTTGTGTCTGAAGATAGGAAGAATGTCACCCATGGAAGGTGTCAGAAGAACATATCAATTGCTCTCCACCAATTTAGACACAATATTATTTTAGGGGCTCAGGTCTTTACCTTTGGAATGCACTACTGGGAAGTAGATGTGGGAGACAATAAGGAATGGTCACTTGGTGTATGTAAGACATCACTGAGCAGAAATGCAAGTGTTCCAGTCTCTCCTGAGGATGTATTTCTCCTTGCACGTCTTCTGAAGGGAAATACTTACTTTGTGATGACCGTACCTTTGTACATAGAGCATCAATTAAATTCCCCTATCCAGAAGGTAGGGATTTTTTTAGACTATGATCAAAGACACATTTCATTTTATGATGCCCTAAAGACTTGTTTAATATTTCGTTTCCCTGTCTTCCACTTCTCTGAGCCCCTGAAACCTTTGTTTTGTCTTTGTTCCCCCATGGGGGAGGAGAATGGGATTCCAATGACCATCAATCCATGAATGCTCATTTCTGAAGAAGCTTCTGTCCTAGACCCTTTCTGAAGGATGTAACTCCAAGTCTAATAGCATCCAGACCAGTTTTGGCTACTGTTCATAATGAGTGTGATGTAAAAGCATTTTCTACTGGGTGATTGTGAAGAAGTCATCAGACATTTATTATTTTGACCCCAAATTAATATGCAGATGAGTCTTTTCATAAAGATTGCTATTCTAGGGGTGGCCAGATAGCACAGCAAGTAAGAGCACCAGCTCTAGTGGCGGAATGACCTGGGGATTGAATCCAGGCTCAGGCACTCAGCACCTACCCAGAAACACCTGGCTGTGTAACCTTGAGCAAGTTACTTAACCCTGATGGCTTAAAAAAAAAGATTGCTATTCTACCAAATAAACAGTGAACCCTCAATAGGTTGTTCTTGTTGTTTTTAAAATGAATTTGGTATCATTATGGATTCATCTTGGGTCTGCCTATTAGTTTAAGCAAAAAAAAAAGCATTACTCTTAACTTCTCTGAGACTAGGTCAAGTTAAACTATCTACTTCCTTTTCCAATTGCTTTTATGTAAATATTAGAATTAATGGTTGTTTGTTCGCTAGTTCTACAAAATTTGGGGGGGGATTTTTAACAAAGATGTATATTAATATCTTTGTATTAAATTTGAAAATAAAAAATGGAATTTATCTAGATCAGTAAATCATGTTACTTCTAAGGATAAAACTGTCTTATGCCAATTACTAAAGAATATGTAAATATTTGGAAGATGTTAAAATAATACTTTGAGAGCTCATAAGGAATTTCCACTTAGTATTAATATATTCTCTATGAAATAAAAATAATAACAATACAAAAAATTTAATGTAAAGAAGATGGAATATTTTGGTTTATCAAAATTTTGATGATATTAATACCTATTTAGTATGCTATTTCCTCACTTTCTCTGGAGATGATCATGCCCATTATGTATAAATAGTTCATTAAAAAAATTCCATTGAAATATATTTAGATGAGCTAGGGTCAACTTAATTGCATAAAATGTCATCCTAACACTTTTAAAGTTTATTTTGCCACCATTATTTTAAACCACAAATATTCCAAACCTTCAGTGGATCTGTGAGCTCACCATTGTGGATATGACATTCAACAAAGCAGATTGCAACCTAGAAATGACTGTCTACTTTGAATGATTCTCATTCATGTCTTCCCATAAGACTGCCACAGGGAGCCCATCTAACACTCTAGGGATCTTTTTCACATTATCCTCACATGGTAAATGTAGCTGTTATTTCTCACTTTTGTTCTATGACTGGCCCATATTCTTTTTTGGTTACTTTTGGGGGAATATTCTGAAACCTTAGAAAACTGAAATTTGTATTCCTAAAGCTTTCATTCCTGTTTCAGGATCTTCCTATTCTTTTTAATACAAACTAATGAGAAACGATAAAGTGGTTTAATGTGTTAAATACATTAAATTTATCTTTTATATTGCTGTCATATGGTAGAAAATATTCAATATATTTACATTATACAGAACACTTGATGGAATATCTAAATATTCATTTCTATATAGCGTACAGCTAACTACATATTACACAGAGGGTACTATTGACTAACTGTAAGATAGAGAAGGCACCTTTCACAGCTGTGGACAGTAGAGGAATTCTTATACAAGGGACAGAAGTGATTATACAAGTAAAATAGACAATTCTAATCAGGAAATTAAAAAAATGCATTTGCAGAAATTAGATCAGTATAGAAAGACTTAAAAGAGAAATTGCCATGTAGGAAAACATCTTTGCATCAAATATAAAAGTCTATGAAATTCAAGATTTTTAATGAACTGACACAAAGAAATAAGACTAAGACATGCTGCCTGATAGATAAATGATCAAAAGCTATAGTTTTTAAAAGAAGAAAACAACACATAAATGATCTAAATTACTACTAATAAGCAAAATACAAATTAATATAATTTAATTTTCATCGAATTAGAAAAGATGATGAAAGAAAGAAATAGTAAATCTTGGAGAGACTGAGAGAAGGCAGGCATAATAACATACTGTTAGGATAGATGTGCATTGGTCTAACCATTTTGGAAAATATTTTGGAATTGATTATACCCTTTAAGTCATCACTGGATACACACACACACACACACACACACACACACACACACATACACATACACACACACACCCTGCTGTAATGAAAGACAGAGTGAAAGGTTCCAAGTATATGAAAATACTCATAGCTGCACCTCTTGTGGTAGCAACAAATTAGAAACAAAATGGGTGCCAATGGATTGGAGACCACCTGAAAAAACTGAATATTGTGCTCTTTGAAGGAAATAAAAGAATTTCAGAGACAGGGAAAAATATATGTGTTGGTGGAGAATGAAAATAACAGCATCAGGAGAATTCCAGGCAGTCTAGTACTGTGGAAAGAGTGATGGATTTGGAGGCAGGAGACTGGGACCAAAATCTTGAATCTACTACTATACTGGATCTCGCATACTATAAGATGTCCCTTAATTTCTCTGAGTCTGAATTTGCTCACATATAAAATAAAAGGGTTGTGCTAGGGGACCTCTCAGGTCACTTCTAACTCAAGATCTATGTTTTTATGATTCTAATATGAAAGAAAATGATATCAAAACACAGGCAATGGGGTGGCTAGGTGGCACGGTGAATAGAGCAATGGCCCTGGAGTCAGGAGGACCTGAGTTCAAATCCAGCCTCAGACACTTAACACTTACTAGTTGTGTGACCTTGTGCAAGTCATTTAACCCCAATTAGCCTGCCTTCCCCCTCCAAAAAGCAAAAAAAAAAATAAAAAGACAGGCAAAGTCAGATTCAGTACAATATCTGATCTTGGTTTCAGAGAACAGATAAAGAAATACGTTGCTCTCCTCTTGCTAGAGAAGTGGATTACTCTTTTTATGAGACTTCATACAAACTGTTGGCTCTTTTTCATTAACTATTTTTCTTTGTTACAAAAGGGTGGATTGAACATTGGGATGGATGAATGAATGAAAAAAAACAAAGGCAAAAGTAAAATGAACAAAGAAGAAGATAAGAATTTTAAAAAATATATATTTACATAAAATATTCAATATTTTATTTTTTTTCATCCTCAGGTGAAAATTAGAGAAAGACATTATAGGGAGTAAAAAAGTCCTTTCTCTTACTATAATATTTTATCTTTTAATACCTTAACCAAAAAGTAATTGAATCCTCAAAGTGGGAAACATTGGATAAGGGAAAGACTAGGTGAATTGCAGAGGAATATATGGGAGTTTCTATAAACCCGGGGTGGGAGGGAAGTGTTGTAGATATGACGAACTCACCTGGCATAAACCACTAATACACATGTCCAGTGATTCTGTGTAGCATCGTGTACCATCCAAAACTTTAGGGGCTAATTCAACAACAAGGCTAGTCCCTTTGGCCTGGCACTTCAGAGAACACGGGTTGTCGGGGTCATTTGACACAGGTAGCCATTCGTAAAATTGGCCGTGATACTTGACATCATTGTGAGCAGAGCACTGCTGGGCTCGAAAATCTCCCGCTTCTGGAGGGCAGTCCTGGAGAGACAAGGAGAAGAGTAGAGGGTTAAGAGTACATTCCAAACTTGTAAAGGTGGGGTCATCCTTGTTCTTATAAAAATGTTGCAGCTGTTTGGCCTTTACAAAGCACAAAGAGAACAAAACAAGGTCACTGGTCAATAAATTGCACTTTCCCATTCTCATGAGAGACATATGATCACTTTGTTCTTGGAAAGGACTAGTAGGGGCTCTGGAAATTGGCTTTTTCTAGTATGTGTATATGCATTTACAATGTAAATTCTTTTAAGGAAAAAATATGCTACTAACTATCTATATGTGCATATATATACATATACACACATACATATATGTATATATCTGTATATATACACATATGTAAATATCTTTATAGCTCCAAAGCGTAACAGAGTCTTGCATATAGCAGATAGTCAATAAATGTCTGCTGAATGCAAATGGTCATTTGGTTTATCAACTCTGTCACACTTTTGATTTTCTGTTGTGTCACACTTTTGTGACCCCATTGGGGGTTTTCTTGGTAGAGATATTGGAGTAGTTTGCCATTTCCTTCTCCAGTTCATTTTACAGATGAAGAAACTGAGGCAAACAGGGTTAAATGACTTGCCCAAGGTCACATAGTCACTGTGTCCTAGGCTAGATTTGAACTCAGGAAGACTCATCTTCCTGACTTTAGGCCCTGTAATCTCTCCACTGTACCACCTAGCTGCCCTAGTTAGCTTTATACCAACCTCAAAATACATACTTCCCTACACTGGGATTAGAAGACTCCTCAAACCTCTTCTAATTAAATTCATAAATACAATAGAAATGTCCTTTACAAACATCCTTGACAAGTATCAAGCCATTATTAGTAAGGGGGCACTAGCCACTTGACACATCAGTTCATTGGGGGAAGCTCTTTTGGTCAGGAATCTTTTACTTAAATCATGCCAAAAACTGTTTGCCCAGAGTCACCAATATTCAACTGCTGAACCCATTGGATTCAGGCCACCAACCAATCAATGAACATGTGTGCTGGTGATAATAATCTCTATTCACAAGAATCTTATATTTTTTTTCTATACCATTCAATTGGAGTTTTGAGCCACTAGGGAAATCTGGTTAGCTAGGGGATACAGTGTATAGAGCACTGGAGTCAGACAATCTGAGTTCAAATCTGGTCTCAGATACTCACTAGCTGGTAAATCTTACCCAAGAAATGGAATCTCTGAAAACTATAAGGGACCAAAGAAGACTCAATGAGTCCATGAGATGGCAAGAAATTTTAGAACAAAACCAAAAAATTGAAAAAAAGAAGTAACTTGGAAGACAGATATAATGGCAAACAAAGAAGCAGTTAACACCTTGTTTCAGCTATTGAATTAACACATAAGTAGTTAACACCTTGTTTCAGTTCATGATTGTATCAAGTATTAAGATCCAGAACTTGTGAATCCCACAATTTGTGAACCCTAGAACTTGTGAACTCCTGCAACAGAAAGGGGAGGAGATAATACTGAGAAGGGAGGTCTTGTGGTGGAGAAAGAGAAAACTTGTGGTATCCTGGCACTGTATGTTTGTCTGTTCTGTCTGTGCTGATGTTTGTTTGTGATACTTTCTACAGAAGCCCTGTGACCTTACTGGAAGCCTTGGAAGAATATTTTCTGGTTGTCTGTTAACAGAAGTCCTGGAGGAGGGATTTGGAGCTCCTTGGACTGTACTGATGATTTGTGTTGAATTCTCAGACCTTGTTGGTGGGTCTGAATTGATTTCACAGGCAGATTGGTGAATTGATGGTGCTGGCAATGTGAATGAATATTATTGTGGCTCTGTCAAGTTTTGTCTTCCCAGAAACAGGAGCCGTGAAGGACTTGAGGTGGACTGGACATTGTGAGCTTCAATATAGAACAGGAACTGGACAAAGAAGTTGACAAGGAGCTGGACAAGGAACTGGGAGCTGCCTGCCTTTGAACCCAGTTAACAGTTGTATAGATTTGGTCAGGAGCTGGGACCACAGAAGAGGAACCATGGAATCTGAGAGCCAACTTCCAGTCAAGAGGAAAAGATCTCTTCTTGAGTAACTGATGCTGACTAAGACGATTATGATTTACTGTGACCTAGGGGTGGAGACTTTCACCTTTGTACTTTGTGTCCATTAAGGAGACAAGCCTCCTTAAGGATGACTGAATTAAGGACTTACTAAATGATTGAGTTACCAAATGATTTGTACTTTGTTTAAAACTATGTGGCCACTTTGGTGAAAACTATGTGGCCATTTTAGTGATAAGTTCTTATGTCATAACATTGTGAATGCTGTACTTTGATTTCTGTGAATGTTTTGCCTTAATTTACTGCTGAATAAATAGAGAGTTCACTATACTATGTAATCAGAATCTTGAAGCTGTTCACAGCATCAGTCCTCTGGAAAGCTGCTCATGCTTGGATTTATGACAGATAAAGGAGAATGTATTTATTTAAGAATAAGTCTTTGAAAAATATAATTTTAAAAGCTTAGATATTTAAAAATAAATGGAAACTGGGTAGATCTTTTAGAACTAGAGGAAAAAGTAAAAACAGGAAGGATGCACCAATCACTTCCTAAAAGGAACCACAAAGGAAAAGTCCCAAGAAGGGCACAGTCAAAATCTGATGATTCTATGTAAAAAAAAAATATAAAGCAGGCATCGAGAAACAGTTCAAGTACTAAGAAGAGTTCACACAAGAGTTTGAAGCTCCTACTTAAAGATCTAGGAACATATTTTTAACAAAAGGCCTAAAACCAAGAATAACACACTATAAATCAGAATATAATCTTGGAAGGGGTGGGAATCTAGAGAAGAATAAACTTTTAATGGAATAGAGGACTTCTAAAGTTTTCTGATGAAAAGATCAGAGTTCAGCACAACTAGGATACAAGAGTCCAGAGAAACCCAGAAAGATATGTTAATTTGAATAATTGGAAGGAATATGGTGGTGTAGTGCTAATATTTTAATATAGGGAGATAAGAGGGTTTTTTTATAACTTTAATGTCTTCAAAGGGTACTTGAGGAAGGAAAAAAATAATAGAAGAAATTGTGGTGCATTGTTTCAACATGCCAATGTAGAAAGGAGAAAAAAAGGGGAGTTATTATTTGCCATTTCTCATAATTGGGTTATGTGTTAAGAGAATAAAACATAAAGGAAGGTATGAGAAGGAAGGTTAAATACACACACACATGGTTATAGAAACTCATAAAACTCAATATGGAGATAAGTAGGGTTAGGTTGAGAAATGATAATAATTAGGAAGGAATAGTTTCCATAGAAAACAAAGTTCCTAATGGTGAAGGGGAAAAGCAAAGGGAGGAAAAAAAGAAAAGTGCTAGATCCTAAGCATACCTTAGATTGCCTCTTAGATAATTGAGGAGGGGCCTAATATAGTGGTATATGAAGGGAATTATTTCACCACAAGAAATGACAGAACATACTGCTTCAGAGGATCCTGGATAGTATGAACTGACAGAGGGACACGAGCAGAATCAGAACAATTTTTATAAGAACAGAAAAGATCACACAGAAAAAAAAAAACTTTTAAAGACTCAAGAACTCTGAACAGTGAACTGACAAAGTATGTCTATAACGGACCTATGAAAAAGCACATTACCAACCCCCTGATAGAGGAGTGATGGACCCAAGTTCCAGAGATATAAATTTCTTGAAATAGCCATGATGTGGATTTGTTTTGATCATGCTTATCTGTTATAAGGACTTCCCTCCCTCCTTCCTTCCTTCCTTCCTTCCTTCCTTCCTTCCTTCCTTCCTTCCTTCCTTCCTTCCTTCCTCCTACTCATTTTCTTTAACTCCTACTAATTTTCCCTCTTCTTCCTCCTTCCCTTTTTTTCTTTCTTCTTTTCTTCCTCCCTCTTGGTTTTTAATTTGATCTGACTTCACAATAGGGATGTACCAACATGAAAAAAGGGTTACTGTAATATTTTTAATAATGCACATTAGATAAGAGAAGAAATTCAGAAGGAAGCACAGAGAAACAGGACAGTTTTGAAAATAGCATGCAGAATTTATTATATATTTTTAAAAAATGTAAGCAGTATGGATGTAGGTTCATTTTTTCATATAAAATCCATTTTTTTTTTACAAAACATTGCACACAAATAGAGACAGATCTAAACAATTGGAGATATGTTAATTGCTCATGGGTAGGCCAAGTCAATATGATACAAATGATACTACTAGCTAAAATAATTTACTTATTTAGTGCCATACCAATCAAAATACCAAAGAATAACTTTATAGAGTGAGAAAAAATGACAAATCTGGAGGAACAAAAGTTAAAAAAATATCAAGGGAGGTGTGGCTAGGTGGCACAGTGAGTAAACCACCATCCCCAGAGTCAGGAGAACCAGGGTTCAGATCTGGCCTCAGACACTTAACACACACACACACACACACACACACACACACACACACACAAAACCTAGTCATATAACCTTGGGCAAGTTACTTAACCTCAGTTGTCCTCCAAAAGGTAAAAAAAAAATTTCAAGGGAATCATTGGAATAAAAAGGAAAGGAAGGCAGTGTAGCAGTACCAGATATCAAACTACACTACAAAGCAATAATCATCAAACCAATCTGGTACTGGATAAAAAAATAAACTAGTTACTCAATGGAATAGATTAGGTACATAATATATAGACATAAATGATCACAGCAACCTACTGTTTGATAAACCCAAAGATCCCAGCTGTTAGAGCAAGAACTCACTGCTTGACAAAAACTTCCAGGAAAACTGTAAAACAGTTTGGCAACAAGTCGGCATAGATCAACATATCACACTGCCTATCAAAATAAGCTCAGAATGGGTACATGATTTAGACATGAAGGGTGATATTATAAGCAAATTAAAACATGGGGAAAATACCTCAAAAAGAGAAAGAGAGGATCATAAAATGGATAATTTTATTACATTAAATTCAAAAGATTTTGCACAAACAAAACCAATGCAACCAAAATTAAAAGGGAAGAAAGAAACCACAGGGATGGCGGGGGGGTGGAGGAGAAATTACATAAAATTCTCTGACAAAGGTCCAATTTCTAAAATATATAAGAACTTGAGTCAAATACGTAAAATAAGAGCTATTCCCCAACTGATGTTGTGTCAAAGGCTATGAAGAGACTGTTTTCAGAAGAGAAAATCAAAGTAAAAAGTAGTTCATAAAAAAATGCTATAAGTTACTAATAATTAGATAAATTCAAAATAAAACAACTCAGATACCAATCTCAAAATGAGCATATTGGCTAAGGCAACAGAAAAGTAAAATGACAAATTCTGCAAGGGATGTGGAAAATATGGACACTAATGCATTTTTAGTGCAGTTATGAGGTGGTTCAACCATTCTGGACAACAATTTGGAACTATTCCCAAAAAGCTATAAAACTGCATATACTTTTTGACCAGAAATACTGCTATTAAGTTTATACCCTAAAGAGAAAAGAAATGGATCCATAAATACAAAAAAACCACAACATTGTAGGTGGCAAAGAATAGAAAATTGTGTAGATGACTGTCAATTGGAGAAATGGCTCAGTGAATTATGGTATATGATCGTAATGGAATACTGCTGTGTTGTAAGAAATGACAAAGAGGATGGTTTCAGAAAAACCTTATAAGATTTATGTGAACTGATGCAAAATGAAGTGACCAGAATTAGAAGATCATTATACACTATACTAGCAGTATTGTAAAGATAACTGTGAAAAATTTAGCTACTCTAATTAATTCATTGATTTGTGACAGCTCCAAAGGACGCAGGGTAAAAAGTACTATCCACTTCCAAGGAAGAGCTAATGGACTCTGAGTGCAGAATGAAGCATATTTTTCCTGGCCTTTTTTTTTTTAAAGCAATGTGACTAATATGGAAATGGTTTGCATGATTTCATATGTATAACTGGTGTTATATTTCTTGCCTTCTCAAAATATAAAGGACGGGGTAGAGGGAGGGAGAAAATTTGGAACTGAGAATAAAAAAATTAAAAAAATAAACAGAATCCTATTTTGTATTCTACTTTGTATATTTTTTTTTTTGGTGTTTTAGTTCAGAATAATTTTTTTTGAAGGGGAGTAACTAAGGGGGTGTTAGAGGTCCTATATTTGGGCAATCAGAAGGATTGGGAAAAGATATGCCCTTTTACTTTAGCCTTCCTTGGCAGCACTAATTGGAGCAGACAAGGATGTGTCTGACACTTAGGTGACATTCAGAGAAATCGGAAATTTGATCACTGCATTTAATTGACAGAAGGTTAGGAAATCGTAAAAATCACAAGATCATAAATTTAGGGGCTATGAGTTTTGGGGGGTGTTGGGAAGGGAGAAGGAGAGGAATTAAGCATCTCAACAGCAAAGAAATGCTGGTGACATGTTGAAGCATGCTTCTTTCTACTAAACAGAGAGTTAGTGTCCTATCAGGTATAGATTGAGCCATAAATTATTAGACAAAACCAACGTGTTGATTTGCTTTGTTTAGTTATCTCCTTTATTCCATGGCAAGCTTCTATCAGCGGAGTGGTTAAAAGGAGCCATTGTAAAGAGACAATGATATTGAAGGTGGAGGAGAAGTAATGAAAAGAATGGCTGTCAAAAAAAAGGAAACGGGTTGGACTAGATGGCTTCTGAAGTTTTACTCTGTTCTAGATCTAAGATTACGTAGAAACTGTCATTCTGAGAGTTCTGGGATATGGGGTTTCATTTTTTCCCTGAAATTTACTTTGTATTTGAATGACAACTCCTAGAATATTAATACTTGTTATTTTAAAGAAATTGCATGCCTTTTCTAACATTTTACTTAATATTTTTATCTTTTATCAAGTAGCTGATATCCTTTTTAGGCAAGACAAGCTTAAAATTTCAAAGATCTTTTGCTTTTGTTGTTTATACGTGCTTTCCACTAAAATTCTCCTCCAGTGCCTCAATAAGGCATAAATTTAAAACTGATGGCTATTCCAGTGAAGTACAAGCTATGACAGAATTTAACAAGCCGGAAAGTCTTCAAGCATAGGTTCTGCAATGGAATCTATGGTTGTCTGTCTGTCTGTCACCTGATGATCAGGCCAGCTAAGTTCAGAGAGACTCATCACCAAAATGATGAATTTTTTTCAGGCATAGCAAATAATTAAATTCATCTCTTATGGCAAAGAGGGGTTTTGATGTGGGCCAACTGAAGGAGAACTGATGCCAATGAAGTCATGGATGCCTGAAGTATTACATCTGCACCCACAGTACTGAAACACAGGTACTAAAGAGAAAGAATACCATGTGAAGATTATTCATGGTTGGGAAACAAATTGAGTGGTGAGGCTTGAGTGATTTTGCATATGGCTTTGAAATGCTCAAATGAAATATTTGGAATACTTGGTTCTTGCATGATCCCTAATAATACAGGACAGTGGTTTTTATAATTATGATATTGCTAATAATGATATCGAGATCAATGTCTGGCATTTGCAGACTACTTTTCATCCTACAGTTTCACAAGGCATTTTATTACTTATCCATACAACAGTGATGGTGAGGTCATGTCTAAATATATGAGGTAAGGTAGAGAATTCATGCAATTATTTGGATCAAGCAGACTCCAAAACCCTCAATACTTTTGCCTCAATTATCTGGAAATGGCAATGAACCAAGTAAAAGGTGATGCAAGCAGTTTATTTTGCTTTTCATCCAAGAAGTAAGGATAAGAAACTAAGAGACCACATAGTATACAGTAGAGATCATTTTCTGAAAATTCTTCTTCCTATAAAAGCAGAGTCAGGTTTAATCACTGGACTCATAATGCAACTCAGAGTGCCAAATAAGATCCTTCTGCTTGCTTCAGCCACCCTGCTTTGTAGCTTTATTAAAACACATGTACACACACACACACACACACACATACACACACGTGTATAGGCAGAAATTCTTCCCCTCCTCCAAGCAGCATCCTCGGAGATGAAACCCTTATCTACTTGTAAACTTAAACTGTTCCACAGAATTTGTTGACTCCTTTGAATTTGAAAACAAATTAAATAAATATGGCTCAAATGCAACAACTTCAGAGAATACTAAAGATGACAGAGTTGAAATTGTAACGCATTTAGACTTTCACTTTTGTGACAAAAGCAGTAAAACAGCCTGAAAGTCTAAGAGAGGATCGGAATGCAAAGAAATACACATTTGCACCTCACATGTGGTTTGGGGGAATGCCCTGTTTTATGCAAAGTTTTATGAACTTTGAGGGTCATGGAGCTGGAGAGTACCTTTTCTCCTTTGCAATACCACTGTTTTGCCTTTAGTCCATGTTTTTGCAAGGGTGGGAAAATATGTTTTGCTAAGTTGAGAATGCACTTAAAACCTGGAGTTCAGAGTTTAAAACTGAACTCGAACCTTTGTAATGTTTGAGTTTATTTGTACTTGGCAAAATGCAACTTCCTGTTTTAAGAAAAAAAGATTTAAGAAGGCTTATAAAACAGGTTCAGAAAGCTTCTTGGACATCAAATAGCTCTTACAAAATAACATTTTGATGATTTAAGTGTAAATGAATCAGAAACATATGAATCAAATTTCCCTTGAAATACACATGTTTAAAAATTAAGGGAAGAAGGACTTGGCAAAAGGAGCTTTTGTTGGACCCAAAACATCTGAGAAACATAGTTCAAGACACTTGATGAACCCAAAATGCAGCTGGGTTAATTCACTCAGCTGCAAACTGGAAATTCAAGCAAAGCCATGGTAGTTCTACCCATACTTCCTATTCCTCTTTTAAAAAGAAAAAGGAAAGAAAAAAGGAAATGAAAAGAAAGGAAGGAAGAAGGTAGGGTAGGAGGGAGGAGAGAAAGAGTTAGACATAGGATTTAGGGAATGTTACACTTGTCTCACAAGCAGCTTTGGAAAAGTCTTGGTGTATAGCTTCCTAGGCACTGTCTTTCACATCTCAGTTTTACAATATGTGTGTCTCCTAGATATTTGCTCTGATCATGAGATGTTTTACACTAAAGAATAAGGGATATGTAATCATACAGAACAAACAGAAGATGAAATTTCTACTCCCAATGCCAGGTATGCTGAAAGCATATAATAAGTAATATGGATAAATAATGATCATTTCAATAAAGTTACTGAAAGTTGTTGTAAAGAGTAAGTTGATTCCCACAAGACAAGGAGAATGGTGACTTAAAATGATTAATTCTACTCATCCTTTGGAATGGATTGCCTCAGGATGCAGTGGGTTTCCTCTCAATGAAGGTCTTTACTTAAAGGCTGCATGGTTACTGGTCTGGGTAGATATTAGGTAGGATTCTTGGTCAGGTGTGGGAGGGACCTGATGACCTCTGACCTTCCAACTCAAATTCTGTGGTTTGCTTCTATTCTGAACTCATTTTATTGTCCTTGTGCAGAAAAAAAATGTTCAAGCACTTACATAAAAAGCCTTCTTCCTTTTTCCTAATGACCCTTTCTTCTTCCCCAGAAAGAAATATATAATTTGACATGGTGATGCATAGTATATCAGAGGCTGGAAAGAAGATTGCCCAAGCCCTGGCCTTTTAAGTTTCCTATATATGCACTCAAGTGAGAAAGCTAGGGGTGAACATAGAGCAGAATCATCTGGACACACAATAGGAAAAGATCTGTGAGATGCCTGTGGGGCAGTCAGTCTTAGCCTAAACTCTGGGTCATACTATTAGGAAAGGACTTCCTTTTTATCCATGAAAATATACTTGATTCAAAAGAGTAATTAAGTCCCTGTAAGTACCCCAGTTTGACCATTCCAATAACAGCACTCCTTTCTCTATGGTTTTAAAGTACCCAATCCCAATGCTAAAGCTTCCTTCTTAAAAAACACAAAAACAAAACCTGACCTTTTATTTGCCCTCACTATAATTCATAAAATCCATGGAGTCTTGCCATATATGAATCCAATTCAAAACAATTTCTGGTTAATCAACTAGCCAGTGGAAAAGATAAGATGAATCCCAGATGTCCCCTGATGATGATAGGTATATCAGATTACAGTATGGGACAAAACAAGGTCAGCCTTTTCAAAGTTTATTTAATGGGCAAAATATAAAAGATTATATTCAAGGCACCTTTAAAATGGATTTGAAAAAATAATAGTATATAATAACAAGGCCAAGAGGGGTTTTATTTTTTTTTTCTTTTTTTGCTTTCTTCAAGTGGAAATTTCCTTCCATAAGGTTACACTCCCTTCTACCTCTGGCTCAAGTATTTAACAGCAGACCTATTCTGTTGACTTGGCCATTTTATAAAACCTATTTGATGAGTACCAGAGTATAAATGCCATATTTCCACTCTGTGGTTCTACTTAGAGTCAGTTAACACCTGACAACATCAAGAAAATACTGGAAAAGGGGGCTAGATGAGAAAATGGCATCTCTAGAAATTTAAAAATGTATTCATCCATCTTTTCAGCTCCTCCCCTCTTCATTCTCTTAATTATGAGCTACCAGTTTTTACCACTAAATTTGATGGATCCTAGATTGGAAACTGGAGGGGTCTTGGATACAACAAGACCAATCCATTGATATTATAGATAAGGACTTGCTTGGGATCAAATAGCTAGTAAATATCTAAGATTTGAACCCACGCTCTCCTGACATTTTCCTGATAAGTTCAATGACTTATCTGTTATACCATGGCACCTCTCCACATTATTCTTCATAGAATCACAGGAAACTACCTAGCAAAGTATCTATTCCATCCCCTCCCCTGCAATTAACTTGTATAACTAACTTCCTTGTGGCAGAAGTAGGCATACTAAGAATAAGCATATTTTTTTTTCCCTGAGAAACTTCAGGTTTTATCATTAAAATATCCTTTCTATAGACAAGTGAGCTAAAGTACAGCACTAACACATTAATGAGGAGTAGAGATGATGCTACGTTCTCAAAGACCATGCCAGTGGAGTCCAAGCTTGGTCAAGTCCTCCTAGCTTAGAAAGGTCATTATTGTGGGCCAGAGGTTAGACTATAACTATCATCCATCTATCAACCTAGCTGAATTTGAGAAGTTCATCACCCAGATGACCACAAGAAAATGAATTCTGTTGGGAAGGGGAAAGTAATAAGCATTTTTATGGCTTCTGATGTATGTGGAACACAGATGTAAACCTCCAGCAACTCTCCAAAGCCACCTAACTTATACAGGGTTTGCAATCAACATTAGTGCAGTGGGTACACACAGTAATGGTCTCCCAAGTACTGATGTATAAAAACAGGCAGATGTTGTACTATTAATTCTCAATTTACAGATGATAAAAGTGACATTCAGAAAGGAAGAAATGATTTGTCCTTAGTTACAATGAAAGAATGGCAGAAGAGTGTCCTCTGAGGTGTCTAATTCTCAGGTTAACAAGCTAGAGAAGGAGTAAGATGATCCTACTATCTCATTTTATGTGTCATGGGGGCATGCTTAAAAATGAATCACAAATGCTATTTATTTTTCATTATATCATGACCTGGTAGCAACTGAATTTTCCCCAATTCTTTGGCACTATAATATTACATAATATTTACATGAAAGGATGAAAAGTGAAGTAAGTAGAACTAGAAAAACAATATGCACAATGACTTACAATAGTGTGAATCAGAGGTGTTTAACATGTAAAATTCCTTGAGTGTAGCCTGAACCTGATTAAAATGTTATTGTAAAATATTTAGCAAAATAAATTAAAATAGAACATAGGTAACATTAGTATGTGGTTTTCTAAGTCAATATACAGCCTCTCAGGGATCCTTACCTATGGTTTTAGTGGCTGCCATTTCTATTCGAATTTGACAGCACTAATGCAGAATAACAACAACAAAACAATAAAAAATTAATTCTGATAAGCTATAAACAATACTCTTGGCCCCAAAGAAGAGATATGAGAAGATAATTTCCACTCATTTCTCCAGTCTTTTGGAGAGGTGGGGCAGGGGGAGGGAGAGTCCATGGGTATGGACCATATTATATAATGTTGGATTTTTTCAACATATTGATTGGTATTGATATATCTTGTCTCCTTTACATCTTGGTCCTGCTTTTGTAAAAAAAAATTCTTTATTATAAGTGATGGCTTTCTGGAAGGGAGAAGAGAGGATTTAAGGTGAAATTCAGGTGATGTTAAAAACAAAGATAATTAAAATCTATTAAAAACAAAAAGATGTATTATATTACTAAGTCTGGAAAAATAAAAACAACTCAGTCAAATGCTTTATGTTTCATAGGTTAATGGAATTTGGAGCTAGAAGGGACCTCAGAAATAATTTAATATAAAACATGCATTTTACAGGCGAGGAAACTTCAGTCCACAGAACGAGGGCAATGTGCCCAATTTCACACAGGTGGTAAGTAACACAGCTGAGATTCCAGTGCAGGACCCCAAGTCCTGGCACCTCAGAGGTAGAGATCCTCTGCCTCCAGATTTAATGATCATTCCATATTACCATCATTTCATACAAGAAAGTTGAGCAGTGATTTGTGCCTATTCTACATAAAAAGTTGATTGAAATTTCCCACTCCATAAACACACATGTGGATGTATACATACACACACATATATAAATTTATGTCATATAAATTTAATAGAGTAGTATTTAAGAAAAAGAAAAGCTTAGTTTAAGCTATTTACAATTTTAAAAGTAGCTTTTAATGTTCAAATTGGACAATGTACAGTGCTAATGTCAAGATAGCAAGCTTCATTCCAAAAACTTCTGGGTCTCCCATATCCAGTAAATAATGTTTGCAATACTAAGAAACATCAACATCGTCTTCTAAACTATGAATTTAAGAGCCTATTTATGCACGGCTGTGGTAGCTGTTGTGCAGTGAAAATACGCAGACATGGTCCCTGCCCTGTCTAGACAGGCTATATAGAGACAATCCTATTATACTGTAAGAGCCATTACAGTGTAAGTCTCCAACAGAATACCATGAGGACAAGAAAGAAAAGACATTGACCCTGAGTGGTTATGTCACATTTAGGTAAAGCTCACTCAATTCAATTCAATTTACTATATTAAGTACCCACCATGTCTAAGGTACTATTCTGGAGGGTGAGAGCAGGTGTGAAGATAAAATTAGGCAATTCCTACCATCAAATCACATACATTCTACTTGAGGATCCAGTAGGAACACAGATAGATAAATGTGACGTAGTTCAAAGAAGAGAACACTAATGACTGGAAATCACTGCAAGCTTCATAGGAGAGGTGATGATTGAAATGAAACTAGAGAGAAAATAAGAATTCTGAAAGTTGGAGAAGAGGAAGGAATGACTTCCAGGCATATAGGATGGTTTGTAGGACCACATAGAGGCAGGAGATGAGATACGGAGTTCAGGAGAACAGAACAGTTCAGTCTGGCTGGATTGTAGAGTTTGTCTGTGAAGAAAGTGATAAGAAAGACTTCCATAAAGGTGGGTGGGAATTCAGCCTTGATTTTCCCCTTCCTTTGTGAAAAGTAAAGCAGATTTTCCTGGACACCATGGATTTATAAACATGGATTAAACGACTTTGGATACTGAGGCAGTGTGGGGAAGTAGAAACTGTACTGTATTTAGGTACTCAGCTTTGTTATTTGCTTTCTTTGTGACCCTGAGCAAATACTCTATAGACTCCAATTTCTCCTCCACAGCAATAGGACTAAACAATCTCAAAACTCTGAGCTATGAATCTTATAATCTTACTCAAACCTTATAAAGCAATTTTTATTCCTGTTCCTCCTTCCCTTTCCCTTTCCCTTCCCCTTCCCCTTCCCCTTCCCTTTCCCCTTCCCCTTC
>NW_027185799.1:10969295-10983400 GCF_028583685.1 Petaurus breviceps papuanus
CCTTCCTTCCTTCCTTCCTTCCTTCCTCTCTGTCTCTGTCTCTCTCTGTGTTTGTCTTTCTCTCTTTCTTGCCTTTGGGATAAATGATATCTTGGGATAAAATCGGTGAGTAGATTTCTGCTTTGGGACCTGAATGTATATTCGATTAATACTTGTTAAATGGCTTCCCCTGCCTCACTTCTGCATATCTCATTCATTTGCTTAGGTTTTGAGTGGGTCTTTCTGTCTGCTGAGGAAATAATCAGTACAGCCATATTAAAAATAGCCTAAGCATTTCATTGTACTCATTAGGAACCATGTATTAGAGATTGAAAATAAATGACAGCATAAATAATCAACCCCACCCTAGTACAGTATGCCATATTACCTGCAGCTCTGACTGGTTTCTGAATGTCTCCAGTCACAAGCTTCCACTTGAGAACTGGTCTAAATAAGATTATTTAAAACAATCTGCTTTAAAAGTTTATGCTTTCCTTTGGGCCATATTAATTTAATTGCTCCATTTTCCCCCTCAGAGCAAAATATACTTTTTCAATATTGATGCTTAGTAGATATTTGTAGCCTTGATTGCTTTTTACTGTCTTACCCACCCCCACCCCCATATTGTTATTTTACCCCAATGTTTCTTCATATATTTGCTACTTTAGGTTCTTAATTTTTTTCTGTTCCCATGCTTTAAACTACTTTCCACTTTTCTCAGTATCTTTTCTTAAATCAGCTCTTAGGGGCTTCTTGATATCTGGAATTTAAAAGTTATAACATGACAGCTATTTTAGGTAATCCCTCCAAATGTAACACAAAGGAGGTATATCTGTGTTTTACTTTTTAAAAATACTAGTGGGTTTTTATTTGAAAATGCTAATCTGTAATAGTCTCAGTAATATTGCATGCTATTTCATTTTATAAGCATATACTTATAAAGCTTATTGTTTGCTGAATGCATTTGCCAAAATATTTGGGGGAGAGAGTCAAGTTACGGGAAGGGCTAGTATATGGGAGACATTTTGGCAAATACGTCCTTGCTAAACAGTTACTACTGCTTAGCTCTGATGTAGAATGAGTTCCTAAGAAGTCTCTGTTTACAAATGGGGAAATGGAATAAACTTGACGGATTACAAAGAAGAGTGAGTATGGAGACTCCAGTTGTCTCTTGAAATGTGGTGCTTTTGTCAGTCCCTCAAAATGAAAATTGGAATGGACATTGTCTGGAGAAATTCAAAGATAAACATAATGTTAGACAAGTTGAAGAAGGCCCCAGTGACTCTTTCTTTACCTCCCGCCCTTCCTGATCTATGGCAAACCTAACGTTAGCCTGCAATCTTGATCTGGGATTTTTCTTACTGAATTCTCATAATAATGTGCACTTTGGACTGTATCTACTCATTGTTTTCTCTAAGTGACAGGAGTGAGTAGCTGTGTATGAACAAAAATATCTCCAAGTATGCCTTTCATCTGGGAAACCTTGCCCAGGCTTTGGTCGACAAAACAGAGAGATGGCTGATTGCACTGTAGGAGGGGGATAAAAGCAGTGGATCCTGGGGGCGGTGGTGGGGTCTGGAAGTGGGGAGGCAGATTAAGGCACCAGGTTTGAGGAGAAGAAGGGGCAATGTCTGCTCACCTCCACAGAGTACGTATGCTCCCCTCCCAGACTCAGGGAACTAGTTCTTATACTGGGTAAAACGTTAGTTTTAACAGAAGAGGATCAGTCATAGCACATGTATACATATATAGTCTGTATACCAGACTACTAAAGTTGTCTCCCTACCCACCCCAAATTTCCAATAGGATGTACCAATGTCATACTGTAGCTTCCTAAGACCCACATGAGAATGTCTAACTTTTTTCTTGCTTTGGAAAGGAGGAAAGGAGGCAGCTTTGGCCCTAGAAAAAAATCTGTGAAATCAGATGCATTTTCCTCCTATTGTTCCTTCCCTTTCTTTACCTCTTTATTATCCTAATCACACTTCTCTAGCAAAGGACAGGAGCCCATCACTCTGCATGACCTCAGTGCATTTGTTCTGTTTGCAGTGCATGAGCTAGGACTCTCCTTGTTCTGCAAAACTTAACAGATGGCTGGACTGACTCTTCACTATAGGCTGAGCTCATGGTGGTGGGTGAATGAGAGCAAGGTCACACTGAACTGTTCAAGTAGAGTCAAGCAGTGAGTGTGTGTGTGTGTGTGTGTGTGTGTGTGTGTGTGTGTATAATGTGTCTATATAATATATGTCTACATATAGTGTCTATATATAATATAGATATTATATAATTATAATATAATGCATAATGTAGATTATTCCAATACACAAATAATATATAATATATTATAATAATTATAAATAACTATATATAATAGTTCAGTCATTTCAATTGTATCTGACTCTTTGTGACCCCATTTTGAGGGTTGTTTTTTTTTTTGCCAAAGACACTGGAGTGCTTTGCCATTTCCTCTCCAGCTCGTTTTGTAGATGTGGAACTGAGGCAAACAGGGTTAAGTGACTTGCCCAAGGTCACACAGGTAGTAAGTGTCTGAGGCCAAATCTGAACTATGAAAATGAGTCCTCCTTGATTCCAAGCCCAGCGCTGTAGCCACTATACCACCTAGCTGCCCTGTGTGTATGAATATGTAAATATGTATAAATATATAAGTACATACACACATATATGACATATATATATATATATTTCTCCTCATCTAGCATAGAAACCCTATCAAAAAATAACTTTGTTATGACCTGTCTTTACTAAAATCTTGCTGGCTTTCTGTGGCAGAGATATCAAAATTCCCTTCTCAGCAACCATATTCTTAACCAGTTCCTTTCTTAAAACTTAAATTCTTTTCTAAGGCTCTCCATTCCACTGGAGTCCAATGGTGAAAATATCATCTGTACTCCTAATCTAACAATCAGAAATAAGTATGAAGTATCTACACTCTGCCAGACTCTGTACTACATTCCAGGTTTGCTTATGAAGTCAAAAAATAAAACACTTCCTGTACTCAATGAGTTTAAATTTTATTGGGGGTGGGGTGGGGAGGAGTGGCACACAGGGAGATACTATGTGTATATAAGGTATGTTCTGTTTCTTTCCCAGGACTCATAATCTTTACCCATGTTTTCTAAATTCCTACTTTTCTGTATCATTTGTACCCACACCAATTGTCAGAAGGGAGTATTAAAATTCTGACAAGTCTTGGAAGGTAATCCGTTATGTCCTGGACACATCAGTCAACTTTTCAATTCCTATAAGCAGGTTGACAAATAGCTGCCTCAGTATCCCTTAGCAGAGATTACATGATAAAAGCATCACAGATTTAGAGTGGAAAGGGTCTCACAGACCAACTCCAACATTATTATTTTACAGATTAAACATTTGAGTCTAAAAGAGGTCTAGTCACTTGTCCAGGGTCACACAAACACCACCATTTATCTTTTCTTCCTCTAACCTATGGTGGGTTCTCTTTTACCTGATGTGACCTCTCCTTGGATGATAAGCCACCGTCTGTTCTTCAGAGGGTTGGATAGCTCCTCTCTGAGCATCATGACCATTACATGTTCCCCTTCTGTGTAAAACACTAGTATGTCTCTTCCCATTTTCTGAGTGACATTCAAGCCCCCCAGTCTAGCATTCCAGGCTCTCCCTCAGATGGCTGCATCCCACCTTACTTGTCTAATGCTGTATAACACATTTCAATCACTCCTGGACTACTCACTTTACTAGTTCTATTCCTTTGTTCATACTGTTCCATATACCTGAAATAGCTTTCGTTTCCTCCCACCTCCACTCTCAATCTTTTGAGATTCGATGTAACCTTCAAACTTCAGCTCACATGCCACTTTTCCTATGAAGTCTAATATGACTTCCCCAGATAAAAATGATTTTTCCTTTCCTAGACCCAGACAAGAACGCAGTACTTCTCTCATGCTCTCTAATTATTGTGTAGTATTGCATATTTGTAGTTGTGTTGTATCTCCCTTTCTAGGCTGAGCTTCATAATGGAAGAGAACACATCTGAGTTATCTTTGTACCTAGCCCAGTTACCAACACAATGTTCATCCCATATAGGGTGCTCAATACATGGTCACTTGTCCCTCCATTCCCCAACATACTCTGCAGTTCAGTGACTCTGACCTCCCTGCTGGTCCTGGAATGAGACATTGTATCTCCCAGTTCTAGGCATTTTCACTGGATGCCCCCCTGTAGTGGGAATGGGAATTTGAAGATTTTCCCTGCCCTTAATAGGCCTGAGGGGAGTTTGAAGACCTCTCCTGCTTTGAAAGTAAACTCTGCCCCCTAATAGGCTGAATGTAGTCACATGGAGCCTGTTGTGGGAGAACTTTGCCAAAGGATAGAGGAAAGCCACAGGAAGATGGAAGCCAAAGCTAGCAAGATGGTGGGAGAGAGAGGAGCTCAGGCAAGGAGATGGAGAGGTTTGTGAGTAAATATTGATCTTGCATTGATTTGTGGAAAGGCTAAAGGATGGTGTGACTGTTATGGCTTTTTCATTTCTTTACTATTATGATGGAATTGACTTACTGGTTTGGGGATTCAATTTTCTGGTGTCTAAATAAATGCTTTAGTTCTGTCATCTATATGGAAAGTTTGTTATATTTTGTGACTGAAGGTCATGCGATATTTATTGTCACGGTCTTTTTTGTGATTGTGGGCACTGTAAATATTGCACTGGCACAATATCCCTAGCTCTTGACTTCTGTGTGTTCCTTCAAGTCTCAGCTGAAATCTTACCTTCTACAGGAAGCCCTTCCTAATCCCTCTTGATTTTAGTACCCTCCTTCTGCTTATAATTTTAAATTTATATATGTGGGGACATTTCCAGTCATCCTGATGTGTATCTTGCCACTGGACTCAGATGGCTACAGAGGAGAAAGTGAGGCTGGTGACTTTGCCTAGCCCTCTCTCACTTAAATCCAATTCACTTGCAAGTTGTGGCATCATCTTCCTGATATTATGGTTCTCTTCAAGGACAAACAACAATATAATTTATACATAATAAGTAACAATTCCCAATTTATATGTAATAATAATAAGTGCTTCCTTTCATTTATACATAGTTGCTTGTTTTTACCCCATTATATTATAAGCTTCTTGAGAGGAGGGCCTTTCTTTTAAATGTCTTTGTATCTCCAGTTCTTAGCACTGCTTCTGACAGATAATATTGCTTAATAAGTCTTTATTAACTGACTGGTGATGAACGAATAAGTGTTGAAGGGCCAAGTTCTAGCAAAGCAGCTGAAGAATAAGGCTCTCCTCTCCACTGATTCAGCACATCTTCCTTGCATAACATGCTTATCTGCTTAGAACTAAAACTTTAGAGAAACCCTATGTGACCTTCATAAGCTCAACATCCTTGAGCTCTTGGCCAAGACGGGGCCCTTCCTTGGCATCACATACTTTCATGCTCCATTGGATCCATGATCTCATTGAGGAGAGTACTCTTTCCATTGGCAAGGTCACAGAGTCAGTCTTCTCATCCCAGGCAAATCACGTCCGTGTCGTTTTACTAATCCTCCACAATGGATCTACCAAGTTTGCTGACTATCTCTTCATAGTTTTGTCATATTTCTTGGAAACCAGGGAAGAAATTTGGGCTTGATGTCCATCTGTTATTCTTCCTGTTTGCTCCATGACTGGTTATGTTCTATTCCAGTTACAAAAATACTAATTGGTGTCTTTCTCACTATTTCCTGAACACAAATCTTGCCTGGTAATATGATGCGGTCCACTCACACCTAACACACATCTTCCTGTTTTTCTTTGGGTTGTCTATTACAATCACGATTACTCAGAAATTGTGGTGTTCTGTGATTCATAGGTATATAGCATCATAAGAGAAACACCGATAAGAAGAACAGCAACAGCAACAACAAAAATCAACCAAAACCACGAGCCAAGGATCATTGAATTCATTGTCCAGTTTCCAAAAGGAAATCCAATCGACTCTCCTCTTCCTATGAAATTTTGTGCACTGTCTTTCTGAAGTAGTCAAAATACACTTTTAAAAGAATTCCACTATTTAATTTTAGATTGGGCAGGTGATCACTGATGCAGGTATGAGGCCATTTCCTCTATTCATATAGGTCGACACAAAAGCTGTTACTTTATAGTCTCAGAGACTTGCCTGGGGGCAGTGAGAGGCTAAGTGACTTACTCAGGGTAACATAATCATTGTGTTAGAAGCAGGACTTGAACTCGTCTTCTTGGTTCAGAGGCCAGTTCTCTATTCACTAATCTAGGCTGCCTCTGAATTTCATAATCTGGAGAAAATTTGTTCTTCATCCATTTGGTTCTCCCTTGATGGGTCAACCTCTTTCAGGTGAGTAGGATCTCAATAAAGATACTCCAGGCTGCAGGGGTAGGGGGAACATGCATCCTCGAAGCCACATGTGGCCCTCTCGGTCCTCAAGTACAGTCCTTTGATTGAATCCCAACTTCACAGAACAAATCTCCTTAATAAAAGGATTGGTTCTGTAAAACTTGGACTCAGTCAAAGGGCTGCACCGAAGGACATAGGAGGCCACTTGTGGCCTGGAGGCTGCAAGGTCTCAGTGCAAATGGTACAATGCCACCCACAAGCTGGCGAACTCCAACATGAACAGGGAACTGCTCTGACATTTGGACTTTGTAAAGGAATCCTTGATACTAATGGTTAAGTAGTTAGGTAAAGCAAGTCTTCCTATTCTTTGCCTTTCTCGATTTTGCTAACCAAAGGAGCACTGAACAAAGTTATCCCTATCATTGCATCTATCAGATAATCTTATATTATCTTTTATTTGCATGGAAGATGCTTTGTTATTTGAGAGTCTTTAAGGTTGCAGTATTTTTCTTCTTTGGCAGAGTCAAGTGTTTTTCTACAAGCTATAGACACAGAGACATGTTACATTCTCCAGAACTCTCAAGCATCTGTGTGATTAGGAAAAGATGGTCTGCTATAGGGAATCATCTATGAAATCCTGGTTACTTCATTCTCTTATTTTTTTTTATCAAGGTTACCCTCAATTTAGATATAAACCATTCACATAAAAATTCTATAGAAATGAGAAAATAAGCATATACAAATGGGTAGTTGCTATTCTTTTCTTAGTTGTTGTTTTCTGCCAATAATACTTATTTTTTTCTCTTTTAAGGAACTTACCTTCTATCCAGATACATCAAAAATTGATGCTTAAGCCTTTAGCATCATGCCACCAAGCATAATTTCCCTTTTATGTCAGGTCCAACTGTTTTTCCAAACTTCATTTTCTTGAGTGTCATTTCTTTCTTTCTTTTTTAATCTATCACATTGGTCACTGAAGTTTTACAATACAAATGTACCATCCTCATCAAAGATAAAAATAGTTACAGGAATGTTGGGGGACTTTTTTCATTTCACACATATTTGTTTTCCTAGTTTCAATTCTAAGTTTTCTTCAGATGATTTGGTTTAGTTGGATTTCATACTTTCAGTTGGCACATTTGGGATAACTTGGCTTAGTTGGATTCATGTATTCAATTGGCACATTTTCCCTTATACTGTTTTTTTTTTAAACAATCCAATATTGCTTATAATCATTCAATGTGTTTTTCCATAATGTTTTAAAATTCAATTCAACACATATTTATTGAATACCTTCTATGTGCAATGAATTGAATTTAGAACCCAAATTAGTTTGCATTAAACCAAAACAGTTGCCCTTGGATACTATGTCTCTTCTTTTAGTCATATTCTCCACAAAGTCATTGAGTTTTATTGGTTAAGTGTTTTCACTTCCAACCTATTTAATCTAATTATTTTCCATCAGTTAAACTTACTAAAGAAATAAAAATAATCAGAATCATTGCTTTACTTTTATTATTTTACTATTTTTCATAATAGCAATAGGGCATTTTTCATTTTTTCATAGTTAATATCACTAGGTGAGGTTAGAAATGTTATAATTACATTTAATATTCGAGAGTCTTAAAGGTTACTTTTAATATTTATCTTAAAAATAATCGGGGGTTGGGGTGGCTAGGTGGTGCAGTGAGTAAAGCGCCAGCCCCAGAGTCAGGAGGTCCCGAGTTCAGTTCCTGCCTGAGACACTTAACACCCACACAAAAAAACTAGCCACGTAACCTTGGGCAAGTTACTTAACCCCAATTGCCCTCCAAAAGGCAAAAAAAAAATAATAATCTGGGGTCAATTCTGACTTTTAGCAAATGAACAGAGAGCTGGTTCTGAAATCACTTTAATGTTGGTTTTTAGAAGGTTTCATGCTTTCAAATTCTCCTTTCTTCCGTATCAAAATTCTAATTCTCTCTGGTCTCTGATCAGGGAGATGTTAGGGTGAACAATTAAACGAATCCACACTAAGTTGTAAATGATTGAAATGTCTCTTGGGACAGGAACAATATCTGCCAGAGCCTCTGTCATCTAGACAAAGTTAGTTTTTGGCCCACCATCTTCTAAAAGACAGGGAAGCTATCCCTTAGACTTGATTGGTCCAGAGGGTAAGGCTTCAACTTGTCCTGGTCACCTAAATGTATAAAATAGGACTGCCTACAAGGAGTCTTGGCTCCTTAGCATTGGTAAATGTTTCACTGGCAGTCAAAATATCCTGCTGTGCTAAGAAAATGAGTTTCTGTATGAAAATGTTCATGTACTGAATCAGTGCTGTGTCTTTGCAGATATAGATTTTTTTTCATGACTAGGAAAGTTCCTTTTGTTAGCTGTTAAGTGGGCTAGTGCCTTATTTGGTTTCATTCTTGAACATGGTCTATCAAGTTAACCTGAATCAAAACTGGCCTACAGCACTTCCACACCCTTCCAAACTATTGTCAGCCCCATTGATTACTAATTGATTGGGTTTGAGATTATCTGGCTAAGTGGAGGATGTCTTTTTGGGGAAGGGATTTCAGTCAGGAAGAGCTATTAAGCATTCTGCAACCAAAAGATGCATGTCACCATATGTCTTAAAGGAAGTATTATCAGTCTTATTTTATGAATGAGAAAAATGGACACTCAGAGTCATTAAGTAACTTGCACATAGAAAAAAAGTTATTAGCTGTCAGAGTGAGGATTCAAAGCTAGGTCTCAGATAGCAGACTTCTTAGTTTGTTGACATGTCTACTTACTTATCAACAACAAAAGGCTCGAACTGTCTTTATCCATACAATCTTATAACCTTAGCTTCTGTTTTTTGTTTATCAATAATAGTCAATAATCAAATAGTCACTTCTATATGTGATAGCTGGAAATTTCAATTTCAGATTCCCATTGTGGACAAAGGCATAGAATGCAAAAATTATCACCCCAATAAGTAGGCAAATGTAATCTTGGTGACTTCTTTCTCATTTCTGACAGCTCAGCATGGAGAATTCCTGACAGATAAGAAACTTACATAGAACCTGCTATTTAACCAAAGAAATGTGGAAGATATAATTTTCTAATATCATTAACTTTATATCTTGCATGTCCTAAATACTAATCATAGATTTTAAGAGCTCAGCAGGAGCAGTCATTTTGCAGATGTGGGAACTGAGGCCCAAGAGTGACTTGCCCAAAGCCATACATGAAATAATTAAGAAAGGTAGGATTCGAACACAGATTCTTTAACTCAAAATCCAGGACATTTTCTGCTGTATCATGTTATGGAATGGAGATTTCTAAATACTATTCTCTAAACTTTATTCTTAGTTTTTCCAGAAGAAAGTCAACATCTGTCAGGGAACATAATATAAATAGTAATGGCAGTACCATAAACCTTGGACCTAGGGAATAGGGAGCTATTGCTGCCTTAGCACAGTTTCCTCTACTCCACATAGATGCTGCTTTTTTTTTTTTCATGACAGTTAGTTGACCCAGGACCAGCTCACTGGCACCATCTACTGGGTTCTAGCTGCCACAAACTTTCCCCTATTTACTGGGTTCCCCAATGCCCAGAAAACCACGGGAAACAATTTGGTTTCTTTCTTTCCTCTTCTTCTCAACCTTGCTCTCCAAAAATAACATGCCACTCTCTTAGGTGGTTTAAGTGGTTCCAATAGACATTCAAGTTATCTGTGGTTTAAAATCACCTGGGCTTGTATCTCCCCTCTCCCCCCCCGCCTCCCACTTCAATCTCCCAATAGGAAATAAACTTGATGAGAACAGGGGCTGTCATTCAGAATTTGCATCTCCCCCATACGTGGCACAGTTTTGCATAGGCATTAACTATTTAATAAATGTTGAATGAATGGCAATATGTAGGTCAGGAGGAGTACATATCACAATAGATGAAAGAAATACAGGATCCTAGCTTTGCTATTAACTTTCTTCCTGTCTTACCTCCTTGGGGTTCTCTCTGGGAATCTTGGCTGGTTCTCCTCCCCTCTTGAAATTGCTATGTATAACTTTGTTTGTGCTTTGTGTCTATATATCTATGTATCCATTTTATCTTCCCTTTCCAAACTTCTTGAAAGCAGGACCCAGTTTATTTGCTGGGGTTTATTTATTTATTTACTCATTTTTTTGGTAACCTCTGCTCAGTGCTTAAGAATGTTCTGAGAAATTCAGTTTAACTCAGCAAATACATCACATTGAATTAGATCTCTCAGAAGGCTCTTTCAGTGTTAAATAATTTGAGATAATTGCTTTTGGCCTATTTTATCCTTCACTTGGCTAGAGGTATCACTCTGTTATCTCTACTATTTGAAATACTAATTAGGTGATTAGCTCTCCAAGTCTTCCTTATCTTTAAGCCTTTTTATCTACTCAGCTCCAAAAGAGAAAGTCAGAGTTGTAATTAAGTACCTACAGTGTGCTAAGCTGGGTGGGGGTGGGGAAATACACAAAAAGTTTTCTGTCTAGCAGGGAGACAATATAACCAGATACCTAGCAATAATGCATGATATTAAATGAATTAGAGAAATTTTAGAGAATCAGAGAATAAAAGTGATGAGGTGTGAGCATTTGTGTTGTATGTATATATGTCATAGGGAGGGGTTGTTATTGACCAGGCACTGGAGAAGGCTTTGTAGCATTTGAACTGAGCTCAGACAGTGGACAAGAATTCTTTATGTAGAAGGAGGGAGTGAGGACATTCTAGGCAGAGGGAAGAGGGTAGAGATGCGTAAGAACACAATGTATGAAAGGTGAAAAAAAAATCATTCATTAGGTCTGTAGTACAGACTTCAAGGAAGGAAACTCTATAAGACAACGCTGCTATGATGGGTCTTGAATGACAAATGGGAAGCTGAATTTTATTCCAAGGCAATAGGGAATCATGGAAGATGTTTGAGGAGTTTCTTGACACAATTTTAGTGACAGAATATTTATTTGGCAATATAGGACAAGAGTAAAGATGGACAGACATGTAAGGAAGCTATTGCAATTATTCCTCTTATTAGATTAGTTAACTTCTTTGTCTTATTTGATCTTTGTATCCTCAGTATTCAGCACTGAAGAAAAGAATGTTGCCGAGGAAATGTAGGAAGGGAAAAGAAGATGGGCTTATCCTATGGTGATAATAAGAATGTGGTCGGAGCTGCTCCTGTTTTATATAGGTTCATGTGGTTTTCCTTTAAGGGGTGAGGAGGCCACTCTCAAGATTACCATTTATTTGGATTCCTTGCTTCCCAAGGCATAAAGGACCAACCTATGAAAACTAGGGATAAAGGTTTTATATATATCATCATACTCATTAATGTGATGAATGAATTTGGCAGAAGATGGAAGATAAGTAGAGTGCCCATTTAACCTAAATTACTATCTTCTTAACCTTAAGAATTCTCTCTATTCTCTCCTTTATCATCAGTAAAGTTCATTAAAAATTATTGTGTTTTATGGTCCACAAAGGCCTCATTGCATTAATTTTTTTGCATGTTAATTTTCAGTTTCAAATTCTCCCCTCTCCCCCACTCATTCATTATATTTTAACCTTAATCCAGAATCACTGAATCAGGCCTGAGTTAGACACAACCCAGAATAATCGTGTATCAAGTGCATGACCCCAGTGCTTCACTGACATTTTTGTAGTATCAGAAGAAAGCAAGGAAGGCCCCCTTCTAGCAATGTCAGGAGAAATAAAGGAAGGCCCCCAACATATTTGATGGATGCCCTGTGATGAATTTATCAGAGGACTTAGACAAAAAGAATAGTGAAGGATGGACAGACATGTATGGGTTACAATCTATATCACTGGAGGTAAAATGCAAATTGATGAAATCACAGATTTTCCAAATATGAGAGTACACATATATTCCGAGGTGACAGCAAATCATACACTTTAACTAATAGTTCTTAAAAAGGTCTAAGCTGAATGCAAACACAACTGGCAAAAAAACCATAAACCCAAATAACTGCTCCCATCCCAATCCCCCATGATGGAAGGGGTGGGGGAAGAATTCATACAAAATTCTGAACTCAATTCAAAACCTAAAATATCTTTTTCCAAATGTGTTGCATAATAAATCAGGATTCTAGCAAGAGTGCAATGAAAAATACAGCCAGATTCCAAAGGCAAGCTGTATTCATTTGACAATTTTCTTTTTTTAAAAAAAAGGAAAGAGTAAATGTCAGTCTTTATGTAAGCAACATATTAATATAGGGTCAGAATTAACAACAGTAATAAAAATAGGTAACATTTATAGTATAGAGTTTTTAAAGGTTTACAAACTGCTTCATATCTATTTCTACATAAAGATATATTTCTTTCTATATATACATATAATATTTGTACATATATCTCATTTGATATAGTATCTCACTGAGTTAAAACTCACGTATAAATCCTAGTTATTTCTCAGTGCTCAGCATCTATGTCAGAGGGTTAGAGAAAATTTTATCTCCTATGAGACCAAAATTTCCAATGAAACAAAACAACAAAACCTTGATGATAATCAAAAGGTTCAATTCTGCGTATCATTTCTCTGTTTATAAGAATATGCCCATGCATAGACAAGTCTTCACGTGTTAGCAACCTATACATAGCAGCTTGTTTGGTCTCATTCATTGTGGCTGTCTGCCAAAACATGAACTACGGGAGTCATTTCACTCTAAGTCTCTTTCCAATCCCCTTCTCAATCTTCCAACTGGTTCATCAGGGACTAACATACATCTTATGAAACTCAGAGACTATTGTTTTAGAAGATGGATCCTGATGAGTATTTGGCTCAATAAAGAGATGTGCCTTAACAGGTCGAAAAGCTCAAAAAGGCTGGAATTTTGGGGTTTTTCCAGAAAGGACTCTTGGATTCATCTGTCCCATTGTATCTGGCTCATGCACAGTAATTAAAAAAATACTAGCTATATGTTTTATTCTTGCAATTCTATTTGTCTTGGATCTAAATTACTCTAGTTACAAAGGGCAAACAAGCATTGATAGGCATAGCCAAACTGCAGTGTAGTAAGTTTAGGGGAAGAATACTGGATTTAGAGACAAATGACCCATGTCTGAATCTCAGCTTTGCTACTTACAACATACATGACAGTGAGTAAGAGATGTAACTTCCCTGGGCTTCATTTTCCTCACTGATAAACTGAGGAGACTGGATTAGACGACTTCAAATGTCCCTTCTGGTTCTAAATTCTATGACCTACAATGCTTCAGAATCAATCCCACTGGGGTACACGATCAGTCAGCACATCTGTCCCTTATCAAGGACAGGAACATTAGTTAACACACCCAAGGTCACAGAGAGATATGTGAAAAGGTATCAGAAACTTGATATCCATTCTGTCTACAGACATAATCCCAAATATCTATTCTATGATGTAGTCAAACAACTGGCTTTTAGTCAGAAGACGTTGAAGTCTTAATTTTGCCATTTTCTACCTATGTACCTTTAAATAAGTAACTCTACCGTGTTTAATAAATGTTTACTGTATTGAATAGAATTTAACTCTCTGACTTCATTTCTAAAATGAGCCAATAAGGATATCTGTTTTGTACACCTAATAGGATTGTTGAAAGTACTGCATTTTGTTTTGTTTAAAAGAGTGGTTCCCCTATCTTGCCCAGGCTGCAGCACCATTTCTACCCTGATAGAAGCTTTGATTTGCTCTTTTATGAAAGATCAGTTTGCCCCTCTTCTGGAAAGTTGGTGGCCCGAGTCTCACCATTTTAATGCTTATCTACAAGTCTCAGCTCCTG
>NW_027185799.1:10983500-11011505 GCF_028583685.1 Petaurus breviceps papuanus
TGTGCTAACACCATGATTGGTGAAAAGATTATAAATGAATGCCTTTGATATCTTCCCTCTTGAACCTCATAAAGGACTTTGATTTGCACCTCTCTAACAGACTCACACTAGTATATATAATTGCTATTTATGTTTGTATTTTGTTTCCCTCCTGGACTATAGCTCCAGGAAGACAGAGACTTTCTTATCTAAACTTCTTACCTCTCCCAGAAATAAGCCAGAGGTGCTTAAAAAAAGCACTTTTGGTCCTTAAAGAAAACTAATTGCATCTTAATCTTCATTAAAGGAGGCAAGGTATTCAAGTGTTAAGAGGTGTCCCACCATAATCTGTCTTGGTCATTTCACAAAAAGAAGAGGGAATACAATGGGGAAAAAGCTTACTATGGTCAGGCATTCAGCTGATACAAATAGAAGCCACACAGTCCCTACCTTCAAGGACCTTACTTTCCTATAGTGGAAGACTAGATGGTAAAATGGAATGATAACACAAAAAAAGGGGTGTGTATAGGCAAGAGTGCTGGACACAGAGTTATCACAAGAATAGTAATTGGAGTCATGTGGCAACTGATTTACGTGCCCTTTCCAGGAATGGTAATGTTGGTTTGATTATCTAGAATTGAAAGTGAGAATGAAGTGCAGCATGGGTCAGATGGTAGGCACCATATTTTGAGAAAGACATTAATAATCTAAGGAGTGTCCAGAAGAGGATGACTAAGATAGCGAAGGATGGCAAAGTTCTTGGCTGAAGGAACTGAGGACTTTTAATCTGGGAATTGCCTTTAAGTGTATTCTGAGTAGCTATATGGAAGAGGTATTTAGAGAAGGCATCAAACTGTATGTGAGAAAGGATTTCCTCTATGGCATACTTGACAAATAGATCCACAGGTTTTGATTAAAGACTTCAAGTAAGGATGGAAATTATTACCTCTCAAAGTAGCCCATTCCACTTTTAAACAATTTTAATTATTAGGAATTATTTTTCCTTTACATCAAGTCTAAAGGTGCTTTTTTGGTAACTTCTACCCATTGCTTTGCCCCCTAGGAAAAGCTAAAACAAGTCCAATCTTCTAAGTCTCTTCCAGTTGATCCTGACAGCTGTTAGTTCTAACTCCCTCTAGAATGCATTTGGTATATACTTATCTGTGTCTGTTCATGTGTTTGAATAGAATGTAAGCACCCTGAGGTGAGGAACTATTTATTTTTGCTTTTGTATCCCCATCATCTACAATAGCGTTTTAGCAGATGCTTAATAAATGTTTGGTGAATTAAACCAAATGGAATTCCAACTCTGAAATGCTGTGATTCTGTAATAAAATATTTGTTAATTTGAAAAAATCCTATAAACGCTATAAAAGTCTGCAAAAGCATTATGAAAGATAAAAAAAAATCTTGACAGTCAACTGAAAAGGGAAGAGAAAAGGAAAGTGGGGGGGGGAGGGAGGAGGAGAAATAAATCTGGCTTGATGTCTACCAGTGAGCACCTGCAGACATAGCTGGCAGATCCACCATGCCAAGGAGTATGTGAATAATTAGACAAATTACTTTTTAATTTTTTTTTTGTCATCAATGATAAAAAAGGCAGTCAAGAAATGTGAGTAAATTTTTTGTCCCCCACCAGAGTAGTTTGACATGAATAATGAAATCACAAAGTTGACAAAGATGTCAGCAGTTATTGATACCATAGTTCTGGGTCTATTCATGCATAGCTTGACCATAATACACTCTCCATAAATAAAAATACAATATAACAAATATTTTAAAGATGTGTATTGCAACCTAACCTGAAGAATAGATCCCCTCTATAAAGTCTCTGACAAGTGGTTATTCACCTACATGTGGAGATCTCTTTGCCTATTAAATTTCTTCCAATCCTTTAAAGTCTAACTCAAATGCTGCCTCCTCCATTAGCCATCATTGATTGTTAATAAGTTTTCCACTCAGACCTCACATTACACAGTCCTTCACAGTCTGTCTCTAGCCTACCATTCCAGACCTATTTCATCCCTTCTGAATTCCAGCCAAAATGTCCCACTCATTTCCAGAACTTGGCTTTCCATTTCCAGCTTTCAAGCCTTTGCATGGGCTGTTCTCCTTCCTCACCTCCTTAGATAATTTTTACTTCCTTCAAGGCTCAGCTCTGGTGCTCCCTCCAACAGGAACCCTTTCCTGGTCACCTCAATTGTCAGTACTCTCACCCTCCTCAACTGGTACTTATATGTGTAAATGTTATATTTTCTGCCAAGTCTCAGGTAGAAGAGAAACTCCTAGAAAGCAGGGTCTCTTTTTTCCCCTCTGTTTTGTATCCCCACTGCTTTATAGTGCTTTAAATCTAGGAAGTATTTAACAAATGCTGTTGAGGTTGAATTGAATACTTCTTTGTAACTCTTTAATGAACTTAACATATAATATCTTAATAAAATGCATTTTGTGTGTTTTGTCTTATCATTTTTAAAAATAAATTTTATTTATTTTTATTTTTTTGCAGGAGGAAGGTAGGGCAATTGGGGTTAAGTGACTTGCCCAAGGTCACACAGCTAGTTTTTTTTTTTTTTTTGCATTAAGTGTCTGAGGCTGGATTTGAACTCAGGTCCTCCTGACTTCAGGGCCGGTGCTCTATTCACTGCACCACCTAGCCACCCCTTGTCTTATCATTCTACTAGACTTTAAGTCCCATGAGAGCAGGGATAGAATATTATATAAATTGTATATTCTGCCCTGCACCCCACACCCAAGTGCCTAATATAATGCTCGGCTTAACAATTGCTTATCTTTCTATTGCGTGGGAAGTACCCACCATCACAAAGCAGCCCCACTCCATTGCTGGACAATTCTAGTTATTAGACAGTTTTTCCTTCTGCTGAGCCAAAGTGTTTCTGTAACATCTCAGGGTTGCTGGGTTTTGCACTAGAGGATCAAAGAGAGTAAAATTAATCCCTCCAAAAGTCAACTCAACAAATATTTATTAAATGTTAGCTGTAAATGGAACTCCATGCTGGGCACTGAGATAACATAAAGTTCAAATAAGACAGAGTTTCTATCTTCAGGGCTTAAAATCTAGGTGAGTGAAAAGAAACAGAGAAAGACTATATGTTACATGTTTGTTAGAGGATGAAAAAAAAATACGTCTCCTCTAAGTCTTCTCTTCTCCAGGTTAAACATCCCTAGCTCCTGTAACTGATCATTTTGTTATGTTTTTGGGCACCTTCAACCATACTAAATATCTTCTACTAAGAAAGTATATCTGTCTATATATCTATCTATATGCATATAGACATATATATATATGTATATATATATATATAGCCTGCATGAAATATCCCTTGCCTTGCTTTAGACATTACGCATTTCTTAATGAAGTCTAAGAATTTTTTATTATTTATAAAATCATGTAAAAACCAATCACCATTTAATCTTTACTATGTGGGAAAGAAACCAATTTCAAAACCAAACCACCACGCAGTTGGTCACATGCGTCCTTGTTGGAAATTACAGCATATTTAATGGATATGACCAGTGTGATTGTCCCTATAGATTAATTTCTCTTTGTAGAAAAAGTCAAAGATTAAGAAGCAACGCTACTATCATAGGACTGACTACTCAGTATTTAGAAAAACTACTACAAAATAGTCCCTTACTTCCCTATCTCTTTAACATTTTTCCTTTTCTAATCAAATTTTGGGATGAATTAGCAACAGCTGGGGCAAATCCCCCCACAAACTATGTCTACGTGCTAACTGTGCTAAATTCAAAAGAGGATTCTTCTAGTTCTCCAATTACATGCCCTCAAGTAACAATTCTCTTTTTTGCATTTAAAAAGAAGTATCCAGAGTCTAATAGGCCTACTAAAAAGGAGATATAGAGAAGATAAGTGAGATGGCCAAATTCTACCTTTCCTCTAGTTTTAGGGTAACTAAAACCTAAAGTGCTACATAATAGTCCACTGGCATAGTCATAATCAGTTACATTTCTATAGTCCTTACAATTTACAAAGAGAAAATATATTCTCAAAGTTGAACCTGGGACAGCATATACCAGACTTCATCTTCATCTAGTCAGAGCATAAGCACAGGAGGGGTTAGAAGCCACTCAACAAGGTATGACTCAGAACCACATACTACAAAGATGTTTTGCTTTGTTCTAATACCCTTTGTATGATAGGACATTTAGATTTCTAGGGAAAAACTCTTAGTTAGCCTGCATTTCAACCAGGGCTAGAGTTTGAACCTACTAGTGTATTTTAAAAAGTAATTGGAGGAATTTTTAATTAATGCCTACCACTAAAACTGCCCCAGGTTGAGGATAGATCTTAGTGGGTTCTGTGACAGCTTCATTTTTCCTTTCTTATGTCCTCTGCAAATATAAAAAAAGTAAGGCAGACAATCGAGGGGTTTGGAGGAAGTCTAGTCAGAAGAAAGGTCATCTTAGTGACTAAAATGTGCCTGATCTAGCTAGGAGAGAGAATCCTTTTCCATCTCTGCTGTTCACACTCCTAGACTTGAACCAAGTCTAAAACGTAAGTAGAACCGTACAGGCCAGGGAAGCCCAATCCCAGACATTGTTGTGCCAGTGTCCAAAGGCTTAGATCTAATGAAATTATTTGGAAAAGATATTTCCTGTCAGTTTTCAAATATCAGATCTGGAACCAAGACTGCAGCATAAGTAAAATTCCAGTACTTTGGCTGGCTGGATAATCACACAGTGACACAGGGAGAGTATTGGCTTCAGGCACATTTTGTTAGCCTACTGCTGGAGAGAATACAGCATAGGAGGGAATGAGCGATGATGTGTTCGACCTCTGGAAGCACCCAGAGGATGGTAGATTTGAAACAGTTATGAAGGAAATTATCTAACCTTACCTTCACAAAATTTATTTTCTTGGACAAGATTTACACATATGGTTAATAATTTTTTTTCTTTTGCCTTTTGTTTCGTATTGTCTGAAAACTGCTTGTTATTGACTTGAAGTAATAGAAAAGTGTAGTAGAAGTGGTGGGGAGTAAGAATGCATCTTCCTTTACCCCTACCCCAAACCAGATTCTCTCCCTCTCCCTTGACTTCCCCCCCCCCAGCCCCAGGCAGTGAAAAACAAAACAAAAGAATCCCAAACCAAACTACAAAAGCCAATGAGATGGAGAAGGATCCAGTTATAGATTGTTTCTAACCCAGTGGACAACAGATCTCAGGCAGGCAGACAGGCAGGTGGGCAATAACCCCTTACCAAAATGTGACCTAAGGTTCACTGACCTTGAAAGTTGCTGAAATGGGTCATATCCTACCATGCAGAGGTGGAATAGGGGCCCTAGCTCTTCCTCTTGAAGTCTCACTGCAACTCTGGAGTTCATACATTGGAAATACTCCTTGAAGTTAGCATCTCTCCCTCTGACTGGGTGTCTTTTCCCAGTATCTTCATTTAAGGAGGGTACCTGGGCTAATGATGACTCATTCCTCTTCACTCTGTGTTCTGTACTTCCTTTACTATTCCCTAGCACTAGCTAGCTTTTCCTCTTCTCCTCTCCCCTTTATTTTATGTGTTTATCTTCTGCCATTAGAATGTAAGCTCCTGGAGAGCAGGGACTCTCTGTTATTTTTATTCTGAGTGTTTAGTACAGTACTTGATCTTAAACCAAAATGTTTGCTGACTAATTGAATGTTTACCTTGGGGTCCCTTCCTGTAGTCTGGGTACACTGGACATGCCTCTGTCTGGGACATAGTAGGCAAAGGTTATTTATTGATGACTTCAGTTACTGTTGGTATGGCATGTCTAGACCCAAACTTTGCTCCCAATGTGGCCTGAAAAAATTGACCAAAAAGCAGTCTTAAAGGGGGCTGTTCCAGGTGCCATGCCATACCACTTTCTGATCATCAGTGGGCAAGAGCAACAAAATTCCCCATCTTTCTACGTAATTTGGATCCTACCAAAGACATATGAGAGGGCAGCAGCATGTGGACAGTTTGACCAAGCACAGCAAACCGACATTATTTACCAGTAATTTATATATGGCACATGAAACTTCCCAATGTTACTATTTTCACCTCCATATCGAGAAGTTTTATGCTACTAGTCTTTTCTACTGGTATAGTACTAGGAGCATCCTTCTTTGCTCATGTAGAGTCAGAAAAAAAAAGGATCAATGAAAGACCATTTTCATCTTTAAGAAATTCCTAGGACATTAGGAAGTGATGGAAGAAAAAAAAGAGCCCAAGTTGATAAAGACAAATGGAACATCCAGCTATGAAAGGACCAAAGGTATTCCAATCTTAAGTTTAATTTTCTTATCTCCATAAAATTTCCCTTAACACCTCAACTTATTCAGACAGTTCTAGGACCGCTGTACAGGAAAGAACTGTAGAGGACTTCTAACCCATCTTCCTCATTTTATAAATAAGGAAACTGAGTCTCAGAGAAATGGTTTGCACAGGATGACACAGCAAAGAGAGCCACAACCAGAATAAAACTAAGACCAAAACAGGGGCCAGAAAGTAAACCCCAAATCCAAGCAAAGGATAAAATCTGAGTGGATCAGAAAATCATGAGAACCAATAAATCTCAATGGGCCTTGATCAACAATTAATGTTATTAATATTATATATAATATATAAAATAATATTAATTAATGCTTACCTTGTGCCAAGCATTATTTTAAGGAGTGGTATGTTGTGCTAAGTGTTTGACTTTCTTGACTGCATCTAGTGTTTACTGCCAGGCATATCTTTTTTGCTATTGAAACAATACCTAGACCTATCTGCTTATCTGCACGTCTCTTGGTTCAGTTCCAACTGCCTTGTATATTGTGAGGTAGGTACTTCATAGAAACACTAAATATTACATCTAGAAGGGAACTTAGAACAGAAACTGACAAACATGGCCTCTAGAATATTAGGACACAGAATGGTGAATCTAAGAGGTGGCCTAGAGCAAAAGATGTTGGCACACAAAATGTCAGATCTTCCTTTAGAACATGGAATAGAGAATGTCAGTCCTGGGAAAGAGTTAAGGACACATTTTTGTTGTTCAGTTGTTTTTTGGTCATGTCTTACTCTTTTTGATCCCATTGGTGGTTTTCTTGGCAGAAATACTGGAGTCGTTTGTCATTTTCTTCTCCAGCTCATTTTACAGGTGAGCTAACTGAGGCAAACAGGGTTAAGTGACTTAGTCACATAGCAAGTGTCTGAGGTAGGATTTAAACTCAGGAGGACAAATCTTCCTGACACCAGGACTGGCACTCTATCCACAGTACCACAAAGTTCCCTTTTAAGAACAGTTGAGAGAACAATTTATGCCACAATTGGAACCTTAGAAATTCTTTAATTAAATCACGTTGTTTTACAGATTGAGAAGCTAAAGCACCAAGAGAAGAAAACTATTTATCCAAGGTAATCAACATCACCCCAATCCTAAGTGATAATGCTATGTCCTGTCTTCTAATAAGACCTATACTCAGTGTAGTGTTTCATAGCACATTTCATTAGACACATGTTATAAGTCAAGTGCATGAATAGTAGAATCTACAAAAGGGAAACTATTGATTGACAAGCTATGGCTACAGGGGTATAAGGACAGACAAGAGAAACTAAAAGGACATATTAGCACAGGAAATACTTGTTTCTTGTGTGTTTTGAAGTCTAGTAAGAGAAATGCAGGCCTTTAAAGGCATCTGTATCACTTGTAAATGATGGTGGTGGTTGATAATAATGTTTTGCATTTCTACAATGTTTTTAAAAACATTTTTTCAGAGAATTTTCACATTTTAACCTCATTTTCTCCTTGAAATATTCTTGTGAAATACATAGCCTAAAATTCCTAGAATAGGAGAAAGAACATTGGACTTAGAATAAGAAGATCTGCATAACTTTGGGAAGTAATTTTACCTCCTCCTGAGCCTCAGTTTCCTTATTTGTTAAATGGAGATAACACACGACATCCCTCACAGTTATATATTTAGAATACCTCAAAGCACTATAAAAATGTGAGTTGTTACTATTAAAATCCTTGTACATTTGTAAAAAATTTCTTTAAGTAGATGTTGCCTTAGAAGTCATCTTGTCCAAACCTTCAAATAGGAAAGGAACCCTTTTTGCACCATTTTTGATGAGTGATTATTTACCCACAGATACAGAGAGCTGGCTTTTCTACAAGGCATTTCATTCCACTATTGGGAACCTCTAATTTTAAGGAAATTTTCCTTATATTTAGCCAAAATCTGCCTCTCCGTAATCTTCAACTCTAGTTTCCCCCCTTAGGACAACATCACACCTTTTTTCTATGAGACAGTGCTTCAAATATGTATAGGCGACTACTGTGGCTCTCTTCATTTTTTTGTTTTCTCTTCTTGACGTGGTTATCTTTTGTCATCTTGGGAGCGTTCATCATCAGGCATAGTTTCTTGATGATCTTTGCAAGTGAGCTTGTTAAACTTCACTATTCTGGAATTTTTAAAATGAGTGGTAGACTGTCTCAGGAGAACAGCTAAAAGAAATTTAATGGTTGAATTAAGGGTTTTAGTCATAGTGTTGTTACTAGGCAAACTCCACATAAACTTGTGGGATCTGATCATCTAACACTGAATGGTTTGGGAGAGGTAGAAGTGGGTAGTTAGCATGAGGAGAAGACAAGAAGCAGCAGTAAGAAGAAAGGAAAAGATTTTGAGGAATAAACCCAAGTGTAAACAGGAGATCAAGGCTCAAAGGGCACTGTAGGGCAATTCTCAATTACTCATAAGGGGTGTAAGTGAATTAAAAGCCTCTTAAGAAAACAAAACTGTCCTCTTTCCACTCCAAATTGATACTTTTTTTTACTACTTTCCAAATTCAAGCAACAAATCGTTGAAATAAGATTTCCTTTTGCTCTACTAATTCTTGAATGGCCAAACTCTAAACTATATTACTGTAAGGACTGACTCATCTAAGTTACCCAGGAACAATAGCTTTATTAAGAAATTCTTTCATTTATCCTCACATAGGAAGGAATAATACTCCCCAGGCTTAATATGACTCCTAATTGAGTTTTAAAAAATGTATGTAATTCTTTATTCATCTGTGAAAGAAATCTTCCTTACTTTTTCCTATAAAAAATTATGGACTTATTTCCTCAGTATGAAATTGTGTAATTGAACTTCAGGAACACTAAAGAAATAACGTGAGAGTTATATTAAATACCACATTTTTAGGAAGTCACTTCTAAAAGTTCACCTTATAGCAATAGGGTCATAGTTCAGTTTCAGTTTAAACAAGTACCTAACAGTATAATGCTTACCTGAAATATTCGAAATTATTCAACTGAAAAATTAGGATATCATATATCAGAATATAGCCTTTCTGTTTTCTATTTTTTAAAAAATCTATTTCACAAAAATATTTCATGAGGTTTGTTTTGGCAAGGTACTTTTTGGTTGTGACCAGAAAAAAGCAGAGAAAATTTTCACCAGTATTGAGAGCAAATTATTTGAAAACTTGAGGTTCTCATAAAAGATTCAGTATCTGTCTGTTCTACAAATTGTAAAGATTTAATCCATATAGTGTAAATGGGTTAAAGTACTATGAGAGCCATCAATCTACTTATTGATATGAAAGTTCTTAGAAAGATTAAAAGGGAAAAAAGCATAGATTCTCCTTGGAGATTTTAAAGGGAAGAATAGGCAGCTACTTGCCCTGGCAAGGCAGAACTATATAGCACTCAAGCTAGAAAGAACTTCAGTGGCCCTCTGGTGAATCTCTCTTACTTTGCATTTGAGGAAACTGAGGCCCAAAGAAATTAAGGAATTTGCCCAACCCAGGTCCTTTGACCTCAGAACTAATGTCATTTTCACTGTACTAGATACTAGGAATGAAATAATGGTATGTTTACAGAAAAACCTACAAACCTAAGATTGTTATATAAAAGATGCAATAGTCATTAATGAGTTATATGTCTTTGATACCAGAAAATTGCTTATCTTGTTTCTGAATTTGATTCAACTTATATATCCTCATGAAACTAAAAAATGCCCTTTTTACCTATTCCTAACCATTGATCAAATCCCATCAACAGCTTTGCTATAGGCCACAAGAGCTCAATAGGCAGGAATAGGGAGAAGGGTAGGATCTGGTTACCACCTTCTCCTCCCTCCCCACCCCAAACATGTATTTCCATTAACTAATAGTTCATTCACATTGCCTCAGGTAGATTCCCTCCCCTTTTTTTTTTTTTTGACTTCTCATACTCTTTCACAAGACTTCTTAGTGAATGACAGAGCTGTGATTTATACCAGTTTTCAAAACCACTGTGAACTTCCCCTTCCTCCCACCTCTCTCCTACTCTGAAGCAACAGGAATATTTCAGTTACAGAATCACCCAACCCAAGAGTTTGAAGGAACCTGTACCTAACCAAGACTCCCCTCTACAACATCACTGGTTAGTGTTCATTTTGCCTCTGACTGAAGATCTCCAGTGATGGGCAACCCATTGTCTCCTAAGGCAACCCATAGTATTTTGGGTGAGCTTAAACAATTTAGGCAATTTTATCTTATATGGAGCCCAAACTAGCCTTTCTACATCTTCTTTTCAGTTTTCTTAGTTCTTCCTTCTGGGATCAAGGAGAACAAACTTAATCTATTTGGATGTTCTTTAAATACTGAAAGCAGCATTTATGGTGCTCCTAGGCCTTCTCTTATTTAGGCTAAACTTCCCCAATTTTTTTCAAATGATCATCCTATGGCATGGTTTTCAGTTAGCATTCCAGTCAACTGATTAAAGGGTTGTCTTGGAACATAGGGAAAAAATATTGGTTTCTTAGGTTTTTCTGGTTGGTTATTAGATAATTCGTTAACTTACTCTGCTTTTAATCTTCCCCCATCATCAAAATCCCTGCCTCCAAGAAACACTTAAAATGCTTTGATAGTTTCTCGTGTTGAAACATTAAGCATTATTACATTTATAGAATCTTGCACTTACCACATTGCTGCAGGTTCTGTATCGAATATTACGTCCTTCACAGCTTCTATATCAAAAAAAGAAGAAAAAATAATAATTATGTCTGTTCCAAACTTTGAAACCTTATAGCTGAAACCTTATATGATCATCAAAGTTCAATTCTATTTCTTATTAGTAATGAAACTATGGCCCAACTTTTTCTCAAAAAAGGATTTTTTTTTTTTTGCTTTTTGGAGGGGGGAAGGCAGGGCAACTGGGGCTAAGTGACTTGCCCAAGGTCACAGAGCCAGCAAGAATTAAGGATTTGAACCATGTTCTCCTGACTCCAGGGCTGGCATTCCATTTACTGTGCCACCTACCCGTCCCCAATAAGGATCTTTTTGTTACCAATGTAGTAGACTTCCCCTTTCAGAGACCTATTAACAAATATTAAAATGATCAGATTTAAACTAGATAATCCCAAACTGTTTATTACCTAAAATTATTCTAATCCCAAACCACACAATACTGGTGTTCATGGATAAAGAATACAGAGCTAGTGTGGAATAGTGTGAATAACATTGGACACAAAATTGAAAGACCTGGATTCAAATCCCAACTTTCCCACTTATCAACTATGGAATTTTGCTTTTTCATCTATGAAAAGAAGGCAATGGACTAGATGGCCAATCAGATTCTTGTTAGCTCTAATCGTCTAAATACAACGCCTGCGGCATCCTTACCAAATTGTGTGTCTATTAAAGATAATTAATACAACGTAGCAATTTGGAGGTGTGAAAATACACTTTAATTTACATTGATCTATAATTTCCCTGGCCTTCTTCCTTAGACAAGGCTTTTTGGATTCAACATATTTTTTCAGTTATTTTCACATATTTGAAGACCAAAAGTATTTTAGGATCAAATTAACATTGGAAAGACTAACTTAAAGAGATATTACATCTAGGTCTTGGTTAGTATGATAATAAATCCCATGAAGTAGCTGTATGTATTTTAATTCACATTATTCAAAGTTATAATTGTGTAAAATATGGTAACCAGTTCTAGCCCAGTAGAAATATGCAGTGCATATTCAAATAATGTGATCACCTCCATGAAATTCATTATTTAGAACTAATTGGGACCAATCTATTCCTTTGCCAGAGTAGGGGCTCATACTAAGATTTCATTGCTACTATAATTCTATTTACTCCCAAAATATTTATAATACATGCTTAGGAATCTTTGTCACCTAAGAAAAAAAGACATACTAGAGCAAAGTTTTCTACGAAGCACCTTTCTTTTCAATGAATCTTATTTTCCTTTTGATTTCATTATAAAATTGGAGAGGTGTTACATGGAAAGAATTGTCAGAACATATACTTACCAATATTAAATAATACAACATATATTTAAAAAAAACTACACTTAAAAACAGTCTTGTGAAGAAATCGTATGTGGTAATACTTAAAACATTAACACTGCTATTATGGTATATTGAAAGTAAGTAACATTTTTTTAAAATATGGGAAGTGACTATATCATCCAATCTTATTCAACAAGCATTTATTAACTACCTGCACAGGAATTATAAGGTTTTCAATCTGGAAGAAATCTTAGAGTTGATCTAGTCCAACCATCTCATTTTATAGATGAAAACACTGAGACCCAAAGAAAGTAAGCAACCTGACCAAGGATATTAGGCACTTTGATAGCATGATCATTATCTATCCATTCCATTCTATCTTCCATCTTCTAACTGTTAAGTTGCCAATCTCTAAATTTTTAACAATGCTGCTAAATTTTTTCACCAATCTCAGAGTCTTAGCATTAACTTCATAGCCAAGGCAATTATTTTATCTTTTGTACAATTACATTTATTGGCCCTTTCTAAAACTTTTTCAACTGATATCACCTATGGAGTGCATTTACATATCCCTGGATAATAGATCATAACTACATATATCACTAAGGACCGAAATATTTCATCCCTGCTTAGCAATGGCCGTTTGCCATAATGTCTGCTAGGATACAGCAGTGTCCAACAACTAACATCTGATAATGATCAGCAAATTATTAAAGTTTGCCTGTAAATGTACCATTCTGCTGAGAATCTAGTGTTTTGTTTATTTAGTTGAAAGCTGGTGTCCTCATTACTGGATGTTAGTTCAGCAAAACAGCATTTGTTGAGTATGGCAAAGGGCTCATCATAGGACTGTGGGCCACAAGAGGTTATTTTCAAGTCATCTAACAATGGGACAAGTGACAAAATAAAGTATGAGATGCTTCAGTAATAAATCTGGTGAGAGAAATGAGGGCTCTTGTTTACCATGAATCTCTATTTTAATTAATGACTTACTGAAGTCTAGAATTTGGTTAAGTATATTTATAAAAAGTGAGGGGTTCCTATACAGATAGTCTCCATGTGGCAAAGAACAAAGGGCTTTTGTCTTATTATTTAAAAAAAAGATATTAATATTTATTGATGAAATTCCCATGTCCTAATTGTATAACTTAATAGAGTCCATCATTTTACAAAATACTGATTTTGTTAAAATGGAATAAACATTTCACTAAAATTAACAGGGTGACTATTCTAAAATGATGACTGCACTCTGGCCAAGTCTGAAGTATTAAATTCAGAGAATTATTGATTTATCTGGGCACGAAAGACTCATCTGAGAATTAAATGGTGAAAAAATCATTTATTTTTACACTTCATTAATATAAAACAGCCAAATAGTTTCCTTCACATTTAAACAAAATAAAATTCACCTCAGGGAATGAAAACAAACACTGGAAATCTCAGCACTCAAATCACTCTGGAGTTGTTATGGAGCATTCAAAATGGAGGATCTAAGTGACTGTGCCTTCCATTCCTTAACTATACAGTTGTGACAGGGAAGGTATCTCCTGGTGTAGATACATAGAATTAGAGACTGACCAGTTCAGTTATGACAGAAAAGTGAATATATCTAGCACAAAAGTTTTCATGAAAATTAATTTTTAGTTTGGTTTATCATATTGACTCTTCCTGGTAGTCAGTATTTAATCCTAACCAGTTCCTCATCCCCTCAAAAAAGGAAATAACCTTTTTATATGTAGTATGGCAGTCTTCTTTAAGCAGATATCATAGTGTATAACACTTATAACAAAGCTGAGGTAAGCTGGAGGCACAATTTCTTTGTCCAGTCCCTCATTAGCACAGATCAAACTGTACCACTTCTCTCACTTCTCAAAATCCTGATGTTATCTCAGTTTCAATTATTAAAACTTACCAACCTTGGAACAGATAAATTGCTATGGAAAATTTAAAGTTCTTTTTTTCCAAGCTCTTTGGTTGGCTTTCGTTCCTCCCCTTCCCCCCAATTCCTATTATCTAATTCTTTAAAAGGGAGAGGATGACTCATGTTTAGCCCTTATTATGAATAAATAAACTCTCTTTGATAATTCAAGTACCTTAGGCTACTTCTACTTATACATTTTTCCTTGCTGAAAGAGCAGCTCTCTTTGAACAAATGCATCCTTCTGAAGGTGGAGCCAGACCTACCCCTAGTAAGGGGACATGGGACTGTGTAACCTAAAACCAGAGGGCTCTCCAGAACAGCACCATTTGTATTCAGCTCCTATAAAGATCCAGACACTTACCTTTGGACTATAAAAAAACCAGAGGAGTGTTAAGTAAAAACAGGTTACTGCTCTGGATTGGTCTTGATTTTCAAATATGGGATCACGGGCAAAGAATTTTGAAATAGGAGAATCCATGTGCTTATATATCTTACCCCCCCCCCCAAAAAAAAAAAAAACAACCCTTTTAGTCATTCAAAAGGAAAGAATGAGCACTTTACGAGAGAGGAGGCATAAAACCATCTTAGAGATTCAAGCCAGAAGGACCCCAGGCCATTTAGACTATTGGTCCTAAAATGACCATGGATTAAAGATGACAAGCAAATTTACAGCCAGAGCAGGGATTTCATCTAGCTTTTGAATAACGATTTTTTCTTCATCCCTTTATATAAGCATTTGAATTTTTAGCAGATTTATACAGCCAGAGGTTGCCCAAAGAAACTACTTATAAAACCCCCACATTTGTGAGGTTTTTCTTAAAGGTATTAGGAAGATCTGAGAATCTTGTACCTGTCTGTGGAGTTTTCTGATTAAGGTTGTTTTCATCTTTTACAAGTCAAAACATCAATGTAAGCTTTTTTTTTTTTTAAGTTCATACTGTTGTATTAGTCTGAATAGTCAAAACTGAACAACACAGAAGTGAGTATAAATGTGTATGGAAATGGAAGCATACATATGCCTAGACAGCTCCATCTGAGAGGTTCATTTAACTGAACAAGAATTTATTGTCTAGTACATTGTAAGAACTAGATGCTGAGGATATAAAGACATAAGTGAAACAGTCTCTTTCTTCAAGGATTCACATTGTATCATGGCAAACAACAGGTATATAGAATGTTAAATGAAAAATATATACAAATGAATTTCTAGGGAAGCTGCAGATTAGGGTGGAAGTCCTGGAGAAAGTGGCGCCTGATCTGAGCTTTGTAGACCCCAAGAAATCTATGCAATAGAGTTCTATTAAAGTTGCACATTAGCTAGCTCCATAAAGATAATTATAGTGATGTCATTTTGGTCTTCTTTGAGTGTGAGGGACAAGAACTATATAAAAACAATGATCCGTGAACAAGGTACTTATTTGTGGTAGATAGTTTGTTTAAAGGGTAGTTTTGTTACATGCTATTTCTACATCCCTTTTTGCTCCTACTACTCTATGATCAGGGCACCTAGGTGGAACAGTGGATAGAGTGCCAGGCCTAAAGTCAGGAAAACTTATCTTCATGAGTTCAAATCTGGCCTCAGATACTTACTAGCTGTTTGACTGTGAGTAAGTCACTTAACCCTGTTCCTCAGGTCCTTGTCTATAAAATGATCTGGAAAAGGAAATGGCGAACTACTCCAGTATCTTTGCCAAGAAAACCTCAAATGGGGTTACAAAGAATTAGATATGACTGAAATGACTGAACAAGTCTATAATCTACTTGGGACCAATATTTACTTTTTCTCTATTCACTCCATCTTCTGCACATATACTCCATGTGTGAAACAGCCCCCCTTCCATTCATCTGTGACTGTTCTTTCCCTTTTTTTTCAAATATTAAGAAAATACTGCTTAGATGAAAACTTCCTCATCTAAGGTAAGTCTGATGCCAAGTATACTATACTATCAGTAAATTCTATTCCCCTCCCTTCTAAAATTCGGAGGACTACTCTTTTTAGAATCTTTGCCATACTACTATATATATTCATATTTGGTAATGCTTCTTGAAATATTCAGCACCTGTGTCCAGTAAATGCTTTATTATGAATAGATGACTGATTACTTTGAGAGTAATCCGTACCAAATACATATCTACAAAATTTCTGATGTATAAACTGAAACGTGAATTTTATAGTTTATTTCAGGGTTTTTTTTTTTCTGTCTACCAGTGATTCACCATTCATTTTCAGTTAATCAGGCCAATAACTGCTATCACACTGCTATATCATGTCCAAATCATGAAAATTCTTAAGTGGCAGCCAGGAGATAGTAGAAAGAATGCTTGACTTGGAATCAGAAATCCTGGGGTTCAAATTCTGGTTTTGACACTTCAGTAGTGTGACTGTGGGCAATCCATTTAACCTTTGAGCCTCATCTGTAAAATGGAGATGATAACACCCATGCTAGCTACCTCATAGGACTGTCATGAAAAAAATGATTTTTAACTCTTAAAAGTACTTGCAGTTATTGATATTAAATCAAATATTCCCTCAAAGTACATATCCCACAAAACATGCAACTGAAAATTAGCTATAAAATAAGGAAGGGCCACAATACTCTATTGTGGTTTCACTCCAAATATAATAACTTACAAAAAACATATACAAAACATATCTTTTACTCAAGCATGCAATCAAAAAGTCCCATAATCCCACTGCAGGACTCCTATGAGTTCTCTACTGCCTCTTTAGCATGTGAGATATCACGTGGTTCAAACAGATTAGTGCTAGGGGAGAAATTTATTCTTCTCTTGGTAGATAGATATGCAAGCCAAACTATTATGACAACTTGATAAATGTAGCTTTTGAAAATGCTTTCTGTTGTAATAATACAACAAACAACAAGAAGGCAAAATGCCAAACACCATCAATCAACGTGGGAACTGGCTGGGAAAAAAAAAAACCCACAATCACAGTGTCACACTGAATCTTTGAACTTGCCAGAGGTCCAAACCTTGGCTAATGAGCCAAAGTAAGAGTCAGGCTTACAGATTTAGCTTCTAAGCAGTTTTAAAACAACTTCTAGGGGCAAAGGGGTGATACTTAAACACGGCGCCACAAGTAGTGAGTTCCTCTTGAGTTTATTTCTTTAGCATTAAATAACACTTATGTGACCTCATTTGTATGTCTCAATACTTCTATGATACACTGAATTGTTATTGTAAAGTTGATCCAAATACTGTGCCCCAATGGAAACTTATTTACTAACACTGCAATTGTCCTATGCATACATTGAACTTCAAGGCCACTCTTAATGTATGTAGAAAGTGGATAGGTATAGGGAGGAAATTCCTGGAATATGCTTCTTCTGTTCTTGTCAGAGACATTAGAAGCAAGAGAAGTGAAGCTGGATTTCTTAATGTATTCAGACAACCCTTGTTAATAGCTTAGAGCCTGAGCCAGGTTAATTGGCAATATTTTCATCTACAGAATATATATATATGCTGTAACAGTGCCTGGAACACAGTGGGCACTTAATATATGTTTTTTGATTGCTTGGTACCTTTTTTTTTTTAAGCAATTGGGGTTAAGTAACTTGCTCAAGGTTACACGGCCAGTTATTTCTGTGCTTGGTACCTTTAACACTTCTTTTGTGAGCTCTCGGGTGTTCTACTGCCTGTTGTAAACTTTCAGTATGATCTAAACTCCTGATAGAAGAGAAATCCTTCTGAATGATGCACTTGGATCCTGGCTCTCCTAAGGTGACAATAACATTGAGTAAGACTATTTCTCAATGGTACATTTTTTAGCATAAGCAGTGCTACTAAATCTTGCAGGAAGAAGATAAATCTCTGCTTAGCTGTATGTAGCATTTTTTCCCCCAAACAATTATGGCTTCATATCCCTTGGCTGTCTTAAAAGGACAATTTGCTGCAACAGCAAAGTCTTCACAAATAGAAGATAAAACCATAAAAAGGAAGATAGTTTCTACAGTCACAAGCAAAGAAGGATAGAGTTTATCGCCAGAATTCTCAAGGAGTCCCCAAATGCTCTGATTATACAATCAGAGTTAGCAAGAATTTACCAAGCACCTTTGCTATGCTCCTAAGAACTCTGGGGAATAAAGATGTATAAAATATGGATCCTACCCTCAAGGAACTTACAGTCTAGTTGAGGAGACAAGGGCCACAGGAACACAGGATCATAAGATTTAGAGAAATAATGGATTTTAGGGAACAACTATTTCCAAATCCTTATTTGAGAGATGAGAAAATCAGGGCTCAGACATCCTGAAGATCACAGAAGTAAGTAACTGTGCCAGGATTAGAACCCCTGTCCTTTTGTTTCAAATAAAAACTCAGATTTATATAATGCTTTAAAGTACATGAAATACTCTTTATAACAGCTCTTTAATAAGAGAGGTAGCATGAGTTATATTAGAAACATTTTATAGATTAATGAGATGAGGCTTGGTGATGTCAAGTCACTTTCTCCATCAAGTATCAGAGTAAGATATGACTTCAAATCTTCTCTGTTAAAAATGTCACCTTCCTTAGACATATAGATGTTTTAAATAGTTATAGAGCAGTAAAAGACCATTTAGTATGTGGTCAAGGGCCATAGATTGTGATGTCAGGAGTTAAGCAAAGGTAGAAGATGGAGTAGTATAGGTATCATATGTGTCTGTGTCAGAGCCATTCAATCCCATTCTACCAATCCCTACATCTCCATTCAGTTTTGCCAAAGGACTTAGGTTATATGGCATTTGTTGTTGTTTAATTATTTCAGTCATGTCCAACTATTTGTAACCCAATTTGGGGGTTTTCTTTGGCAAAGATACTACAGTAGTTTGCCATTTACTTTTCCAGCTCATTTTATAGATAAGGAAAACAAGGCAAAAGGGTTAAGAGACTTGTCCAGCATCACACAACTTGGTCAATGTCTAAGGCTGGATTTGAATTCATGAAGGTGCTATGTCCTGATTCCAAGCCCAGTGCTCTATCCATTATGATGCCTACCTGCATAGTAACAACTACCTTGAGAGTGAAATGGGGATTTAGGAGAATAGGATAGAACTGGAGATTTTCCTTTGTTATTAATTCCATCTCTCCCACTATGTAAGGCATTGTAACAGGTGTCATGATGAATAAGTTTCTTTTTAAAATGTAAAGAACTTTTAGCCCCATCTTTCTGCTATTACTTCATTATAGATCATCTGGTATTTTTATAATCATGGCATTTCATAGTTGGAAGGTACTGCAGCAACCTTCTAGCTCAGGTTATACTCCCTTAAAAATCTGCTGTGTAACAAGCCCAACAAGTGTCATCAGACCTGTGTTTGAAGACCATAGATGAGGAGGAACCCACTTGCCCTGAAGCTAGCTTCATTCTACTTTGCCAAAGTTCTAGTAATTCGAAAGGTTTCTGTACCTCAAGCCTAAGTTTGCCTCTCAGCAATTTCTTTATTTTTTTTTTTAAAGCAATTGGGGTTAAGTAACTTGCTCAGAGTTACACGGCCAGTTATTTCTGGGTGTGGTGCTAAGTATCTGAGCCCGGATTCGATCCCCAGGTCATCCCAACACTGGGGCTGGTGATGCTCTTACTCATTGAGCCACCTGGCCTCCCCTCCTCTCAGCAATTTCTACCTGTTGAGGCTGTTTCTGTCTTCTGGTGCCAAAGAGAACCAACCCATCTACTCCATCATTCACAGGCCTGACCTTGAAATACTTGAAAATGGCCATCACGTCCTTTTACCCAAGTCTTCTCTATTTAAGGCTTAACATCACCAGTTTTTTCAACTGATGCTTACAAGACATGGACTTGAGGCCCTTGACTATTCACTTAAAATCCATTTCTGTAGCAAGTTGGTGCTATACATTTTTTTTTTAACTAAGAGTTTATGATGGATCCTAGGTTGAGAGTCAGATGATCTGGGTTCAAATCTGTGCTCTGTCATTAACTTCCTGAGTGATTTCTGGGCTTTATTTTTTTCATTTGTAAAAGAAGAGGGTTGGACTAGATCAGAGGTGTCCAACATGCTGCCCACAGGCCTGAACATAGCCTATGATACTCTGCAGTGCAGCTGAATTAGAATGAAATGCAATGGGGGGAAAATTTAACAAAAATAAAGTACAATAAAAATAGATAATATTACATTTTAAAACTAAGTCAAGATGTAGGCTGCAGGGAGGATTAGCAGCCCCCATTTCTATTTGAGTTTGATGTCACTGGATCAGATAACTATTAAAGCTGCTTTTATCACTATCTTGTCCTTTACATAGATATTAAAGGAAAGAAAAGTCTGTGCATACCTGTTCATTTCCTACTATTCCCTCTTCCATCTTGGTCTCATTCATCATTGCCTTCTCTGAGAGATGAGAAAGGATAGAAGTCTCTTGCTTCAGATTGATAAATTATGCACACAAGGATTTTATAATATTGTAGTTCCGTGTTTTCAATTATGTCTGACTCTTTGTGATCCCATTTAGTGTTTTCTTGCCAGAGATACTAGAATGGTTTGCCATTTCCTTCTCCAACTCATTTTATAGATGGGGAAACTGAGGGTTAACTGACTTGCCCAGAGTTACACAGCTATTAAGTGTTTGAGGCTGGATTTGAACTCAGGTATTCCTGATGCCAGGCCTGGCACTCTATCCACCACACCACTCAGCTGCCCACAAAACATCCTGGTTGTAAATATTATTGACAGTAGACAAATGAGGTAGAGAATGAAAATAAATGGGTTTTAGGAAACTAGACTCAATGTTTCCATTTTTTCAACGAGCAAAAAATATATATTACAACTTAAGCTTCTCCAGGAATGTCACCCAATACAAACTCAGAGTTGAAAACTGATGTACTACTTTGGCCAGAGATGAAAATTTTTCCTCTAATCCTTCTATCTGAAGCAGATGTCTATTAAAAAATGTAATCTTAGAAGACCGTAGTATTTTCTCTAAAGCTACTGGGATAGGCAATAGATTTCAGCTCTTTGTGGCCAGGGACTTCTATAGCATATCACGTGGGCAGAATGTGTAAAGAAGTATGTGGATTAGTATGCTTATTCATACCCTTGCATAAAGATAAGAATAAATTGTTAAAGTTTTTATCAATATGTTCTGGATCAGTATCATCTATTTTTTCAGATATCTCTCCCTCACACATTCCCGAAAGCCACCTTCCATATAATATCTAAACAATTTTAGGACTTGAAGGGACCTTAAAAAAATCTAGCTCAATACCCTCATTTTACAAGTGAGGAAACTGAGGCTCAGAAAATGTACCATAGGGAGATGATTAAATAGATCTGCTATGGGAGTTTGGAATGTGTATTTATATACTTCTAGTGATCTTCAGCAGTATAACATCAGGCACATACAGAATCCATTTGGGGTTCTGTAATGTTACCCTTTTGCCTCTGGGTAAGGCAAAGAAGCTAACTACCCTGAACTAACACAAGCTACACATATGCAGAGTTCTGTGGTCAATAATGTATGAATTATGAATGCTAATAAGACATCTCAAGGTCATTAGGAAGTGGTAAGATACCAAACAGACAATCTGAGTGTTGAATAAAGTTAAAAGACCTAGGGAAAATCCCATAGGACATTTGCTAGGCCCCTCTGGAGGATTAATGGGAGGAAGTAAATGGATGAGTCACACATAGGATGAGAAAGCCTGGATCGCTTGCAATTTGCACCACTGGAGGCAATCCTCATGTCCACCAGATTAGAGTCACCTTAAAGTACTGGGGTATATTGGAAGAGATGACTTCTCATTCTATATGTTACAATTATTTGGAAAACACAATGGATTCAGTCTGTAATTGACACTCATCAAATATATCTAAGAAGGGGAAATTGTACATAATATGTACATGAAAGTTAATATTTTTCTCTCTGATGATGCCATTTTAGGTGACATGAATATGATAGAGTTGACTAAATTCAGAAAACCATTTGGCCTTCTAAGTAAGACAGAACCTCCTATACTGTATCTCCATTAAGGTTATTTTTTAAAAAAATTGTGTTCAATGGGATGTTCCATTTACGTCTAAGCTGGATATAATAATAATAATAGCCAGTACTGATAGAATATTTTTTATTATTTTTTTTGCTTTTTGGAGGTCACATGGCTAGTTTTTGTGTTAAGTGTCTGAGGCCACCTTTGAACTCAGGTCCTCCTGACTCCAGGGCCGGTGCTCTATTCACTGCACCACCTAGCCACCCCATGATAGAATCCCATTATGTGACCGAGTCCTCATAGCCACTTTGTGATCAGATGTCACTGTTATCTTCATTTTACAATGACTTGCATAAGATCATATAGCGATTAAGTATCTAAAGCAAGATTCAGGTCTTGTTTAAAAGGATGGATTTAAAATCAGATACAAAATCTACTTTATATATGATAAGTCTGAAGTTAAGAAAGATGTTTTCAATGCAGAGGGTTTAGATGCTACCAGAGATATACTACAGGGTCAAAGAAATGGGGGTAGCAACCTAGTCTACAGGCTATCTGATATATAACCCTAAAGTAATCTAATCAAGGACAGCTAGGTGGCTCAATGGATAGAGTGCTAGGCCTAGAGTCAGGAAGGGCTCATCTTTATGAGTTCAAATCACCTATTTGCCTCAGCCTCCTCTTTGGTAAAATGAGCTGGAGAAGGAAATGGCAAATCACTCCAGTATCTGTCTAGGAAATGAAGATGACAGGATTGAACTACAACAAATCTAATCAAACATCTGAAAGAAATCTACAGAAATAATTTCTTCTATTTACCATATCCTGGTAGGGCTAATCCTGAATAATTCATGGTAGTTTAAAGATCTCTAAAAGAGGAGTCCTTTCAATGACTGATTTCTTTTGCCTGGGGCAACAACAATGCCCCAGTCTTGACATGCTGATGCCTACCCCTCCCACACTGCCAAGACTTCAAAACTGCAATTGAAGAACTTTGGTGTCAAGATTTCTTTACCAGAAAATTCCTTCTTTCCATTCAGTACAATCTCTAAATCTTTAGGTAGTGAAAAGCTCTACAAGGTAGGAATAGGGGGAAATATTAGGGGAGAAAGAATAACAACAGAGTTCTGAGACTTAGGCTAAACAGGATCTACCCAAAAAGTGATAAAAGTTCTTTTCATTAATTTAAATGAAAACGACAACTAATGAGGGATCAAAGGGGAGGGATAAAAATTACACAAAGGCTATTAACTTAAACACATGAAATAATGTGTAATTTAAAACCATTAAAATTTTCTGAAGTAGAAACACAACTAAGGAATCAACATCTTTCTTAATGGACAGTAAAAGTTATAGACACCAAACACTTCCCATTATCTATTAACTTATTCAAGCAAACTGGTTTATAGGATAAGCCTGGCCATAAATGGATCAGAAACATTAAGTCTTTGGCCTTAGGTGAACGCCCCTGAGAGGAGATCAGGATTTGGAACAAAGTGTCCATCAAAAATCTATGTCTTGGAATATTAGAACTCCTGGACAACGTTTAGACTGGGAGTGAACCCCAAATTCAAACTAAAGTAACCATGGACTTTCTGTTTCAAAATGTGCAACCTCTGTAAGATATTGAGAAGACTACCTCATATAAATGCTCTGAATAGTTGGACCTACTCCAAATTTTGCATACCTTTTTATTAGATAAAAACAAACTTTTCAAGGAAAGCAAAGCTGATAAGTCATATCATGAACAAAATGAAGATTTAAGCTTCTATTTGGGATTTACTTGATAAAATAAGAACAGTTTGGCCCACTTATTTGGGGAAGGGGGAGATGAAACTATAATTACATATATAAACATACATATATACATACATTGAGAGAGAGAGAAAAAAGAGAGAAAGAGTGCATACTTTTGAATTTAAAAAAAAATATTAAGGCAAAGAAGGCAATGCAATAATTATTTATACGAGGAAACTTGTCCAAGATCATAAAGCTAGTAAGTATCAGAGCCAATATTTGAACTCAGATCTCAGGAGTTCAAGACAAGTATTCTTTCCACCACACCATATGGCCTTCCAGAATAATACTGCAATAAAACCCTGGATTATTGGCTGTAAGTGTGAGGGGGACTGAAGGGAAGAGGGAGAATTCAGGGTATCCCTGATCAATTGGTTCCCCTCCCCCATTTTCCCATCCAGCTGATAGAATCACCAAGAGCCAAAGTGAGTGACTTGACCAGCAGACATGCTGCATTCAGAGGGGAGCAGCATAAAGACATGAGACAACAGAAGACTTTAAGGACCTACTGAGCTCAAGGTGTACATTTCTTTGACCTCATTTATTCTCTATTTGCGTGCTCACTCTTTTCACTCCTGTGCATTCCTGGAGGAAGGTGTGCCAAATTCATGGAGGCAGCTACTGATTGACTGTTTAAAGGTAGCCCTTTGCTATTTGTTTCAGACTAAGTGACTATATAACTCTGAACTGTTTTGGGGGTGGGGTGGGGTTAATTCTAAGACTTTGCAAGTGGCTGAACTGAATTGACAGGCATTCTTTAGAAACCAATGGGAATGAAGCACCTCTCTTCACTAGGGAGCCCATGAATTTCCAGTCTCAGGATGATGAGTCACAAGTCTGCACTTGGATTGATCCCCTCACTCTGGGGGTCAATTCCTTTTAACTACAGGTTTTTCCTATAATCATAAAAAATTAATCCATGGGCAACAATTAGTCAAGACCATTCCAGTATCCTGAGAATAACAGGTCTAAAAAAGTCATGAGGTAATAACAGTAAATTCTGTTTGATATACTATAATACAACATCATAGATAAGGTGTTGATTACTCCCATTTCTGCCTTTGCAGTTTGTCTAACTAGTTTCCGTGAGCACAAACCTTAAAATAAGAAATAATTTGGCACTCCTCTTCAAAGACCCTTACCTTTCTTCCCCTTCTCCCTCTCATTTCCCAAACTTGTTTGGGAAAATATATCTGAAGACAAAATGTTTTAAGTGCATCTCTCTCTCTCTCTCTCTGTCTCTCTTTCTCTCTCTCTCTCTCTGTCTCTCTCTCTCTGTCTCTCTCTCTGTCTCTGTCTCTCTCTCTCTTTCTGTCTCTCTCTCTCTCTCCCTCTTTTCCTCCTTTCCCCCTTCTTTTCTTTCTTTGCTTTTTTTTTTTTTTTAAAGAAATGTTGTTATGCAATGTGTATCGGATGCCAAATTTAGAACTATCTTCTCAATTCCTAGTTCAGGCTTCCTAAAACATGCATGTACTTTAAATAAGTACTACATAAGAATAACTCACATTTATACAACTTTTTAAGTTTTACAAAGTTTTTTCCTCACAACAACCTCATGAGTCATAGTCCAAGCATTATCATTGCTACTTTGCAGATGAGGAATGAGGCAAATAGAGGTTGAGACTTCCGAAATGGGGTCACATAAAGTCGGACATGACTGAACAACAACAAAAAATAAAGCTAGCTAATATTACTTTGCAGGTCTTAAACAGTCAGAGAAGATTTCAGATAAAATTTGATAGGACAATTCAAGACAAAAGGATCCTCCAATTGTTGAGGCAAGAGCTGGGCCATATCCAATAATGAACAGGGCCCAGAAACAGAATGCATGTAAAAATGTGAGTAGGGAAAGGACATCTACTTAAGAGGAGTGTGGCTACCCAAGTGGGGCATGGTCCTTAAATTTCATGATATGTGTGAGAACCTATCTAGTAGAAATCGTAATAATATCTAGAATTTACATAGCTCTTTAATGTTTGAAAAGCATTTTACAAATATTATTTCATTTGATCTTCACAACAGACATGTAAGTTGGGTGCTATATTACTCCCATTTTTTAAATGAGGAAACTGAGGCAGAAAGAGGCTAAATGACTTGCCTGGTAAGTGTTTGAGGTCAAATTTGAATTCATCCCGGTTCTGTCTCTTCATTCAGCAACCCACAGAGTAACTTATCCTAATTAATACATTAATTAAATGAATATCATGTTTCGTTACATTATGGGGAAATGAATTTAAGAGATACAAGTCATATCAGGTTTCTGAGCCTGAGCTCATTAGAACCCAGAATCATACCATGACTTTTCTAATATGTGGTCTAAGTCATCTGGAAAAAAATACAGCAAGGAACAAGCATAATGCTCCTATAAATTAAGGATGCTTCATAAAATCACTACTGTTTTTCCAGCTCAGTAATGGAAATTTATATGGTATCAAGTAGTGGGGAGGTTGAACAGTTTAGGATTCAGCATATCCTAATGCAACCTTACAATAAAGAATAGTTATATTAAGCATTTCTATAGTGCCTTTCTTTGTTGCTCAAGCCAGAAATGGGGCACAGGGAAGGGCAGCTACTCCTGGACTAGATTAAGCTGTTGGGAAAGTGAAACTTGGTTTACTTTCCTCAGGCCACAGAATGAATACAGTGGGGGCACCAAGGAAGCCAAGCCAACAGAGTGATGACTAGGCCAGTGCTTTTCCCAAACATCTTGCCACCACTAATTAACCAGGCTGACCCTGGTAATTAATACTTGCCTGCATTTTCACTTTACTTTGTCTTTCCAGAGATTTCTGCAATGCCCACTGAACATTGACTGTTCTAGAAGGCTTAATAATTAAATGGGAACCCCCACCTATTCCCTCTAGGACAAAAACAACAAAAAAACAAACAAAAACCCCTTACATTTGTATAGCATTTTCTGGTTACAAAACATCACATTATTTACTCTCCTTCCAGCCAAACTGACTTATTTGCTGTTCCCTGCACAATGATGGTATTTCAGCGCCTGCTTTCATGCCATCTCTAGCTTGGAACCCACTGTAACTCCTCACGTCCCTGCTAACTTAGAATCCTCAGCTGCCTTCAAAGTTCACCTGAAACGCCACCTTGAATAGAAAGCCTTTCTGGGTCCCCATAATTGTCACTGCTTTCTCCCTACACAAATTATCTAGCACTGACTTACCTCTGTACACACTGTATCCCCCTCTAGGATGTAAGCATCTGGAAGGGATCAATTATTCCATTATCGTCTTCCTATATCCACTGTATATTTGATGAGAAAACTGGATTTGTGATTTTAACAATGTAGGAAGTTCCTGGCAAGGAACTCCTTGCACCAATGCAGGTCAATGCTTTCTCTGTAGCTTAAAGTCTTAGAGATTTGATGAGAAGGTGAGTCATTTGCTCAGGGTTACGTATGCTTGTTGAATTGAACTTGAATTATGAACCCATCTATAAAAGGTAGATGATTGATTTATCCCAAGGTCATAGACCCAAGTGGCACCTGTGAATCTCTAATCTTGATTTTCTGATTCCAAAACCACTTCTCTTTCCACTTCCCTAGACCTTGTATGATAGCCTAGTGGTTAAGATTCTCCTAGAGAATGAAGACACAAAGAGCAGCAACAATGTCAGGCACATAAATGCTTGTTGATCAGCTCATTGAAATTCTTTGCAAACAAAATCAAGTAGAAAGCTGCTTATTAATATATCTACTGTTGGAAACAACTTCTTTCTTTTAAATGGATCCTATTTCTTTCCTTTTCACTAAAATACTACTGATGTCTGGCTCGCTGTGGAGTAGAGTCTTCAAAGGCATCTCTTAGTGGCAGGTTCTCACTAGGTAGAAATGTTTCAAAGCACATCTGTTGTCTGAAGATCAGCCCAAGTGCTTTATCACTAAGGGACTGACCACCATGTGAAGATTCTTTACTAAGGGACTGACTCTCTACTGAGGTTGTGGTAGAGAGACTGAGATTAGAGAGAATTTACATGAATGAAATTAAGGACTTTTTAAATTACTGAATTATCTCTTCTCCAATTACAAAACTATATAATCTATATAGTTATATATAAAACTATATAATCTATA
>NW_027185799.1:11011515-11028602 GCF_028583685.1 Petaurus breviceps papuanus
AAAACTATATAATCTATATAGTTATATATAAAACTATATAATCTATATAGTTATATATAAAACTATATAATCTAGTTATATATAAAACTATATAATCTATATAGTTATATATAAAACTATATAATATATAAATATTATTTATATATTAAAATATATGTAAATTTATATATATATAACTATAATCTATCAGAACATACTCACACACATATGTATATATGTTCATTGATTTGGAAATTTCCTCTAACCATAGACTGTAATGCATCCATCTCTGTTCATTCTGGACAACTCTTGCCCATATCTTCCCATAAATTCAATATAAGTGGCCCACCTCATGACCTGGAAGCCTTCTTCACTGTCTACTTGACATAGTGAGGATACCAGTGGAATACTCAGTGTCCATCTGACATCTTCTCTCATCATGTGATCAACCTATTTTCTATCCCTAGTATAAATTTTTCTAATGACATCTTTTATTTTGGTTATTCTTTAAAGTTCATTGGCCCTTCATACACTTCTCTAGTAACCTCTTTATGAAATATAATTTCATTTCTTTGGATACTATCATGCTCCATGTCTCATTGTCATATAACATCATCAACAAAATATTGCTATTAAAAAGATGGGTCTTTGAGAGAAATTTGCAAGAGATACTATCGTGTTTTCTTAAGGCAATATAATCTCTCTCTTCTTCTTCCTTCTTCTCCCCCTACTATCAAATTCTGGGCCTGACTCATCCAGTTGTACTATCTAGTACAGAGGCTGGCTCATAATGATAAATAGGTGCTTATTATATACTTGTGGGCTAACTGATTGGCTCTGTCTATTCTACATGTATATCCTAAAGGGCAAGATCTATAGGTTGTCTGCATATCAATAATCTGGGCAAAAGCCATTCTTTATCACCTTGGTCTTTCCTGCATGGATGGTCAAACCAAATCTTTTTGAGTGATTATGAATCTTCCTCTAGGAGGCTCTGCAACATCCTGGGGTTTGAATATGACTTAAAAACAACATGGGGGTCTCAAATTGAGCTATGGAACAGTTTTATCATAGGAGACCAAAGATGCTGTATTACTCTGTAGATTATGAACGAATTTTCTTGTGCAGGAATCACACTATTGACTGTATGTAGCTTGAGATCAGGAACCAAGTCTTACTTATTTGTTGACATTTCTTGGTGCTAGCAAAGTGTTCTACACAAAACAGGTGCTCAATAAACATGCCTAGTCAATAACACATTTTGTTGGATTAGGAACTGGTTGAATGGATACACCAAATGAGTGGTTTTTAATGAGTCCATTGCAGCAACTATCAACAAGTATTTATTGAGTGCCTACTATGTGCAAGGCATTGTTGCTGATTCTGGTGGGTGTGGGGAGGAGAGTTGTCACATTTGAAAGAAATGTATATCCGTATGAAGCAGTACTTTGATATTAACAATTGATTCTAGTTCCTTCTGGGGGAAAAATGCATTGATTTGAAATGCTAGTTAATGTTTTTACTGAGTGATTTTTAACAAAGAGGTCTACTTCCATAAAGAAGCATTATTTTGTGGGAAAGTATACTGAACTTTGTTTTATTTTTAGCCATGCATATGAGAAGCCTGACTGTGGACCACATGCCCATAACCATTACCTGATGTGATGTTGTGTAATAGCTTAGTCATTTGCTCTTCAATTAAATTCACGTCAGGTTTAGAAATTTACAAAAATGTAAAAATTTTCCTAACTTTGAAACTGGAATTGTGCCAATTCATCCTTATCATCTGGTGGTTTCTCTCAGGGGTAAGAGATCTGGATGTTATTTGTTGAAAGACATCTTATAAATGCATGGAGGAGAAGCAGAAATGGGGGCTGTGCAATGGGATGGGGGTAGGATGTCTGCACACTATAAATTTGCCATTGGAATATGCTATGATTTGATAATGTTGAGCTGAAGACTAAGAATATATGAAACCATGAAAGATACACACAAAGCATTATTGTCTGGTTCTGAAATATCAAATATACAAGGCTAAAGTTGTAGCAAGGAAGGAATGGATTGAAGAAAATAAGAAAAAAATCTAGAGACTTGTTAATGATCTACATTTTTTTGAGGGGGGGATGCTAAAGTTATCACTGTTTGGTAATCCCATTTTACCATCAGCTTGGACACTGATTTAATACACGAGTGCTCATCATTCTTATATATGCTGTACACCATGGATCACACTTGGTGGTTGTTGTTTGTCAGATGTATCTGACTATCTGTGTCTCCATTTGGGGTTTTCTTGGCAGAGATATTAGACTGGTTTGCCATTTCTTTCTCTAATTCATTTCGTAGATGAGGACCTGAGGCAAACAGGGTTTAGGGATTTGCCCAGGGTGACACAGCTAGGAAGCGTCAGAGGCCATATTTTGAACTCATGAAGATGAGGCTTCCTTACTCCAGGCCTGACAATCTATCTACTATACCCCCTAGCTGCCATAGAGCAAACTGAGGTACATTAAAAAAGAAAACAAACCCAAACAAACAAAAAAAAAAACCCCAAACACTTGCTTATTTGTGCTGTCTCATGAAAAGAAGTGCAGAAATATGATTGAAGTATCATGTAGGCATGTGGTTATAAATGTACATTTTATATACATTATAGAGAGATTAGACAGATGCTTTTGAAAATGTCATAACGTTAAATTTTTAATTGAATTCTAATTCTATCAAAATAAGATTGCTCCACTAATATCCTCCTTGGTTTTTCATCACAGTATAGAGGTAACCTTAGATTCTTAAACACTTTTCTAATAAAGTACAATCAAGAGTTCTTAATCTCTCTCTCCCTCTTCCTCCCTCTCTTCCTCCCTCTCTCTCTCCCTCTCCCTCTCCTTCTCTCTCTCGCTGTCTGTCTCTGTCTCTCTGTCTCTCTCTGTGTCTATCTCTGTCTCTGATGGACTCCTTTGACAACCTGGTAAAGCCTTTGGATCTGTTCTCAGAAAAATGTATATAGATAGATAATAGGCAAGTCTAAAAGACCATTGCTATTTACATTTACAGTTTCCAAACAACTTTGTAAGGTAAGTTTGCTAATAGTATTATTATCCTTATTTTACACATAAAGATCCTGAAGGTCTGAGAGGTGAAACTGAGATTTTGTGGTTTGCCCAGGATCACACAGCTAGGGAGTGTCTAAGGCAGGATTCAACCCAGACCCACAGACCATGGGTTCCCAGCAACATTCTTTCTACTATACTCAGCATCTAGCACATGAGGAAGAATCTAAACTAAGCTCAGGAAGGCTCATCTCAAGAATATTGGCCACTAGGTGATGTATTTTTGGTCATATCACCTCATGAAGGCTGTATACCAAGTCAAAGTTATGATGAGGTTGTGACCTGCAGTCCTGAAAAGTACACTCATATTGATGAAATCATGTACATAAAATATTTACCAAATAATAAGTTTACCAGAGTAAACAGAAGACAAGATATTGATTTTATTCATTCAATGTAGGTCTTAAAGGGATTGGGTGGTGCAGTAGATAAGAGTTTTGGGGAAGGAGTCAGGATGCTTTGAGTTCAAATGTGACTTCAGAGACTTATTAGTAGGGTGACCCTGAGCAAATCACAGAACTTCTGCCTGCCTCAGTTTCCTCAGTTGTGAAATGGAGATAATTACCTATGTTCCAGGATTGTTGTGATAATATTTGGAAAGCAGTTCACATTACAGATGGTTTAAAAATGTTTATTTCCTTCCTTTATTCACTGAGGATGCTGTGGAATGGCAAAGGTATTTTCATATGCCTTCAGAAATAAAAAGATTAGTCTTCTATTGCTCCTTAATTATCTGTAGCTGGCAGGCTTACTTAGTTAGAGAGCATTGTGCTAATGAGGTCAAGCTTGTGGTCCCTACTCCCATAAGAGCTACTTAGCTTCTCTCTGACTCTACTTTTATCCCAAGCCAGCTGTCTCACCGTGGAGGCCATTGATCTCCAGGGGGTCAGTTAATGAGGTAGATTCAGCATAAATGAAACTCCTATTGACAAGTAGTTGTCAATGTCATCTTTATGTGAGAGAGGGCATGTTTTAACAATCTAGGAACCAGTGTACTTCCCAGAACTGGACTTATATAGTGTGGATGTTCTTCTACAGATAAAAAAAGATTTACATTTCATTTTGATTACATGTTGCTTTGTAGTTTAACTATGGTAGCAAGTTTTACTAGTATTCAAAAAGTATAACATATAATAAAAGTTTGTGGAAAGTGTAAGCCTTCCAGAAAAAGAAATACACAAGTTAATTATTTTTCTGATTTTTGCCAGATTTGAAAATGTCACGTGTCAATACATTCTGTCTCCCTCAAAAAAATATTGAAATGATATGTGGGTCAGTATCTTTTTTCCTTTTATTTTAAATTCCCCATCCAGCAAGTCACTAAAAGCACTTGCTTTAATTTTGTGGGACCTAAAGAGGGACATATTTTTTGCAAGCATATTGTTATTGGCACTTTTATTCCTTTAGTATTATCAGAGAAAAAAGTTACTTGAGAAGAGAATCTCAGGTTAGAACTTACAGCTCAAATTCAACACTTTTATTTTACAAATAGGGAAAAAGAGATCTACAGAGGTCAAGTGACTTGCCCACAGTCAAAATGGTGCCTACGTAAAAAGCAAAATTAGAATTTGAACTGAGGTCCTCTGATGCCAATTCCAGTGTTCTCCCCACTTAATCACTCCTATAAGAACTCACTCACAAAAGTCTGTAGCTTAGAGTCTTAATTTACTTGGAAAGGTCTATGTTGTCTTAAGGGGGTGGGTACCCACTTCACCACTACAGGGCATAACCTAATTATTATTTTTTTTATTTCCATATGTCCTCCATAAGGGAACTAACCAAACTCTTCCTTTAAGTTAACTTGACATTTGGTGGAAGCTGTTCAGTATTTGGGCTACCCGTCTGTTATCCTTCAGTCTTATTTAATGATCCATATACCCCCTTTTTCAGGTCACACTTATCCCTAGTATCTTTTATGTCACTTCTCCTTTGAAAGTCATCATGGGTAACATCTTATAATCTATTCGGATTTGTCATGATTCATGCCATTGTATTTACAGTCACCTGGAATTTTTATCCTCCTGACACTTACAGTCACCTGGAATTTTTATCCTCCTGACACTCTGCATTTTATTTCATTGCCTTGGTTCTTGAAAACTATGCCAATGGAATACAAGGTCTGGTAGGTTCTACCATGTTGCAAAGACCTAAGTAAAGTCCTGGCAATGGACTGTCTCCTCTTTGAGGTACAAATTAGTGAATTACAGAAAGTCTCATCATCACAGGGTGATGAATTTTTTTTGGCAGTGGTGACAATTTGCTAAGTGATCAAAATGCCATTCTGAGTTACCAATAGCAGAAATATTTGGTCCTTGGCTGAGCAAGAAAATTTTATTTGAGGTTTTCATTTATTCTTAAATTCCCTCTCAGTTTCTCATCTCAAGTGACAGGCTCTACCAACAATAATATTCGTGTCACTGAGTTTTCTTCAGGGACCAGATGGGAATTCATGCATTTCTTATTAGTTTCATGAGACATATTTTGGCTTTTCTTCACAGATCATTTATGGATGTCAATCTAAAGACATCAGTCAACAAAACTATTGAGATTTCCCATATTGGGCTTTTCAGTGTGATACCATCAAATAAGCCTTGCAGTGCTATCACCACATACATTCAAGCATTACAGATTTAGGAAACTGGAAACCCAAAAGGAAGCAAATAAATGAATCATGAAGGGAGTTAACATCTACCCCTCCTTTATACACACCAGTACATCCTCAGAAAATGGTTATCTGGCCATTGCTTGAAGACCTCTAATGTTGAAGAAATAACCACATCTCTGGAAAGCCCATTTTATTTATAGACAGCTCTAATTATTCAAAATGTCACCCAAATCTTCTCTGCAACTTCTACTCACTGCTCTATGAAGGTGAGAAGAAAAGGTCTAACCTTTCCTATTTATGACAGCTCTTCAAATGACAAACCCTGAAGCAGGTACCATATCCCAATGCAAGTTAGGTGGTTAGTAAATTTTCCCTAAACTGAATTGTTGAAAAGTCCCTTCTTTAATCCTTAAGATTAAATTCTTCAGAGTGGGCATCACCATTTCCTTGAATCAGTTCTCCTATTACACATTTTCCATTCTCTTCATCTTATAGGTAGTCTTTCTTTAGGGGCATCCCAATCATTAAATATAATTTCTTGGATGTGGTGATCAGAAAGAGACACAATATGTGATGTGTCTCTTGGAATGTGTTCAGAACAGGATAAAGTAGAATAAGAAATTCTTTGGACAATGGATCATGACAAATTTAAATTTAGGACAATTAGGGAAGATTTTTTATGTGTTCTATTTTATGTTTTTTATGCATAGCAATTTTACATAATTATAAGTAGTACTACTTATAACTATAAGTATAAGTTGCACTAATTATAAGTAGTACTTTTCACTGACAAATGATATCTTTTATTGAAAAAGAATATTTTAGCAATTCTGATTTTATGGTTTGGGGGTAGCTATAGAAATAGATCATACAGTTGGAAAATGTGGTAATTACTATTGTAAGAAAAAAGTTTTTCTATCATTAAATTCTACGCTTGTTTCCACTAGTCCATGATGTTGATTCTTCATCTTTCATCTGCATTCTGACTATAGACCCAATACTCAGCTTTTCCAAATATAGGTTAAAGTAAAGATTCCTATTCACTTATTAATAGTCTGGTAACACAAACTCTGTGGTTGGTAATGACATTAAAAAGGTACTTCTATCTTCTCTTGAAAAACTTAATGAAGGAGAATGTATTGTGTTTTCTCCTCTGCCCTCCTCTCCTCCCTCCCTCCACACACACACACACACACACACACACACACACACAATCAATCAATCTTCCTCTCCCTCTCTCCTCTTGTCCTTCCCCTTCTCCTTTCCTTCTCTTTCTTTATCTGAAAAGCACCTGGTAATCTTTGAAGATACATATTCACCCACAATGCTATTCATGCATTAGCACTACTATTGCTGTTATTAAAATAATTATATTGACAAACATTGGTAACAACAGTTGACATTTATGTGGTATTTTTAAGCTTACAAAATATTTTCCAAACACCGTCTCTTAGGAATCTCACAGCTACTCTGTAAGGAGGGTAACTACTATGTATGGGTAGTGTCCTTATTTTACTGAGGAGGCAATTGAAACTCAGAGAGATTCAGTGACTTGCCTGGTGCCCCACAGCTGGTGAGTCTCAGAGGTGTCAAAGGAGAAGTCCCCCCCCCCCAAATCTAGAACTCCATCTACTAAATCATGTTATCTCTCAACGCATGAAAGACTAAAATACTGTCAATGATAATTCTATTACTAATTAGAAATTCCTCCTTTAGGATTAATATTAAAAATAAATGGATGCATTTCTCTGGGTAGTGAGAAAAATCCTGCCTTCCAACCATTACCATAAACACTTTAAGCCTCCTTGCAAGTCCAATGGTCTTAGTGAGTTGACTTGGCCAATAGTGCTAATTAGCAAGTGGCCCCTCCTCTAGTGATAAACATCTCCAAGTTTAGTTTGGCTGGTCCTTGAAAGACATAATCATAGTCTATTACTGAGTTCTTGCTCAAAGCCTTTCCAACTGAGTTGGAGTTGCCAGACCTTGTTAAAAATTAACCCTGATTTTTCATTGCAAACTTAAGAGAAATTGCTGCATGTGTGAATGTGTTTGAGTGTGAGTGTGTGTGTGTGCTCATGCATAATTTGTATGTGTGATTTGGAAAAATACTATTTCTTTCTAGTAGTGTCTTCCCCTCTGAAATTACTTGCATTTGCTCTGTATACAAAGTATCTCAAAAGTAAGTCTAAAGCCTACTTTAAAGTTTAAAACTACACTAAGACTTTTGGGACCCACTGTACATGGTAAGTATGTATAAGCGTGTGCTAAGTATGTATTTAGTTATTTGCTTGCTAACTCTTCCTTTGAATATGAGCTCCTTGACAGAAGACTAGTATTTGCCTTTGTTTGTAACACCAGTGCTTAGCTTAGCCCAATGCCTGGTATAAAGTAAGTACTTAATAAATGTTTCTTGATTAATTATTTTAATTTAATATAGTATCTAGGCATCGTAGAGAACAGAAACTTAATCCTATTATTCATTGAGAGACCTTAAACTAATTGGGTCTTTTCTGTCTCTGGAAACGGGACAAAATGATTTGTATGACCCAAGCACATTAATCAATCTTACACAATAGAAAAGCAGAAGGGTAATGGAGTAAGAGAAGGGTTATTGTTCATTTGTTTCAGTTATTTCCAATTCTTTTTTTTTTAAGCAATTGGGGTGAAGTAACTTGCTCAAGGTTACACGGCCAGGTGCTTCTGGATGGGTGCTAAGTGTCTGAGCCCGGATTCTATCCCAGGTCATCCCGACTCTGGGGCCAGTGCTCTTACTTGCTGTGCTACCTGGCCACCTCATTTCCAATTCTTCATGACCCCATTTGGGTTTTTGGGTTTTTTTTTTTGGCAGAGATACTGAAGTTGTTTGCCATTTCCTTCTCCAGCTCATTTTGCATGTGAGGAAACTGAGGGAAACAGTGTTAAATGACTTGTCCAGGGTCACATAGCTAGCACTATAGCCACCGTACCACCTTCCTGCCCCTAAGAGAAGGGGGAGGGTGATAAAAGGGAGGGCAGATTAAAGGAGGAAGTGGTGAGAAACAAAAGAGACTTCTGAGGAGGGATGGGGAGGGGGGGGAGAGACAGAGACAGAGAGAGAGAGAGAGAGAGAGAGAGAGAGAGAGAGAGAGAGAATAGAAAAAAATTAGGATGGAAACAGTAATCATAACTATGAATATGAATGGGATGAACTCACCTATGAAATGGAAATGGAAGAATTGATTAGAAATGAGAATCCAACAATATGTTATTTATAAGACACATGTTTGAAGCAGAAAGTCACACATAGAATTAAAATAAGGGCCTTGGACAGAATCTATTATGCTTCAGCTAAAGTAAAATATTTAGGTGTAGCAATCATTATCTCAGACAAACCAAAAGCAAAAAAGAGATCTAACTAAAAGAGATAATTGGGCAGCTAGTGTGCACAGTGGACAGAGTAACTGGCCTGGAGTCAGGAAGACTCATCCTCCTGAATTCAAATCTGGCCTCAAACACTTACTAGCTGTGTGACCTCTGGGCAAGCCATTTAACTCTGTTTGCTTTAATTCCTTATCTGTAAAAATAGCTAGAGAAGGAAAAGGCAAACTGCTACAGTGTCTTTGCCAAGAAAGACCTAAATGGGATCACAAAGAGTCAAGTATGACTGAAAAAATGACTGAACAACAACAAAAAGAGATAATCGGGGAAGCTACGTTTTGCTAAAAGGTACCATAGACAATGAAGGAATATAAAAAATTATGGTATGTTTCTCTGAAAAAGGTCTCATTTCTCAAATACATAAGGAATGGAATTGAATTTATAAAAACAAGGGCCATTTTCCAATTGATAAATGGTCAAGTGATATGAACAGGTAGTTTTCAGAAGAAATCAAAGCTCTTTGTAGTCCTGTGAAAAAATACTCTAAATTGCTACTGATTAGAGAAATGAAAATTAAAACATTTCTGAGGTACCATTTCACACCTATCAGAAATGACAAATGTTGGAGGCTACATAGGAAAACAAATCCATTAATGAATTGCTGGTGGAGTTGTGAACTGGTCCAACCATTCTGAAGAACAGTTTGGACCTATACCCAAAGGGCTATACAAATTGCGCATACTCTTTGACCCAGCAGTACCATCATTAGGTCTGTATCCCAAAGAAATCAAAGAAAAAGGAAAAGTACCTATGATGTACAAAAATATTTCTAGCAGCTGTTTCAAAATGTGTACCAAACTCAGTGATAGCCTGTGTGTTTGTTCTCTCCAAAGTCCTAAAGACAAGTTGGTACTTCACTTACTTGCTGCTGAGGCAGCGTCTTAGTGAATAGGAGGCTCCTCCTCCACAAGTTCGGGAACATTCACTCCATGGACCCCAGGCATCCCACAATGTATCCCGGTCTTCCTCAGATCTCGCTGTCCTGGAACTCTGAAAGAGACATAACATTTTCAATGGTGTGTATCCCAATACTTGTCAAAGAATTTTCAAACACTGAGTAGCCTCAAACCCATCTTAAAATGTAATTTATTAATTTAGTTTAGAATTGGGAGGCACTTTTCAAGTACACAGACCATTGTATCTGGTAGCACACATGCAATAATCACTTGAGGATTAGCAGATGTCACTGGGTATCCAAACTTGCATATGTTTCCAGTGTCCAGGTTTATTAATAAAATTCAACACTTCTATAAAATCTGTGAATGTTCTATAAAGGTGCTAGCGATGCTCTCTGTTTTTCCTATAGCTAAAAATTCATGGGATGGATGCATCTACAACCTCCTTTGCAAATAGTATCGGAATACCCCTATTCTGAGTCCTGGTTCTGCCACTTGATCGGTTTTAGGATCCTGGGGAAGCAATTGAAACTTTCTGGGCTTCAATGTCCTCACTTATAAAATGGTGACAATACCAACTATCTCAGAGGGTTTTGCAAGAAAAGTACTAGTTACTATAGAAATGGGACTTATAATCAATGGTTAAAAAACAGAATATAATTGGTAGATTTCTTATTTAGGTCCCAAACAATGGGCTTACAGAGCAAAGCAAATAAGATCTTAATGCAGTTCATTCTTCAGGCCTCATAACAATAACCCACATTTTAAAATTACTTAAATTACTTTAAAATTTACAAAAGACTTTCTTTATCATTGCCTTAGAAGGTAGCATTTGGAATGGTGGGTAGGGAAAAAATTTCTTAGAAAGTTTCTAGACCCACGATTTCATCATTGTCAAGAACTCCCAGGGTAGAAACTCCCCTCCATGGATAAACATCGATAACATCTCTGTAATTTACAGTTTTAAAGAGTTCCTGGGAGTACTGGAGAAGTCAACCAACATGTCTGTGGTTACACAATTAGTATGTGCCAGACATGGCACCTGAACTCATGTTTTCCTCACAGGTCAACAAGATAATGGATATAAAGCTGGTAGGGACCTTAACTGATACTGAGTCCAACCCCCATTCCTTTTACAGATGTGGCAAATTAGACACAGAAAGATATAGTGACTTCCCCAGTCAAATGGCCTCTATGCATCATGCCCCATAGTTGCCTCAAAAGCCATAATGTTTTCTATTCTACCATGGGGCCTAGTGACCTTTTCTGGAATGGAACTTTTCAAATACATACAATGTCAAATTTGTCTGGTGATGTATAATCACCAGACTGTAATTTCCAGCTTCTATAAATACGAAATGGCATAGGTAATAGAATCACATCTGCCACACAAAAAACCCTTCCTTCCAGAAGAAAATATTTATTGAGCCTTGATGTCTGTTTTATAGGCTTGACAAAATCAATCTCTAATCACAGCAATATGGAGCACTGTTTTTCCAGGGCTCAATTAAATAGGAGGGTGGAGAAAGAGGAGTTAAAGTACAAGAACAGGGAGTGGGGAACCTGCAGTGGCCTCGAGGCTGCAAGTTCCCCACACCTGAACTAGACTGACTTACCCCTTTGCCATAGGAGTGGACATTCCCAAATGTTTCCTTTACATGCTTACAACATAAATGCCCCATATTTAAAGTCCATTGAGGACCACAACATCGTATATCACTCTCTAACCTGCATTCTGCCAAGTTTTAGGTTCAATGGATTGCTTCTCTGTGCATGATTGGCAGAAAGATTAGGCAGTTTTGAAAGTGATGTTTGATCCACTTATTTTGTATGTAACAAATATAAATTTACTAAATGCAATTTCCCTTATTTTGTTCAAATAAAATACAACTGAAATTTGAATCAGTCTCTATAATTGCTAGGATAAATGAAGTGATTAAAGTGAGCAAGATCAGTGATTATAAGCTATGACTATATCCAGTCCCTACAGCTGCAAAAAATCAAATATGCAACATTCACAGCTGTACTCCATCCCCAGATGCAATCTTATTAGCATTTACATGTGAGATAAGAGGCCCAGAAAGTCAGTTTATTAAGGTTATTCCAGCTGGCTGCTCTCTGGGTAAGATTTTTGAAAAATGAAAATATGTGACTGTTATTGTGTTTTTGTAAAGAAACAAATGATTTCAAACTCCATGTTGACCTTCTTTCCTTCCTCCCCCCTCCTGGTCACATGCCTCATTTGAGGAGCTGTTAATAAGGGGTGCAAGGTGTTACTTCGCTGACTAACCACCCTTACCTCATCACTAATGCCAAGAAGCACAACCAGGCAGGCCCACTGAGGGCCCACATCCCTGTGAACTCCTCTGCACACCCACCCTGCAGAGAGGCATGTGCCTGCTATTTGCATTCCAAGATTTGTTATAAGACATATATTCCCAGAAAGCATGTGGTCTCAAACTGGAACAAACTCCAAGTTTTCTTTTAACAAGTGGAATAAACATAATTCATTTCAACTGAATTCATGTTTAATGTTAAGGAAAGTAAAGTGATTTTCCTCTTCTTTAACTTTGCCAGAACTCAGCATCTACAACCAAGAATGACATTCTAGCAATGCCTTTAAGGCCATTTAAAATCTCCTAGCATTTGTTTATTGCCTTTTTTTAAGAGGGCCCTCAGTATAAGCATGTAACATGCTTAATCCAGTTAGGACTTGGTTATTACTTTAAAACTTTAGCATGTGAACACCTATTTGTTTGATAGTAAATTAACAAAAATGTGATCTTCCGTTTTTACCTAGTGAGTGAAACTAAGTCAACTAAAAGCAGGGGTGAGTTAGAGGCCACTTTTGGAAAGCAACGGCCAATACTCGCAATGCCTAAGACCCTCACTTCTCTTGGCTGCCCTGTCTGTGTGCTTCAGCCTTCTTCTCCATTATACTAATGGACTAAATTAATCTGAATGCCTCAGAACCAAGGTCAACAATGCCATAAAAATCAAGATCAAGAGATTATCCCTGGCTCTGTTGCTGGAAATTTCAGCAAGAGTGCCAGGTAAGATGATGGTCTTTGGATATTAACATCTATCTACTAAGAAAGGAGACACTAACCCTGAACCCATTTTATTTTGGCAGATGCTTCATTGGATGGTGACATCAAAAAACAGGAAAAACTGAATCTAAACCCTAGATCTACCTTGTGAGGAAAAGTCCATTACCAATCATGGGGTTTGCTTCATCTTATTTTTTTATTGTAAAGTTATTATTATGGGATAATGGCACTCCTTTTTTTGACTCATACATTTTTGGAGCCCATTTCAGAGGGGATTGGTTTACCCATGGTTCAAGGCAAGTCAAGTGAATAAACATTTAGCAAGTGCCTATTATGTTCTCTTTCTCAGCATTGTTCTAAGTGCTAGGCATATGAAGAAGAAGAAAAAAGTTCACATTCTCCTTGGGGGGGAGTGTGGAGAGGTTTCTAATTTGGAACTTAATTTTCCAGGAAGAAATATCACTACCCTGGAGTTATTCCAGTTAGGTCAACATAAACCAAGATCTGAACCTTTCTAGATCCATGGACCAGTCAAACTGACCCCTGGAGTTAGCTTTAACAAGCACTTCCTGTCCTAGCTGAACCATTAGCTCCCCCCTTATAAAAGTACTGAGAACCTGTCAAGAGAATTTTCCCTCACCCTCAATCCAAGATGTTTCACTAAGCACTGACAAATGCCAATTGCCTAGAATACAGTCCTTAGTTGCGATTCATTTTATCTCTCCCATGGATAGAAGGAGTTTCCTTTACTCCAGCAGTGTTAGGGTGGTTTCCTTTTCTTGCCATCACTGGTTTATCTAAATGCAGCCTTAATCCTACAGTTTTGTTCTGTATTCTCAGGGCCAATTTCAAAAATGAAATTTCAGGTGAACAGCTCCAGGCCTGACAGTTACAAATACTTAAAGCCCTTTGAGTAATCGCATGAAGCAATATTTTCCCTGTTCTTCACTGCCCAATACACACTTAGCCTCAGATTGACCTCATATGTACAGATCTCTTTGTATAGAAATCTTGTTCATTAGGGTTTGAGCAGGTTGTGAAGCCTGTTTGCAAGACACTATAGGAAGAAGCAAGATTAAGGAATAACAGAGTGGAAAATTATGTGCATAATAATAAGTACTACACAGGAAAAATGTAATACATATAAATCTAGACATACATATGCATATTTGTATATGTATATATGTGTATGTGTATTTATTTATCTTCCAGTGTTGTACCAGAGGAGTCTGATAGGGGTGGGGGGAAACAGGCAGCATGATATAACGGGTAGAGGTTAAACCTTGGAGTCAGGACACCCAAATTATTGATCAAGAGCCAGAAAGGACCTTGGAGATAATCTAGTCTGACTACTTTATTTTACAGATTAAGTTTTTAATCCCAGATCAGACACTTACTGGCTGTGTGACCATGCGGTAATAACTTTACCTCTCAGATCTGTCCGTAAAATGGTGCTGGCCTTACTCGTTCTGATTATTGCACAAGTTGTTGTGAGGAAAGTGTTGTGTAAACCACAGGAACAGAAGTTATTATCAATAAAACAATAACAATTCAGATTGTACAGAACTTGAGTTTTTAGTAGAACACAAAAGTAAGAGGTATTTGGCTAATATGATTCTGTAAATTTAGAATTTTTTAAATAAACATTTGCTTAAGGAACTGAAGGAATCTACATTTTTGTGTTTGAGTTTTACAGCTATGGGCTGTCTCTATGTCTCTGTCTATGCATCACAGAACCCTATAATCTCTGAAGAAGTGAAATGGAAGATTACTTCAAGTGCCCTGGGAGAAGTACATGATGGACACAGGCAATTTGCAGTTGGTTACAATTAGTGAAAGGGAAGTAGCAGAAAGGATTCTGTCCAAGAAATATATGATCAAAAAGGAGGGTTGGCTAGGTACGCTGTGAAAGCAAGTCACCACCTGGCATAGGTGCAATTGAGGGAAGGAAGGAAAGAAGAAAGGAAGGGAAAAAATAAGTGAGGGAGGAAGGAAAAAAGGAAGGAACTGAGGCAGGAGGAAAGAGGGAAGGAAAGGAAGGAAGGAAAGAAGCATTTTGTTGTTGTTTTTTGGAGGGGGGAAGGTAGGGCAATTGGGGTTAAGTGACTTGCCCAGGGTTACACGGCTAGTTTTTGTGTTAAGTGTCTGAGGCCAGATTTGAACTCAGGTCTTCCTGACTCCAGGGTCAGTGCTCTATTCACTGTGCAACCTAGATGCCCCAGAAAGAAACATTTATTAAACCCCTACTATGTGCCAGGAATTGTGCTGAGCACTTTACAAATATTATCTCATCTGATCCTCACAATTCTGGGAGATAAGTATTATTTTACAGTTTTTAACTATTTTACAGTTGAGGAAATTGAATAACAATGACAAGAACAATAATAATTGGACTAGGTGGCACGGTGTATAGAGTTGCCAGGCCTGGAGTCAGAAGACTCATCTTCCTGAGTGCAAATGTGGTCTCAGACATTTACTAGCTGTGTGACCCTGGGCAAGTCACTTAACCCACTTGCCTCAGTTTCCTTATCTGTAAAATGAGTGGAGAAGGAAATGGAAAACCACTCCAGTATCTTTGCCAAGAAAAGCCCAAATGGGGTCACAAAAGTTGGACATGACTGAAAATGATGGAACAACAAGAAAATAACAACAATAGCTAACATTTGTATAGTGTTTACTATGTGCCAGGCACATAAGTGATTTACAATTATAATCTCATTTGATCTTCACAACTCTGGGAGATAGGTACTATTATTATCCCCATTTTACAGACAAGGAAACTGAGGCAAACAGCAATTCAGTAACTTTGCACACATAGCCAGTAAGTATTTGAGACTGAATTTAAACTCAGGTCTTCTTGATTCCAGGCCCAGAACTCTATCTACTCTGCCACCAGCTGGTGAGATCACAAGGAAGACCTCCTGTGGTGAACTTATGGGAAGACACGGACAAGAGTTGTGCAGAACAGGCAGGCAGGGATAGGTTGTGACCTGCAACACAGCAGGGAATACCCACATTGACGAGATCACAGATACATTGGTCTACTGGAGTATTTTACAGATGTGCACAAGCTCACATAATTAGTGAGAACTATTGAGAGATGTGGAAACTTCAAAGATCTGTGCTGTGGTCAATTGTTTAAGAAATCAATTAATTAATCATAGCAGTTATGGAGTACTCAGTACATGTCAGGCCCTGGGTAAGCCATAGGAATACACAGGAAAAGTGAAAAACAGTGACTGACCTCAAGGAGCTTATATTCTAATGGAGGGGGAGGGGCATTTAGAATTAGTACACTGGAGAGGAACACTGCGTAGATGGAAGGTAGCCAGAATCCTACCGTAAGAGTAGCACTGGGGCACTTGAGTCTGTTTTAACTCTCGAAGAACAGACACAACATTTATTTTTTAACACATCTGGAATTTCATGGGACAGTACACAATGAATGTCATATACATCTAAGTGAAAGCAGCTTGAACAAAAAAGGAACTCTATTCATGATGAGAGAACCATCTTTCTGTAGCATGTGCATGTTTATTCTGTATATGTATTGGGGACTAATGTGCTTAAAAAGCCAGACAGATCAAGTGTATGAATCTTTGGGAATGGATATAGTTAACAGCAAACAGCATGGTTATTGTGACTGCTTGATGTTTGATTTAAGAAAAAAAGATTTTTTGTTGTTACATTTCTACCCCCCCATCAATATTTTTTATACATTCCCTGTCCTATGCCAACTTTGCTATGCACAGCATAGCAAAAACAAACAAACAAACAAACAGGCAAACTTTATAAATACATACTCTTTGGATTTTAAAAACAAATTTTCCAACAACTACTTGACTGTGGCCAAGTAGTTCATCACTGCCCAGAGATCTCCCCCGACCATCTTCTCCTTCACCCCTATCTCACAAGAAGAGGTTGTCCTCCTATTTGTCAAGACAATTTCCTTTTCCCCTGTCATACCACCACTATCATCATCATCATCATCATCATCATCATCATCATCATCATCATCATCATCATCATCATC
>NW_027185799.1:11028612-11040164 GCF_028583685.1 Petaurus breviceps papuanus
TCATCATCATCATCATCATCATCATCATCATCATCATCATCATCATCCTTCTAGTATACCTCTGTCTCTGTCTCTCTTGGCTTCTATGACATTGTTTTCTGATCATTCTTCTACCTTTCTTATCACTACTCAACTTCCTTTGCTGGATCTTCATCCTTCTCTGACTCATTATGTGTCTGTATTCTCCATAGCACTTTCTGGGGTTTATTCTCTTCTCTCTCATTGATTCCATCAACTTATATTGATTCAGTTATCACCCTCTAAGTAAATGAGTTCCAAGTCTACATATCTCACTCTAATATTACTTTGGAAATTTAGTCATACATTATCAATTGCTCAATGGACATTTCAGCCTGTATATACTTCAGAGATTTTAAACTCAATAGGTCCAAAAAGAAAACCATATTTTCTCCTAAATATATTCTTTCTTCAAAATATCCTACATCTATCGAAGGCACCACCATTCTTCCAGTCACCCGGATTCTGACCTTGGAATTGTCCTTGCCTCTTTCCTTTTCCTTGCTCAATGTATTCATTCAGAAGTCAAGTCTTATTGGTGTTAAAATATTCAAACCACCCTCCAGAAAGCAACCATATTAATAGCCCTAAAATTATAGATCAGACCATGTAAAAATCTCATTCAAAAATCTTTCGGGGCTCCACATTGCATCTAGGATAAAATGCAAAATCGTCAGTATTGCTACACCATCTGGATCTTGCCACCTTTTCAATGTTAATTTCATATTGTTTCCCTTCATGCTTACTCCATTCCAGTCAAATTATCCTGCCAGATGCTCTTAATAAACAAAAGTTCCACTCCTGCCTTTGTACCTATGTACAGGTGGTCATCTATGTTAGAAATGCTCTTCTTCCTTGTCTTTACTTCTTAAAACACATCTCTTCCTTCAAAAAACAGATCAGGTACTAGGTTCTATGAAAGGTCTTTTCTGGTCCCATATTTTTATTGTTTTCTGCCTCTTGGTACTATTTTTCATTTACTTGCCTACATATATTATTCTCTACAGTGGAATGTAAACTTCTGGATTGCAAGAACAGTTTAATTTTTTTCTTTGTGTCCTTAGGTTCCAGAAAAGAAGGCTTGAACATAATATGTAGGCACTTAACAGAAAAAAATAGACTTAAGTGAAAGAGAGAAACTACATTATGCTAAAAGGTATAATAGATGATGTTTCAATAATTAAATATCAATGCTTAAAATCTATGCATCAAATGGAATAGTATTTAAATACTTTCTAAAAATGCTAAATGAATTACAGGGAGAAATAGATAATAAGACAACATTAGTAGGGGACTTCAATGTATTCTTTTCAGAGACAGAGAAGTCTAAAAAAACCCAAAAGTGAGAAAGTTAAAAATCTTAATAAAATCTTGGAAAGATTAGATATTTTATACCTCTAACAATTGTTAAATGGGCATAGGAAGGAATTTAAATATATTTTAGCTGTGTATGACACCTTTACAAAAATTGATCATGTCATAAAAATCTCACAAATTCAGTAAAGCATAAATATTAAATACTTCTTTTACCGACTATAATTCAATAAAAATTCAATAAAGAGCTACTAAAGAAACAATTAAACATTTATTAAAGACTAAGTAACTTAATCCTAAAAAATTGATGAATCAAAGAACACATCATAGAAACAATAGATAATTACATTAAAAATAAAGGCAACAATGTCCAAATACCAAATGCCAAAATTTTTTGAACGTAGGTAAAATAATCATCAGGGGGAAGTGTTTATCTTCTACATACTTTTCATCAACAAAAGAGAGAAAGAACAGACCAACAAATTGGGTATGCAACTAGAAAAAGAACCCTTCAAAACCAATGGATTAAAAATAACTTAGGAGGCACTTAATAAATTTACATTAGATTGAATGAATACATTGCATGGCAGTGAAATTTTTAAGATGTGATAAACTAGAACATTTAGGAAAAAGATAAAGTTAAAAAATTTTATACTTGGGCTAAAAAAATAAGCTTTGCTAGTATAAAATGGGAGAAGCATGACTAGATAATAGTATATTTTCAAAAAATGTCTGGAAGTTTTAACTGCATATGTGTTCGATATGAGTCAACAATGTAATATGGCATGTGAAAAACCTAATGCAGTCTTAGGTTGCATTAAAATGGCATAGAATCTAGACCAAGGGAAGTAATCACCCCACTGTATATTATGTCTGGAGTACTGTGCTTAATTGGTAACATTATAACATTTAGGAAACATTCATAAGCTTATACATTGTCTAGGAAAAGGCAACCAGTATGCTTAAGAGTCTCTGTTGTTGTTTGGTCATTTTTCAGTGGTGTCCAACATTTCATGATCTCATTTAGGGTTTTCTTATTCTTTTTTTTCTTTTTTTTTAAAGCAATTGGGGTTAAATAACTTGCTCAAGGTTACATGGCCAGTTATTTCTGGGTGTGGTGCTAAGTATCTGAGCCCAGATTCGATCGCCAGGTCATCCCAACACTGGGACCGGTGCTCTTACTCACTGAGCCCTATTTAGGGTTTTCTTGGGAGAGATACTGGGGTTATGTGCCATTTCCCTTTCCAGCTTATTTTACATATGGGGAAATTGAGGCAAACAGGGTTAAGTGACTTGTCTAGGGTTACACAGCTAGTAAGTTTCTGGGGTCAGATTTGAATCTTCTTGACTCCAGGCCTGGCACTCTATGTACTGTGGCAACTAGATGCACTAAAGGCCCCTATTTCATACAGTATCAGTATCAGGTGAAGGAACTGGGGATATTTAACCTTGAGAAAACTTAGGAGACATAGTGCAGGTGTTTTGTAGTTTGTAAAGTTGATTACATGGAAGAGGGATTCTACTTGGCTCCAGGTAATAGAACTAGGAGAAATGCATGGAAATTGCAAATGAGTAGATTTTGTCTTGCTATAAGGATAAACTTCCAAACAATGAAAAGTATCCGAAACAAAATGGGTTGACCTTGGGAGGTGGTAGATTACCTTCTACTAGAGGTCTTCAAATGAACGTTGGATAGTCACTTGCTGACAATTTTGTAAAAAGAGATTCTCATTCTCCTTTGATTAATGGGCCTCAAGGGCCCTCTAATCTAGAATTCTCTGATTTTATAAGAAATAGGGAGGTTAGGAGTTAGATCATAAATGAGAACAGAAAATGATGAACTAAAATTTGGACCTGCTGAGTTTAAAGTGCTAAAGGGGACGTTCAGTGGACATATTCAGCAAGCAGTTGGACATTATGCTCAGAGTATGTAGAGCTGGAAAAGACCTCAGAAATAATTTAATCTAACCTCTTAATTTTATTGGTGAGAAATATGAAATCCCTAAAGGTTAAGATGCAGAACTAAAACACAAGTGGAACAAGAGAGTTGGAGAGAAGAGGTTGAGAATCATGTTCATAGAGGCAGAAATGAAAGTTTTGTGAGTGAATGAAGTCTCCAAGTCAAAATAAAAGTTCTGAATTTTTCAGCATAGAGTAGTGGATGGAATACTAGGTTTAGCTTCCAAAATATGTGAATCTTTATATCCCTTGGGCAAATCACTTTGACTTCTTCCAGCCTCAGTTCCCTCCTTTGTAAAATGAAAATAATAATTAGCCATTTCCTTTTCCAGTTCATTTTACAGATGAGGAAACTGAGGCAAACTGGGTTAAGTGACTTACCCAGGGTCACACAGCTAGTAAATGTCTGAGGCTGGATTTGAACCCATCTGCCCAACTCCAGCCTGGCTCTCAACCCACTGAATCACCTAGCTGTCCTGAAAATAATAGAATCTATCTAACAGGATTGTTTTGAGGATAAAAGGAGATAATGTGTGTAAAGTACTTTGCAAATCTAAAAGCACTATTTAAATACAAGTTTTCATCATTGTTGTTATCACATTTTTCTCATCTAAGTTTGATGGGGTTCAGATAGAAACAGTTCTGGGACAAGACCTTCTATGATTTCCGCTATAATTTTTTTGATGTTCGATGTTGGGGCTATTATATAGATATGTTTTGCTACTGTTTAAAAGTATGCAAGTTTTTTGTTTGTAAACTTATTAAAAGTATCTTAGGAATAGCTCTAGTAGCAGATAGGATGATGGGGAAGATATATACTTTGTTGTGTTCCCATATTGATTAGATTTTTATTGTTATTCCTCTATATTTTGAAAGCTTTTCATTCCATGTATCTTGGAGATTGGGTATTCAGTATAACAGCAGCTATTAAAATACTGTTCTTAAATTTTTATAGATTAATATTATGTCTAAAAACTGCTTATTATTATTGTTATGATGATGATGTTATTTTCAATCTGGAAAAAAAAGACCTAAGAGATAGAATTAAAGCAGTTCTGCTACTTTTTAAGCAACAAAATCCAGACTCTGCTCACTGTCAAATGCTTTAGTAGCATTTTTGTTTTAGAACTAGAGTAATTCGATTGTTGCTGCATTCCATCCAAGGAATAGGAATGGATTAAAGCTCCCTCTCAGAAAGTGCTGGGGAGACCTCTGGGCATTTTGGAAAGCTCTACTTAAACAAACTTCACAGCCAGTCAAATTAATAGCAATAATGACTGATACAAAAGGTTAGTATTCAGGAAATTTCTGACTGCCTATGAGGCATTATGAAGTAGATAATCTCTCACAACTTTATAGATAAACTAGTCTAACCATGTCAATTTCCATTAACAAAAAACATATACTGAGCAAATAGAGGCACTATTATTACTTGGTCATAATCCTGATAAAACAGCAACATAAACATTATTTTGTATTTACTCTGATAGAGACTTCAAATACCAGTCAAGGATCTGGATACAAACCAAAAAAGAAAAAAAAAAGTTATAGTCTGAAAGATTTAAAGACATTTTCTGCTAGGAATAGTCCTTCAGTCTGGTTTTCTCTTTCCCCTATAATCACTGACTTGGTGATATAATTGTAACAGCAGAGGTGCTGAATGAAGTACTGCTCAATTAAGGGCTAAAGGCAGGCTTCTCCAATTGGATGATTTTATTTCTTTCACAAAGGCAAACTACACAATTCTCCAAGAAACATGAGAGGCTGAAATCACACTGATTCTCAAAATCTTTTTGCTTCCATCTGACAGATGTAATGGGTTAATATTATGGTTTCAGAAGCAGTCATCACCTTTGTGGTCTTTGAGCTGTGGGAATGTTTTTGAGATTTCTATGCTATTTCCACCTTAGGTGTGAAATTATGTCTGCATGGGGTGGGGGAAGAGGGGGCGTTTGGGGTGGGTGAAGGATTTCACCTGATGTTTCTATAGGAGTCAAAGGAAGTTACTGTGATTGGTTGCTGTTCCCCCCCCCCCACAAAAATACCCCTTCAGTGGAAAAATATAGCATGCCAACCATCAAGAAAAACAATGAAGAGCCACCTCCAGGGATGTTCACACCCCACCACTCCCCAAGAGAAGCATGTTTGAAACACCCCCTCAAATGAAAATTCCTTCTCTGTTCTTTTTGTGAATTGTGGCCTTCCTGTTGAGCTGGCCCCCTCCCCACCCCCACTACCCCCACCCTCCCAATGAGCTGGCCAAACTACAACTCCAATCAACCACAGGCATTTTCTGGAGAATCAACAAATTTTGCTTAAATGCATTTGCAAAACATCTGTAAAAATGACTGCACGTGGGGGAGCTCCAGAAAGCATCTGGAAGTGCTTGGAATCTTGGTAAAACCACCTCTTGGAAGAGTAACCCTCCTTCTGGAACTGGCTGTGATAACTGCAAGGTTAATAATTAGCATCATTACTTAATTTGGTTGACAGACATGGACATCAAGAATACCCCACCTTTTAAGGTGATAAAGAGAGCATTCAAAATCTGGAAGATGTAACTATATCTGTTCTCAGTTCGCTAAATGATGTAGTCACTGAAATTAAGGCCAAAAGAGCTGGATTCTAATTTCCTGGAAGACATTTCCTAGTCATGTGACCTTAGGATACTCACTTCTACTCTTTGACCCTGTTTCCTCATCTGAAAAATGGGAAATTCTGTTCTTGTACTGCCTACCTTCTGAGGTTGTTTTAAAGACCAAATGAAGTGGTTGTACATCTTGAAGAGCTGCACACCTCTGGACAAAAACCTTGAGTAGCTAACCATTCCTCATAAAATAAAATGCTCTACAGCCTAGCATTTTCATAGGGAAAAAGTCAGCTATTGTCATTTCTGTCAAGACAATGGAGACTTCTTCACTTCCTAAATACAAGACTTCTAACTCAATTACCACAGTGACTTCCACATAGTAATAAATATCAAATAAATTTTGTTTAATTAAGTTGAATTGATCTGGGACACAATGGAAAGAACATTGAATATCACTTGGGACTTGGGTTTGATTCCTAGTTTTGCCACTTGTTAGCTTTGTGACCTTGGTTACTAATCTCACTGGGCTTCCGTTTCCTAATCTGAAAAGCTGATCATTTGTGTTAGATGAAATTCTTCCAGATATACATTTATGGTTCTATAAATAGTTGAGTATGATACCATTTGATTCAATGACATAAATATTACTGAATTAAACTGTATGGGTTTCCTGACCACCTCCTAGTAAAATGAGCTTAATTTTCTTGTTCTTGATAGCTACTTTTCCAGAAAACGAAGTTTAATATTCTTTTATAGAAGATTTTGATGTAAAATAGTAAAATAAAAAAGATTTTGATGATTTTTTTAACAATGACCTCTTTCTTTACAATTCTTCTACCTCCTTGTTTTTTTTTTTTTGTTGTTGTCTGTTTTTGGAGGGGGGAAGGCAGGGCAATTAGAGGTAAGTGACTTGCCCAATGTCACACAGCTAGTAAATGTTAAGTGTCTGAGACCAGATTTGAACTCAGGTCCTACTGATTTCAGGACTGGTGCTCTGTTCAGTGCACCACCTAGTTGCCCCAGGAGATGAATCTTTTTAAAAAAATTTTGGTGAGGAAGGCATTTGGGGTTAAGTGACTTGCCCAGGGTCACACAGCTAGAAAGTGTCAAGAGACAGGTCAGAGGCCAGATTTGAACTCAGGTTCTCCTGACTTTAGGGCTGGTGCTCTATTCCACTGTGCCATCTAGCTGCCTCAATTCTTCTACTTTCTTATGAAAGCGAATCCCTGTGGATTTCTTTGATGTTTAAGGAATAAATTTTGATTTGTTTAATAGTCAGTCTGGTTAAGGTTGGGAGGCATCTTTGACATTTCTCTTTCACCTGTCCTGGCTCTCCTTTCAATCAGTTATTAAGCCTTGCTCATTCTTATCTCCATAATATGTCTCATATTCCTTACCTTCCCTTTCCCTCTTCTGTTTACACTATTAACATCCTAGGGGAAGTCCACATTAATATTCACTTGGACTACAAAATAACCTTTTAACTGGTTACTCTGATTCCATTTTCTCTCTTCTTCAATCCATTCTTCATGGAGCTGGTAAATAATATTCCTAATGTACAAGTCTGACTACATATGTTCTCAGAAACCTTAGCAGTTTTTCTTTAATGTAGAAGAGAAAACATAAACACTGTGGTTGGCATTTAAGGCCTTCCACAATCTGGTCACAACTTGTCCAGACTTATTCTCCTCTACTTTACTCATTTTATATTCTTGCCAACTGGTTCTTCCTTAATCTCATGCTGCCTCCTTCTACTCTATGCATTACTTGCAGATTAACCTCTATGCCTCAAATGTACCACCTTCACATGACTGCCTGATTGGATCCTTTCTTCAAGGTCCTATTGAGGCGATGTCTTTTGAATGAACCTTATTGAGTCTCCAATCTCTTCCACAATTAAACATAATTTCTCTCTCCTCATATTTTCATACCACATCACATGGAACTCTCTTTTGCCCTTTTCAGGGTCTATCTGGTATTATATCTTTTCATGGTCATCACATCTCCCATTAAGTGCTAAATTCATTGAGGGCAGGAATTGGGTAGTTTTTCCTCTTTTGTATACTCTAGCCCTGGAGGACAGTGCCCAGGCAGGAACATAATTGATATCTATTTAATCAAACTGAATAGATTCCATATGTAGATTGCAAATCTTCAAATCAGGATATGAAAAAATATAACATTTAAATTTGTAGTGGTTTAGGGTAATTATGATTAGTAGCAAAACATAAAAAGGATCTTAAAGTTGTGGAGGAGAGAAGTACCAACATGGGATATGATGACAAAGTCTGAAGAATGTAGAATGGCTAGTTTGGATCATCCTTAAAATGGCGGTTTCAAGGGCATTTCAGCAGTGGGAGAAGGGATCCACAGATGAGAAAGGAGAAGGCAATGGAAGTATGGCAGCATAGTCCAGAGAGTGAAGCATGGCTAGCCAGGGACCTTCCTTAAGATGAAGGAACAAAGCCTCATATTCATTATATAACATAGTGCCTAACACAGGTATAGATATAAATTTTTGCATGATTGACTGATTTTACCTCATCTTGAAATTATTTGTCATTTGAAATTATCATTTGTCAGTGTGTTGTCTTATTAGATGCAATGCTATCTAGTTGGCATAAGAGGTGAAGAGGGTACATATATAAGGTATGAAACATTTAGATGAATCTGCAGCATCCTAATCCTAATGGAAGTAGGTGTGTTTGTATCTTAAGTCACATCCCTCAAAATGTTTACATGCAAAGATGGTGGCTTAGAGGCAACTCACCTGAATGCTGTCAACATTCTTTTTCAAACAACTTTAAAATAATGCCTCAAATCAATTTTTGGAGTGACAGATCCAACAAAATGACAAAGAGAGACACTTTTCTGGCCTAAGAAAACTTAGGAAGTTGGCAAGAAAGGTCTGTGACACTAAGGTAGAAAGTTCTCTGAGACCCATATGTGTGGCCGCAGCAGCAGCTCCAAGACTTCTCAGGTATGGGGGTAGGATAACTGGTCAGAAAGATATCACAGGAGACCCTTTTTTGGAACTGGGAACAGCTGGCACTGACTGGCAACACCATTACCCATACACAGTCTGTGTCACAGCTCTAAACTGAAGAGAAGTGCTGAGAGTTGGTTACAAGAGAGTGGAGACCCTGGTCACAGTTCCAAGACAAAGAGAAGCAATTATACTTTTGGATCCAGGGATCTAGGGGTCCTTCCTGGGTAAAGATGAGAGCACAGATCAGAAGAACAGTGGTCACACATCTCCCCATGTCACACCACTTTGGGAGCACTAAAAATTTGTAGACCCCAAGAAGTAGCTCTGAAAAACAGCAGCACAAAATGAATTCTGAAATTTGGCACAGTGCCTCTTTACCCCAATGTGAGCAGAGAACAACCTTAAAATAAAGTTCAAAATTAAGAAATAAACTTGAAAAATGTGAGAACAACAACAAAAAAGAATTTGGCCATAAAATGTTACTATGGTAGAAGACAATACTAAAACATAAACTCATAAAAAGATAACAAAGTGAAAACAGCTACAAACAAAGCCTCAAAGATAAATTTTAATTGGGACTAAGCCCAACAAGTATTCTTGGAAAAGATAAAGAGATATGAGTGTGAGAGGAAAAATTGGTAAGAGAAGTGAGAGTGATGCAAAAAAATTATGAAAAGAAAACTAACAACTTGGTACAATAAACACAAACAATAAATGAAGAAAATAACACCTTAAAAAACAGAACTGGCCTAATGGAAAAAGAGGCACAAAAATTTATTAAAGAAAAGAACTCCCTAAAAAGCAGAAAGGGAGAGGGGGCAGAGTCAAGATGGTGTAGTAAAAGCAGGGACTTGCTTGAACTCTCTCCCAAACCCCTCCAAATACCTTTAAAAATGACTCTAAACAAATTCTTGGGCTACAGAACCCACAGAATGACAGAGTGAAACAAATCTCCAACCCAAGACCACCTGGAAGGATGACAGAAAGGGTATATTTCACCAGGCTGGGAATGGAACACAGTCTGGCATGGGCTGTGTCAGCACAGACAAGACTGGAGGAGGCCTCATGGGACTGGCAGCTGTGGTAGTTTCCAGACTTCTCAACTCACAAAAGTCAATGATAGCATAGAAGGTCAGTGGGAAAACTCTGTGGTACCTGGGTAAGAGAGGAGCATGGTCCAGCTGAGATCTGGCCCTAGCCTCAGGGTGGCAGAGGTGGCAGTGGTGGCAGCAGCAGCAGTAGTGGCTGCTTCTGGAGCTCTGGGCCCACAGATGGTGGGAGATTGAGGTGGCTGATACAAAACCCCTGAAAGCTGGGACAATACATCCCCCCAGCCCTACCCCTCCACCCCCACTGGAAGTACAGTTCTACCTTGACAAAGAGTTAGAAAATCAAGTATTTGACTGAGAAGATGAGCAAACAGCATAAAAATACTCAGAATATAGAATTTTACTTTGGTGACAAAGAAGATTAAAACATACAATCAGAAGAAGACAACAAAGTCAAAACTCCTACATCAAAAGCCTCCAAGAAAAATGTGAATTGGTCTCAGGCCATGGAAGAGCTCAGAAAGAATTTTTTAAATCAAGTAAGACAAGTAGAGGAAAAATGGGGACTAGAAATGAGAGTTATGCAAGAAAATCATGAAAAAAGAGTCAACAGCTTGCTAAAGAGACCAAAAATACTGAAGAAAAACAACACCTTAAAAATATACTAACCCAAATGGAAAAAGATGTCCAAAAAGCCAATGAGGAGAAGAATGCCTTAAAAATCAGATTGGTCAAATGGAAGAGGAGATCCAAGAGCTCACTGAAGAAAATAATTCCTTCAAAATTATAATGGAGCAAATGGAAGCTAATAACTTAATGAGATATCAAGAAATTATAAAACTGTAACCAAAAGAATGAAAATAATAGAAGACATGTGAAATATCTCATTGGAAAAAACCACTGACATGGAAAACAGATCCAGGAGAGATGATTTAAAAATTATTGGACTACCTGAAAGCCACGATCAAAAAAAAGAACCTAGACATCATCTTTCAAGAAATCATTAAGTAAAATTGCCCTGATATTCTAGAACCAGAAGGAAAAATAGAAAGAATCCACCAAATTCCTCTTGAAAGAGATCCCAAAAGGAAAACTCCTAAGAGTTCCCAGGTCAAGGAGAAAATATTGCAAGCAGCCAGAAAGAAACAATTTTATTATTGTTGAAATACAATTAGGATAACCCAAGATCTAGAAGCTTCTACATTAAGGGATCAGAGGGCTTGGAATGTGATATTCTGGAGGTCAGAGGAGGTAGGATTAAAACCAAGAATCACCTACCCAGCAAAACTAAGTATAATGCTTCAGGGGGGGAAAGGGATATTCAATGAAATAGAGGACTTTCAAGCATTCTTGATGAAAAGACCAGAGCTGAATAGAAAATTTGACTTTCAAATACAAGAATTAAGGAAAGTATGAAAAGGTAAACTGGAAAGAGCAATCATAAGGGACTTATTATAGTTGAACTGCTTACATTCCTACATGGAAATATGATATTTGTAACATATGAGGCCTTTCTCAGTATGAGGGTAGTTGGGGGAGATAGGAAAATAGATAGGTAGATAGATAGATAGATAGATAGATAGATAGATAGATAGATAGATAGATAGATAGATAGATAGATAGATAGATAGAT
>NW_027185799.1:11040174-11052235 GCF_028583685.1 Petaurus breviceps papuanus
GATGGATGGATGGATGGATGGATGGATGGATGGAAAGATGGATAGATAGATAGGTAGATAGAGACAGAGAGACAGAGAAAGGGAGAGGGAGAGAGACATATGGCATAGAGTAAGTTGAATATGTAGGGATGATATCTAAAAAATAAAATTAAGGGATGAGAGAGGAATATATTGGGAGAAGGAGAAAGGGAGAGATAGAATGGGGTAAATTATCTCATAAAAAAGAGGCAAGAAAAAGCTTTTACAATGGAAAGGAAGAGGGGACAGAGGTGAGAGGGAATGAGTTAATTTTTCTCTCATCAGATTTAGCTTAAGAAATGAATAACATGCATGCTCAATTGAGTGTTTAACCTTACAGGAAAGTGAGAGGAAAGGGGATAAGAGTGGTTGGGGATAATAGAAGGGAGGGCAGATTGGGGGAGGTGTTAGTCAGAAGTAAACACTTTTGAAAAGGAACAGGTCAAAGGAAAAAATAGAATAAGTGTGGGGTGGGATAGGATGAAAGGGAATATAGTTAGTCTTTCACACCATGACAATTTTGGAAGTGTTTTGTGTAATTATATACATATGACCTATATTGAATTGCTTGCCTTCTCAAAGAGGGTGGCTAAGGAAGAAAGAAGGAAGAGAATTTAGAACTCAAAATTTAAAAACAAATGCAAAAAATTGTTTTTACATGCAATAAAAAGGCAGAATAGGTCAAATGGAAAAGAAGGGAAAAAACACTGAAGAAAGAAAACTCCTTTAAAAATCAGAATTGGTCAAATGGAAAAAGATACAGAAAATTTCACTGAAGAAAATAATTCCTTAAAAATTATAATTGGGCAAGTGGAAGCTAATGACTTCAATGAGAAACAACAAACAACAAACAAAACAAGGCAAAATAATTAAAAAAATTTGAAGAAAACCTCACTGGTCAGATTGACTAACATGACAAACAGGAAAATGATAAATGCTGGAGAAGATTTGGGAAAATTGGAACAGTAATGCATTGTTGGTGGAGTTGTGATCTGATCCAACCATTCTGGAGAGCAATGTGGAACTATGCCCAAAGGGTATAAGAACTGTGCATACCCTTTTACCCAGCAATACCTAGGGCTGTATCCCAAAGAGATCATACAAATGGGAAAAGGAAGCATATGTACAAAAATATTTATAGCAGCTCTTTTTGTGTTGGCAAAGAATTGGAAATCAAAGGTATGCCCTTCAATTGGGGAATGGCTAAACAAGTTGTGGTGTATGAAGGTAATGGAATATTATTGTACTCTTAGAAATGAGGAGCAGACCAACTTCAAAATAACCTGGAGAGTCTTCTACAAACTGATACAGAGTGAGGGGAGCAGAACCAGGAGAGCATTGTACACAATTACAGACACACAGTATCTGTGATGACTAACTTGATAAACTGGGCTCTTATCAGCAATACAAGGTTATAAGACAACTCTGAAGGACTCATGATGGAAAAGGCCATCCACATTCAGAAAAAGAATTACGGAGTCTGAAAGCAGATTGAAGCAAACTACTTGCTCTCTCTTTTTTTTCATTTTGTTTTGTTTTGTTTTGTTTTGTTTCTTCTTCCTTGTTGTTCATTCCATTGGTTATAATTCTTCTTTACAATGTGACTAATGTTTAATGTGAAGGTATATGTAGAACCTATTTCTAATTGCATGCCACCATGGGAGGGAGTGGAGGGGGAGAAAATTTGTAGCTCAAAAAGTTGTGGAACTAAATGTTGTAAAACAAAAGTAAATAATTAAAAAAATGATTTAAAAATGAAGACAATGTGGAATAGCTCATTGGAAGAAACAAATGACTTTGAAAAAATGGAGAGATAATTTAAGAATTATTGGACTACTGAAAAATCATGATTAAAGAGCCTAGATATATGTAACACCAAGCAAAGGAAAATTCCAAGGTTCAGAATACCAGAATAGTAACTCTCCACTTATTTGTTCAGTGACAAATTAAGGCAAAACATTCACAGAATAGAGAAAATCAAAATACAGTGCAACTCAGTCATTTAGCAAGTTCTCAATTCAGTCACAAAGTATAGAGTCAAAGTACCCCACCCCTGGCTAGTACATTCATTTAGTCAGTCACAAAGTCTGTCTTCTCAAATGGAGATTAGTTTCCAATCATAAACAAAGTACATTCATTTGGTTAGTCACAGAGCACAAAAAGTCAAAGGTTCCCACCCCTAGATCACAACTGAATTACAATTATCATCAGTTAATGCAAACACTTTCTCAAAAGGGGCAGTGGAGAGCACAAAGGCCATCTATCCCTAAGCCACAACTAGGTTAAAATATCATCACAACATTCAATACCTAAGGAGAGGTGTTTTCTTCATCTAGACCTGATGCAAGTTCTCAGCAATCCCTGTTCCTGAGGAGACAAAGATTAACAAAGAGACAAAATACATTGCCAGCATCCTAATCAATTCACTCTCTGCCTGCAGAACAGTCTCAGGACCCCAGAAAACATCAGCAAGACCCTCTTCCAGGATTTCTGTAAACATACAACAAGAAAATCCTTCTTTAGGGCTTCTGAACCAACAGCAATGTTCCAAGACCTCTGCAACAACAGCACTGTCCTTCACCAGCAGACAAATCTGGCAAAACAACATCAAAACAGAATAAAAATACCACCACCACAGTCATGCCTCCTCAGTTCTCGGCAGCTCTGGGTGGCAGCTCTCAAAAGTCCTGGGCAGCTCCATCTGGCCCTCAGCAGTCTCTCTCAGCAACTCTGGTCCCTGGCAATTTTCCTCTCTCTGCCTCCACAATACTGCTCCCCCAAAATTCTTCTTGCCTCCTCTGCTTGTGCCTGTCTCTAAATACACCACACCAGTTCCTCCCAGTTCAGCCCTCTCTTCACATCAAGTCCATCCCACAAGTGGGATTCACAAGCTCTGGGTTTCAACACTCAACCCAAAAACCAAGTCATTACAGGGGAATCTTTAAATTCCATTACCATTACAATATATTTCAAGAAATTATCAAGGACAACTGTTCCAATATTTTAGATCCAGAGGGCAAAATAGAAATAGAAAAATCTACTGATGACCTCCTGAAAGAGATTCCAAAATGAAAATTCCCAGGAACATTATAGCCAAATTCAAGGGCTACCAGGTCAAAGAGAAAATTCTTTAAACAGCCAGAAAGAAATCATTCAAATATCACAGAGCCACAATCAGGATCACACAAGATTTAGTGACTTCCATTTTATAGGAGCAGAGGGCTTGGAATATGATATTCTGGAAGGCAAAGAAGCTAGGATTACAACCAAGAATAACCTACCCAGCAAAACTGAGTATAATCCTTCAGGGGAAAAATGGATATTTAATGAAATAGAAGACTTTCAAATATTCCTGAAGAAAAGATCAAAGCTGAACAGAAAAATTAGACTTTCAAAAATAAGACTCAAGAGAAACTTAAAAAAGGAAATGTGAAAAAGTAATCATAATGGTTTCAATAAAGATGAACTGTTTATAATCCTATATGGGATGATGTTACATGGGACTCTTAAGAATGCTATTATTATTAGGGCAGTTGAAAGGAATTTATAAAGATAGAGGCCATAGATGTGAATCAATTATGTTGGGATGATTTCCCCCCAAAAAATGAAGGGGTAAAAAAGAGGGATACACTGGGAGAAGGGAGAGGTAGAATGGGGAAAATTTTCACACATAAAAGAGGTATCCAAGGAAGAGCTTTTACAATGGAAAAGAAAATGGGATTGATGGTAGCAGGCAATGCTTGAAACTCATTCTCATCAGAATTGGTTCAAAGAGGGAAGTGCAAGGGTTATTTTAAAACTTTTTTTAAGTAGTCATAATTACAAATGTGAATAGGATGAGTTCACCAATAAAAAAGCAGATAAAAGAATGGACTAGAGACCAGAATCTAATGTTATATTACTTACAAGAGACACTCTTGAAACCTTGTTGTTGTTCACTCATGCCTGATTCTTTGTGACCCCATTTGGGGCTTTCTTGGCAAAAAATAAGTATGCTACTGAGCTGTTGGTGGAGTAATGAATTGGTCCATTTATCTTTTTCTCTTTCTTACAAAAGTATCGCAAAATGGTGCAAAGAAGGAAAAAAAAATCTAATGATTTGAAATTTGCAGGTTGCTTAGATTCTATATAACCTGGAGTTTATTGTGGTTAGCTTCCCTTCTCAAATTTTGGGATATCTCCAGGTCAGTGACTATCTCCTTCCTTAATCCAGAAAATAATTGGGTTTCCCTAAAATTCCTGTACTTGTAGCTTTATTAATTCCTTTCTATAATAGAGAATCCATATCTCCTCCACAGTGACTTCCCACTTCTAGTTAGATCCTTTAGTTTCATTCATAATTATGGTTTTAACAGAATCACAGTAGAGTTGGAATGAAACTCTGAGGCCTTCTTATCCAGGTTAGACCTAAACAAGAATCTCTTCAATGATAAATGGCCATTCAATTTCTATTTTAAAATCTCTAATAAGAGAAGACCCACTTGTTGTGGCAGAAGAGTTTGCACAGCTCAATGAAACTATGAGCTATGTCATAAAGGATTATCCCAGACAGCTCAAAGTTGAGAATTCTGACAAAGGGTGATACACTACAGAAGGAAATGGCAAACCACTCCAGTATTTGCCAAGAAAACCCTATGGACATTACTAAAATGATAAAAGAGATGACATCTGAAGATAAACCCTCAGGAAAGAAAGTACCCGATACACTCCTGGGGAAGAGCAGAGGACAACCACAAGTTGTCCTCTAGTGCTAATAAAGCAGCTTGGTTAAAGACCAAAGAAAGCTCAGTTGTAGATGAATCTGGTGATGAAAGGAAATTCTGATGCTGGAAAGATCAATATTGCATAAGAGCCTGGAATGAAAGATCTATGAACCAAGATAAGCTGGATGTGGTCAAACAAGAGATGGAAAGATCAACATCTTAGATGTCCATGAACTTAAATGGATAAGTTTATTCAGATGATCACTACATACACAAGAAGCCCTTAGAAGAAATAGAGTTGCTCTCCAATAAAAGGGTGAGATAAGCCAGTAAATTTTATGTATGTATATATATATATACACACACATATGCATATACATATATATTTGTGTGTGTGTGTGTGTGTGTGTGTGTGTGTGTGTATGGTATAAACTCTAAAATGACTAAATGATATCTGTTTAAATCCAAGGCAAACTTTTTAACATCACAGTAATACCAATCTATGCTCCAACCACTAATGCCAAAGAGGCCAAAGTTGATCAGGTCTATGAAGAACTACAGCATCTTCTAGAAAGAACATCAAAAAAAGATGTCACATTTGCCATAGGGGACAGGTATGTTAAGTAGGAAATAAAAAAGATAACTGGAATAATAGGCAAGTTTGGCTTGGAGTACAAAATGAAGCAAGGCAGAGACTCAATAGAGTTTTGTAAAGATAACTTGATGGTCATAAAAAATACTTTTTTTCAACAACCAAAAAGGTGACTCTACACAAGGGCATCACCAGATGGTCAACATAGAAATCAGATTGGTTATGTACTTTGCATCCAAAGGTAGAAAAGTTCTTTACAGTCAGTTAAAAGAAGACCTGAAGCTGACCTGCTCAGATCATGAGCTTCTTATTGCAAATTCAGACTTAAATTGAAGAAAGTAAGGAAAACCATTAGACCACTTAGGTATGACATAAATAGCATCCCTTATGAAGATGAAGTAGATGTGATAAATAGATTTAAGGGGTTACTATGGACAGAGGTTTGCAATATTATGCAACAGGCAGCAACAAAAAATATTCCAAAGAAAAAGAAGAACAAAAAAAATCAAAATGGCTGTCTGATGAGACTTACAAATAGCTGAGGAAAGAAAGCAGTGAAACATTAAAGGAGAAAGTAAAAGATATACCTAATTGAATGCAGAATTCTAGAGAATAGCAAGGAGAGATAAAGTTTTCTTAAATGAGCAGCACAAAGAAATGGAAGACAACAAAAGAATGGGAAAGAAAAGAGATCTCTTCAAGAAAATTAGAGATATCAAGGGAAAGCTCCATGAAAAAATCTGTGTGATAAGAAACAAAAATGGTAGGAATTTAAAAGAAGCAGATGACATTAAGAAGGGGTGGCAAGAATACACAAAAGAACAATACAAGAAAGAGCTTACCATCACCAATAATAGGATGGCATAGTTACTGATCATAAGCTCAATATCCTGGAGAATGAAGTCAAGTGGGCTTTAGGAAGCATTATGAACAAGGTTTGTGAAAATGATAGAATTTCAATTGAGTTATTTAAAACCCTAAAAAGTGATGCTGTTAAAGTGCTGCACTCAACATGCCAACAAATCTGGAAAAAAAAAGCAACAGTGGCCACTGGATTAGAAAATATCAGTTTATGTCCCAGTCCTGCAGAAGGGCCATGCCAAAAATTGTTCAAATTACTGAACAAATGCCATCATTTCACACAACAGCAAGGTTATGCTTAAGATTCTGCAAGCTAAGCTTCAGCAATGTGAACTGAGAATTACCAGAAGAGCAGAGGTTTTCAAAGAGGCAGAGGAACTTGAAACCAAATTGCCGACTAAATTATGGAGAAACAAAGGAGTTTCAGAAGAAAACATTTACTTTGGCTTCATTGACTATATTAAAGCCTTTTACTGTGCGAATCACAACAAAATATGGCAAGTTCTTAAAGAGGGCAGGGAGGGCTAGATCATGTCACTTGTTTCCTGAGGAACCTATATGAATGCCAAGAAGCAACAGTTAGAACTGAACATGGAACAAGTGATTGGTTTAAGACTGGAAAAAGAGTATGACAAGGCTGTATGTTGTGACCTTATTTAACTTATATGTGGAATACATCATGGGAAATGCCAGGCTGGATGTATCAAAAATTGGAATTAAGATGGTAGGGAAAAATAGCAGCAAGCTCAGATATGCAGATGACACTACCTAAATTCATAATAAACTTATCAGTCAAGTCTTTCTTTTGTGTATTTGATTCAATTCTTTGTTATTTTGACACTGCATGAATCACTTAGGGGCAAATAGGAGATATTTTACCCACTGCATCAGCCCTGTAGTCAGGAGGACCTGAGTTCAAATGTAGCTTCAAACACTAATTAGCTGTGCGACCCTGGACAAATCACTTAACCCTGTTTGCCTCAGTTTCTCATCTGTAAAGTGAGTTGGAGAAGGAAACAGTAATCCGCTCTAGAAGCTTTGCCAGAAAACTCCAAATGGGGTCACAGAGACTCAGACACAACTGAAATAACTGAACAACAACAATGAAGCATTTTGTCATCTGTGGTGATTAAAACCAATTAGTTGGTGTTTTTAATAATATTTTATAGATTCTTTTTGGGTTAGTGGGCACATCCAGAATTGTGGTTTCATCAGTGAAAGGAACTATAGTTTAGAAATTCCTTCTAGAAATGCAACCCCCAAACCTTATTTTAACCTGTAGTTTTAGAAAGATGCTTGGGGGGGGGCACTGAGAGACTGCCCAAGATCCCACAACAGTGTATCAAGTCAGGACTTGAATCCAGAACCTCTTGACTTTAAGACCAATCCTTACAACCATTATAATACACTGCCTCTCTTTATATACTTTGAAACGATTATTACTATCATCCTGGGGCCTTCATTTTTCCAGGCTAATCAAATCCAAGTCATTTATACCTGTATGAATGAACTTTCAATTACTTTAGTTATAACATTCCTTCAAAAAGTAATGACAGAAAGAAAAAAAAAGCAGCCTGAAGGCTACGGAAACACTCAGGTTGCTACTATCCAGTAACTTAAGAAACTTCCTGCTCTAATTCCCATTAGAATGTTGCAGTGCAGTTGCTTTTATTACCTTCTAGCGATCTGTAAATCTTTCACTCTTCGATTTCGTTACCCATACCTGGATATCAAGAGGTGGCTAAAATAAACTTCTAGGTTAATATGGAAAATATTTCACTCACTGTCAACAGGCAAAAGTCATTAAACCTATAAGTAATACTAATATTATGAGGGAAAGCTTGGAACACATTTTCTATATACAAAGAAGAAAGCACAGAGGGAAAAAACCAGAAAAACTCAAACACCCCCTTGAGATATTTTTCATAAAATTCCTTTAACTCTCTGAAAAGTCCAAGCTACTTGATGACTCAAAGCTGAATTCAATTTACCTCTATTGTTCTGTATGTATATTGTGCCCTAAATCCAGGAATTTTAAGGGACAGGTGAATTTCCTAACTAATGAGTTTTAGAAAAGAAATCAGAACCTATGAACCTTAAGTAAGCACTGACTATAGGTGGTGAATGTATTACACAGCCCTCAACTTTGAACCTAAGTACCATATCCTAAAACCTTAAAGGCACCCATGCAGATAAATAGTTTACTGTTTGTTAGTGACAAAAGCAGCATAATAAAATGGGGCCTCCTTCCATTGTCCTCACCCCCAAATCCTCAGGGAATGGACAAACATTTTTTTTTTGGCCACTAGGAAAAATGGAAGACTTAGGCAAAAAAGACAGGGAAGGTCTGACTTCAGGGGGAACAGGAATGCCCTGCACTCCATCTCTGCCACCCTCCCTGTGCCCCTCCCCTACCCCACAACTTTTTACTCATCTGAAAACTAATCACTATAATTCTTCCCTTTGAGTTTCATTCATATCATTTTAAATGAAAATATCCTAGGGAATGATAGCAGATACTTAATAAGGGACTCTGGTGTACTATTGAGATGCTATAAAAGACAAATCAAGCCAACAGGCATTTATTAAGTGTTTACTAGGTACCAGGTACTATATTAATTGATGGTGCTACAAAGAAAGGCAAAAGACTCTCAGGGAATTCACAGTCAAATGGGGAAAATAAAATATACAAGACATACATAGGATAAATTAAAGGTAACATTAAAAAATTGATAGTTTTTTGTGATGTGAGATTTTGTAGAAAGATGTATAACACTATGCATAATATTTATTAAAAAAGATTGTCTCTTTTGTAAATTTTAAAAAGAACTTGATTAAAAAATAAACATCCAGTTTTTGAGTATATTTAATCTACTATATATTTTTTTCAGTTGATATACTGGTTTTCTTTCAATAGCACATCATATCTACTATTTATTATAGTAGACAGGAGAAATATATACCTATTGCTACATTAACCATGACTCCAATTGTATGGGTCTCATAATGTTAAAATCAATTTATGAAGAACATTCAAATAGGCCTTGATCACAGATGAGAGCAATATATTTGAGTAGCATGGTTGGAAACTTTCCAGCTATTTTTATATTAAAATGAGAAAAAGAGGGTACTCCAGCATATTTTAGGGTCATCTTACCCTTTCCACCATTTCTTACTACATTCTCTGCCTCCCAAGTTTCTCTCTCAAATCAATGTTATACGTTATGGTTATTGTCAATTTCCTTGTATTCTTTTGAGACCACACCATTCCTTTCATTACATCATTAATGACAAATTTAGTCCCAGTAATATGCAGGCTACCATCAGCATCACTTTTCCCTTCCAAATTTCTTGCCATTTGGTGGATTCCCACCATGTCCACTTAAATTTTCTCAGTGCTCCTTTGAACATTTTTCCATTGCTTTATCCATTGATGGAAACCATTCCTCATAGGATCTTACAGAGTTAGAGCTAGAAGAGATTACCTAGGCTACTCCTCTCCTCTGTTGTCCAGGTGTGTAGAAAGCAGCTCATTGGCAGTAACTTCTTCAAGATAGTAGCACTTAGGGGTGGACAGGTGGTGCAGTGAGTAAGAGCACTGTCCCTGGAGTCAGGAGAGCCGGGATTGTTTCCGGCCTCAGATACTTGGCACCCACAGAAAATAACTGGCTGTGTAACCTTGAGCAATTAACCCCAATTGCTTTTAAAAAAAAAAAATAGTCGCACTTGCTAACATAAAGTCAGGACTAGACACCAGATCCTTAGACTTCTGGTGTGAGGGTCCTTCCATTCCCATGCTGAAGCATTCTCTCCCCCCTTTCTTGCAAGATAGGGAGAGTCAGCTTATTTTGGCAGCAAGCCTGTTGGATTCGGAGTCAGAAGACATACACTCCAGTTTTAGCTTTGCCACTTTCACTCATACTCCTTTTTGTCTTCTCAATTAGCATTCGACTACTGCTGCACCAGTGTATGAAAGTAACTGACCCTTTTTGTAACCTTTTATCTCAGAAGAGATCCTGAAAATCTTTGTGGCTGAGTGAATACAGCATGGGAACTGAAGTCGGAGGACATGGGCTGATATCCATGCTGTGCTATACTTACTGGGAGCCTTAACAAATCATTTGCTCTTGTTAGTTCTCAATTTTTCCAACTATAAAATGGGGAGAATGTACTAAACGAGGTCTAGGTGTCTTTTTGGTACCAAATTCTAATGCCCTTGCCTTCAAAGACTCCCTCAGGTACTGCCAACCAATTAGTAATCACAAACAGTGAGTAAAATAGCCCTCAGACACTCTGGCTTTTGCTACTGCTTATTTTAAAGTTGAAAGTACAGATTTAGGTTGTACATAAGTTCTACTTTTTCATTTACATCTGTGTCAAGCTATTGTGATAGTGAGCTTAAATTAGATAAGGTGTGTAAAGGAAAAGAATGAATAGGATCTATGGGTTCATTTGGAAGCAAGGAAATAAGCATTCACCCAGGACCTACTATGTACCAAGTAATGCACTTGTATTTACAAGTGATTATAAATATTATCTCATTTGAACCTTGCAACAATCCTGGGAGGTGGGTGCTATTCATATCTCCATTTTCTAGTTCAGGAAATAGAGGCAAAGAGAGGTTAAGTGGACTGCCCAAAGTCACACAGCTAAGTGTCTGAGACTGTGTTTGAACACAGGTCTTCCTGACTCAGTCCTACTGTGCTACCCTACCTCCCTTAGTACATTATAGAAAACTCTCAGATGTACTAAATCATTATTGATTGGAGAAATGGAAATTAAAATGACTCTGAGGTATTACCTCACCCTTGTCAGGCTGGCTAACATGACAGAAAAGAAAAATGATAAATGCTGGAAGGGATATGGGAAAAAGGTACATTAATGAGTCATTGGTGAAGTTGTGAACTGGTCCAACAATTCTGGGGAACAATTTGGAACTATGTCAAAAGGACTATAAAAGTGTGTATACCCCCTGACCCAGCAACACCACCACTCAGTCTATCCCAAAGAGATCAAAGAAAAGGGAATAGGACCTACATACACAAAAACATATTTGCAGCAGCTCTTTTTGTGGTGGTAAAGAACTGGAAATTGAGGAGATATCCATAAATTGGGAATTGCTGAACAAGTTATGGTATATGATAGTGATGGAATACTGTTGTGCTATAAGAAATGAAGAGCAGGGGGCAGCTAGGTGGCACAGTGAATAGAGCACTGGCCCTGGAGTCAGGAGGACCTGAGTTCAAATCCGACCTCAGACACTTAACACAAAACTAGCCATGTGACTTTGGGCAAGTCAATTAACCCCAATTGCCCCACCTTCCCCTCTTCAAAAAAAAAAAAATTAGAAACGCTACGTTAGGAAAAGTCCAAGTCAAGGTTTCACTTTATTTTTGAATCTTCCATTTTTTCTCCTTTTCCTCATCAACAATTTTGCCTCTAGCACCATTTCCTACTTTTGCTCCCGCTTCCAGTTATGATCAAATCAACTGGCCCACGCTCTTTCTAGTTGTTGTTTAGTCATTTTTCAGTCATGTCAGACTCCTCATGATCCCTTTTGGGTTTGGTTTTGGTAAAGATATTGAAGTAGTTTGTATTTCCTTTTGCAGTCCATTTTACAGATGAGGAAATTGAGACAAACAGGTCTAAATGACCTGCCCAGGGCCACACAGCTCCTAAGTATCTGAGGCTGGATTTGAACTCAGGAGGAGGTTTTCTGGACTCTAGATCACACTCTATCTACTCTGCTACTTGGTTGCTCTCTGGTTAGGGTGTGCCAATCTGATTTTCTACTTTTTTCTACTTTCTAAAGTGAATTTAGGGAACTTTTGTATTTCTCGGTGTGTGTGTGTGTGTGTGTGTGTGTGTGTGTGTGTGTGTGTGTGTG
>NW_027185799.1:11052245-11076241 GCF_028583685.1 Petaurus breviceps papuanus
TGTGTGTGTGTGTGTGTGTGTGTGTGTGTGTGTGTGTGTGTGTGTGTAGGGAGGGGAGGGATTGGCAAGGAGAGAACGTCTCTAAAATTATAATGAAAGAGGGAAACTGATTTGATATGTGACTAGTTGTTTTACACATCTTATGAATACAGCATACTGGGGTTGAGTGTGCACTGGGTTTGGAGTCAGAAGATATAGGTTTGAATTCTAACTCAAATTCTTATCAAGCTGTGTAATTTTGATTGTCACTTACTTTACTTCTCTGAATGTCTGTTTTCCCATCTGTAGATAGTGATGATAATAATTGTGCTGCCTAGGGCACTTTATTAGAAAGCACTGGACCTAGAGACATGAAGAACTGAGTTCAAATTCTTCTCTAGACACTATTACCTTGGGCAAATCACATTCTGTTTGTGCCTCAGTTTCTAAAGGAGGATGTTGGACTCTGACTTCTAAGGTTCCACCTAACTCTAGGTTTATATCATTGTTGTTGTTTTATATTGGGTCTCCCTAACTTACCCAGCCTGGGGCTGATCTCTCTAACCTTCTCAGGGTTGGGAACATAACCCATTAATGGGCAGGGAAACTTTGATCTGCTCAGTTTATGACTTATGCCAGTGCACCAGACCAGTAAAGGGGTCTAGGACACAGAAAAGGTTAAGAAGGCCTTTTCTACATCCACTAAGAAATGACCAAAGTTCTGAAGGGGAAGGTTGGTTCCTGATGCTGGGTCAGAGAAAGGGAGAGAAGCAGAGGGAAGCATTTAGGGTAAACTTTAAAGGAGATTTAAGAATTTAGCTAGAAAAACTGGGGAGGGACGGCTCATATATTGTAGGGAATAGAAGGAACAAAAACACTGAGTAGAGAAAACACGGGGCCTGTGGGGGGGCGAGGAGAAAAACAATCATCTGATCATAGGGCTTAGAACCAGAATAGACCTTTGAGATCATTAAATTCAGTGCCTTCAGTTTTCAGGTGACAAAATAGAAACCTCCAAATGTATTATTCCCAGGTCACACCAATGGGAATTAACAAAGCCAGTCTTTTGACTCTAGCATAGGTGCCATAATGCTGCCTCAAGCAATCTAGTCCCTCTGGAGTACAGAGTACATGGAGGAGAATAATTTCAGAACCCTATAGAAACATAGGATAATAATGGATTTTTGTCAACCCATCCATGCTGCCTTGACTTATTTCCTTTGTGGCCAACAGCCCAAAACTAAGAAAGAGCACTAGAGAAATGGAAATGAAAATGACTGAGGTACTATCTTACCCTTGTCAGACTGGTTAACATGACAGAAAAGAAAAATGGTAAATACCGGCAGGGACATGGAAAAATAGGTACATTAATGAGTCACTGGTGAAGTTGTGAACTGATCCAGCAGTTCTGGGGGAACAATTTGGAACTATGCCCAAAAGACTATAAAAGTATATACCCCCGATGCAACAACACCACCACTCAGTATGGGGGAGGAGAGGAAGCACTGACTTTACAGCCAGAAGTTCTGAATTCAAATTTGAGTTCTCTTAGTTTCTTGCTGTGCAAAATTGAGGAAATTACTTAATCTCTTTAAGTCTCAGTTTCCTCACCTGCAAAATAAGGGGGCAGGGGTTAGACCAGATAATCCCTGTAATCTGTTGCAATTTTGAATCTATGAACTCAAATAACTGACTTGACAGAGGAGTATGGTCTGTGGCTTGGTTACCACAGTGCCAAGGTTAATTGTCCCGACTCAGCCACCTTGGCATTATGACCAACATGTAAAGAGTAGCCTTTACCAGATATAGTCCCGTAACATACAAACCAGTGCAAGAGGGTCTCCTGAATAGAAACAGGCATGGAGTCAATTAAGTTGTGCTGGTTTAGTGCTTTAGGATTATCTATGGAAATGTCACCTGGACAGGAAGAACAGTAGGAAGGAAAAATAGATTCCTTCATTGTATTTTTTCTAAAATTTCTAGGTTAGAATTTAAGAACATGGAGATGACAGAGGAGATCAAGAAAACTCCTCTAAGTAAAAAGTTGAGGTCATTATGTTTACCAGAAGTTCCCAGACTCCAACTTTTCAAAGATGGATGCAACTTTTCTGGGGAAAATCGGTTGTTAATTGCACAATACCTAGCTGGTTGGCATTTTATCTCCTTTAATGAGAAGCTAGTTTCAAAGTCTCATTATATTTTACCAAGCAGAATCCCAACATTTAAGAGGCAGGTAATATGTATAACAAAATAAATATGAAGAAAAAGAACTTCCATTTGCTAAGCTCAGTCAGTGTTGTAATTAAAAAAAAAAAGAATATCCCAGCCAAAGAGAATGGATATAATGCCAAAGAGTAACCTTAAACATCACTCTTAGGAGTTTTTAATAACACATTTTTAATTTAATCACCATAAATCCTGAATTAATGTGTCTATTTCTTCAGGCAAAGTCCACTTTTCTTTGACAAGTAGTTAAATATACAATATAAAGGAAGCAGTGTCCTGACAGTAACTTAAAACCGACCTAAACTATCACTTTTTACCCTACTTCCCCCACACCCTAATTCTTTTGTGATCACATGTGAAAAAGAAAGATGTAGTAACAAATGATTATATAAAGACTGCATCCATTTTTTTTAACCTGGGGAAAAATATTAGACTTGTAATCAAACCAGGGTTCAACTCCTGGTTTTAACCTTTTCTTTCTCTAGGTCACATAGGGAAAGTCAGTTCACTTCTCTGGGCTTCAGTTTTCACATCTGTAAAATGAGAGGATTGGATGGAATCAATCCCAAGACATCAGCAGATCCACAAACCCATAATCTTCTGATTGCATTATTTGTGCAACCATCACAGTACCTCCATGTTTATATCCTTAAATAAGTGGAAAGAATGAAGTTCTAGAAACCTTGTGCCTAAATCAGGAAACAAAAATCCATCTTAATCATCACAGAGCTAAGTATTGTGTTATAGCACCTCTAAATATATAAAACAAATCAGTGCCTTAAGTTTGATTCCAAAGTCATTTTCTTGAATTCATTCTGCTTTGTACCTGTGTTCTTTAGATATACTCAGGATTCTGAGCATTTTTTTCTGCCCAACATAACTTCTTTAACTGACTCTTAGTATACTGAAAGGACCTTAGAGGTCATTTAATTCAATTCCTTCACCTTACAGTTGAGGAAACTCTGATAGGTATTGGTGAACCAAAGTCACAGGTTTATAGACTACTGCAGAGCCAGAATGTGAATGCAACTTCTCTGATGACCAATCCAGGGATCTTTCCACAGTATCATGCTGCCTCCCTATTAAAGAGAATCTAAATGCCACCTTCAAGAAACTTATGGAATACATGTGTCTTCAGAAGTAGTAGACTTCTGGGCAGTGTAGCTGAGTGGCCAGAGTGCAAGAAAAAGAGGCAAGATAATGAATTCTATCCCCAACTCTGTCAGTGACTGTGGTACTATTTTTGAAAGTCCTTTTCTCTACTCTGGATCTCAGTTTCCTTATTTGTAACATGAGGGTGTTGTCCTTGATTGCTTCTAAGATTCATTCTAGCTCTCATAGTCTACAATCCCTTGATACTCTGGGAGTTCCACTTGTCAGTGAAATTAATGATGAAAATGATAATTCCAGAAAATATTTGTAAACTTGGTCCCTCCAAGAAAAAGAAATTCAGGAGCAGCTAGGTGGTGTAGTGAGCATAGCACTGGCCCTGGAGTCAGGAGTTCCTGAGTTTGAAATCTGGCCTCAAACACTTGACACACTAGCTGTGTGACTTTGGGCAAGTCACTTAACCCCAATTGCCTGTCCTTCCCTCCAAAGGAAAAAAAAAGAAAAGAAAAAGAAATTCAAAGCCAATTGGCAAGTCAAAAAGCTACATGAAATCTTAATGGAAGATAGTTGTAAGAGTCACAATGAAAATATTATATAGAGTATGTTAAAAAAAATCTTTCCAGTCTCATTTCAGCACCTGATCAGTAAGACATGCTTACTGTTTCCTTTACCCCTTTTCAGTTCTGGTTCTACTGACAAAGAACAAGGCTTGAACGATACTCTGGCAATCTTCAAATGGGGACCAAGATTACAGCCTACAAAGTGGGGTAGGGAAATCTGACACCCTGGAGTACCTCGGTGTGGGAACAAAGCAAGTTACATTTATTTTATTGGACAGTTTGAATTTATTATATGTTGCACATAATTTCCTGTCTCATTTCTTTAGTGTTCTTGGAATTTTTGTCAGGATGTCTTACGTTATCACACACTCCTTCCCTCCCTTCGTCCCAACACGTTTTGGTGACAGACTGATTTTACTTCAAGAAAGTCCCACAAAGAAAGGAGGGGAAAGTCCCCAAACATAACCTGGGACGGGAATGGCTTAAGTTCTGGAAAAAAATCTGAAAAAGCAATGAAGATGAAGATGAAAATGGAAAGTCTGTGAAAATTAATGTAGTGTAGAACCGGTGAACATACCACTTACTTCTCTACACGTACAGAAGAAAGAACCTGCTTATGAGGTACACCCAAATAATTCACAGGTGGTGAAACTATTAGAGTTCTGCACTTTCTTGCCTCAGAAGTGGAATAAATCTCCTGTATTATAAACGGTGTGTGCTCACACACGTGTTTGTGCTTGCTCTTTTGCTCCCATCTCTTCCCACTCCAGGGCCTTAACGCTTTCTGGTTTCAGTGTAGCTATTTTGATTATTTTAATAAGAACTTTAGAAAAGGTCCAATTAGATCAGAAGGCAAGGGCTGCCCTAATCACTGTGCTCAAAGAAACGTAATGTCATAAAAAGGTTTGCTATTTTTTAAGTGTAGTGGAACCTGCTTTGATTGAAGTCAGACAGCATGAAGCCCCAGTTATGGTAGAGTGGATGGAAAACCCCCAGCTATTGGCAACATGTAATGACAGTTCCTGAGATAGCAGAAATCTGACCACAGGAAAGCTGCTCCCTGAAAAGCTGAGCTTAACTCTGAAGCTGCCCACGTACTATTGTACATAGTACCAGACCAATAAATGCGTAGCACTAATGAAATGGGAAAAGATCTGTTTTTTAAATAGTTCTTTTCCCGATGTGTATACAAAGGCATTCAGTGACATGGCTTTCTACCCTTCTCCCCTCCCCCTCCTCCCTCTTGCTTTCTCTTCTCTCCCTGTCTCCCCCCTTACACACACACACACACACACACACACACACACACACATACACACACACACACACACACAACACACACAGTGCTCCGTTCTCCCCACCCCTAACCTGGCTACTGTCTATTGGTTGCAAAGGTTCTAAGTTAGATAAATATTTGCACCAGCATCCTTGAAGGAAATTTTCCTATCTGTATCATTGGAAGAAGTTTCCACACTGAGAATTTCTCTACACTGATAAAATCAGAGGTACAGACCAACATAAAGATTGTTCTGAGGCTCAAAGAAGTGATGGGCTCTCCAAGGGCCCACATTCAGTAGGTTGAGTTGACTTTACAAACAGCATCCCATTATCTGGGTCAATCTTTGTAAATGAAAGCAAACCAAAACAACAGTAATAACAAAAACAAAATATTGGAGAACTGGATAAATGTAAAGTGTCTCTAATCAGAAGCTGAAAATGGAGTTTTTCCTCCTTGTTCAAGAACGACTTCATGTAACATATGTATATTGCTACACAGTTTGTGAGGAGTCACTTTTTAAAATGACATACTGATAAGAAAGTTTGTAAATAGCATCTGTCACAAGTGCAGACAAGCTAATGATAGATTACAAGCCCTGCTGCCTGTGGAACATTTGAAAATAATATTGTTGCCAGAGCCTGTCACACAACCTTTCCATCACAGAACAATTTTTTTTTTCTGGGAAAAATATTAATAGTAATCAAATAAAACTCACAAAATGAACCGTATGAAAAATTATCCAGTGCACTAGCAAAAGAAAAACCTAACATGATTGTTTAGGATCAACAGCTCTTAATGAGGCATATTTTGGTCTTGCTCTCTATGTATTCACCTATGTATTTCTTTAAATGTCTGTGAGACAATTTCCATGTCTGTCCCTTGAAAACTTTCTTCAAATTCTTGAAACTCTCTAGGTCAGAGTCTCTCATTCTTTCATTTTCCAAGACTCTATCTTTTTTTATCTTTTGTCTTCCACGTTTATTTTACTGGAGTTCCCCAGTGCAATGCTTTGGTGGCAGGACTCAAAATTCTAGCCTGGCCCTGTGACATTCCATTTTTCTCCTCATGGCTTTGTCTCCCTCTTCATTTTCATTTCCTAGGTCTCCCCATCCCATTCATTCCCAGGATTTCTGGTCTACATGTTTGGAGAGTGAACTCATGCACAAATTTTCCTGTAATCAGAAATAAAAATACAGACAGACATCAGCTCTGCCAAATACTAGTAATAGGCACATTTGCACGTCTGAAGCATACCCCAAAGTACTTAGCACAGAGTGGACAAAAACTCAATACCTCGAAAGCCACCATTACTGAAGAATAAAGAAGATAAAGAGGTAGAATCTAATTTCAGTTTTCCCTTATGCAAAATGAAAAGTTGTATCACTATTAACTCTGGATGATTTCAGTCACATTGGTAAAGTCCTTTGAAAAATCAAAATATGAATACATATGTTAGCACTTTGTGACATCTGTAACTTAGAAAGCCATCCAGTGAAAGGTTTAAAACTTCCATCACCCCCAGGTTTGGGGGAGCAGTAGCAGAACTCCTGTGTCTATCTGTGTGTGGAATTTCTAGCATGGAAACCCTCTCAATTGATGCAGATGAGTATTTACACAGTATATGTACTTATATACAAAGTATATAGCTTTAGAGGGGTGCTTAAGGAGAGTGATGCATTAAATGACTCACCTATGATAATATTACTCCTATGTTTCACAGACAGGACTTCAACCTGGACCCTTCTGACTCTAAGGCTAGCTGTCTGTCCATTAAGCCAGTACCCTCCTCTATTTTCCCATTGGGTTATGAAAATGATAATACATTTTGATTTATCAAGGTGCAGAGTACTTCACGTTTAATTCTCATAACCACCCTATAAGGTGGGGAACACAAATATTTTTTATCCTGACTCAAAGATGAGTGAATGGAGGCTCAGAAATTTTGCAACGTATCCAAGGTCATACAAAATAGCAAGTATGTTCAAAATTACCTGGCAGATGACTTCTTATTGAGATAAAACTTTATAAATGGAGGGAAAACAAAAACAAAACCCTTGCACACTATATTTGTGTAATAAACACATAATTTTGTGATTTGGGAAATGAAAAATAAAACATTGATGTTAATTAAATATCAAGAAATATATGACGTATACATTTTCTTTTTGAATCTATTCAAAGAAAGATGGACAGATGTGTACTACCACATACTATGTTGGTGAAAATGTTTGGGATGTTTTAATAACAATGCAGCTTTTCCCATCTAATTTATATTGTTACCTTTCTATCTTTTCCCCTATACTATCCTCAACCCCCCACAGAGAACAATAAAATATTCTTGGTCAGTACTGCAGATGTGCCCCATCTTATTTATTCAGTCTGTCAATTCACATGTTCCAAGAGTGTATTAACAATGCTTGCCGTGGGCTTAAGAGATATAGGGTTAATGTCTGACTCTGACATTCATTAGCTGTGTGATAAGTGGTAAGTTACTTCACCTCTTTGAAATATATTGTCCTTATTTGTAAAATAGGGCAAAAATTACATTATTATAGCCCAGGATTATAGTGAGGAAAGAGTTTTGAAAACATTAAGTTGTTAGATAAAGGTGACATTATTATAGAAGATAAGAACATTCAATTTGGAGTTGGGAGTTCTATATTTGAAATCTTGACCTTGACATTTGGTTGCTGTGCCACTTGGGGAAAATTATCTCTCTGAACTTTTGTTTCCTGATTTGTAAAGTGGGGAAAGTAACCCTTGCTCTATGTACCCCAAAAGATTTTTTTTGAGGGGAGAGGCAATCTGGGTTAAGTGATTTGCTCAGGGTCACACAGCCTCTAAAGAATTTTTGAGAAAAATGTTCTGTACCCTTCAAGTTCTAGGAAAATCAATCAATCAATCAATCAATCAATCAATTAACCAACATTTGTTAAATGCCTACCATATACCTGGGAATGTATGCAAGAGGGATACAACAAAAGACAGCCCCTGTGCTCAGGGACCTTACTATACAATGGAGCTATTATTATGAAGATAGTTTTTCTCCTTGAAAGAAGTAGAAGTTAAATTTCTTTTCTTCAAAGAGCTGGTAGTGTATTACAGAAACAAGAAGGAACCATCCAGAAGACCTGAAGAAATATAAGATGATAGGGCAACTATGTATAGAGATGCCCACCAATGAGCACAGAACCAACCATGTATCCTTTTTGTCTGTACATCTCAGTGGTTTGGGCATCTCCTTCACAGGGAGGAACCTATGAAAGGCTGAAGATGTGAAAACAGTATGTGTTGGCACACTCTGGAAACTGGGGTGCTCCTGTCAGCAATAGCTCTGGGAAGAGGGAACAGTTATCCTTTGTCCAGGATATACCCTAATCTCAAAATGAGGGAGCTGGAGAGACTTGAGTCATTTACTTTTGAGCTCGTGGAAGAGAATAGGTTGATAGCAACAGCTTACCCCTGTGAACAGGCTTTCCTTTCACACAGCTGTGTTGGTATATTTCAATTAGTATCCTTGAGGCCTGACATCACCTCTGGTATGCCAGTCCTAAGGCTCCCATGAGCCAATACTACCAATCAAGCCCAAATCCCACTGCATCATGTGGTTTTATGATGTAGAGAGAAAATGACATGGAATCATCTCTTACTGCTGAAAATCTCAAGTTGGAGGCTGGCTCTCCTGAGAAGGAAAGTTAATCACAATATGACTAAAATCTAGATAAGATTTTCCCATGATTATCTCAACGCACTCAACCAATAGGTTATATGTGATGGTCAAGGCAGTCCCTTGACTTTATGAAAGCAGACATTTCTGTGATACCAGTCAGAAGAGGTCACTTCTGGATCACTCTACTAATTTCCATGAAGGCAGGGGGGGAGGGGGGAAGGTTAAGGTCAGAGCAGAATCAAGTCTGAGATATCTTTGAGAGTTGGGTTCTCAGAATGATACCCCCTTGTACATGAGCCATAGAAACATTAAGTATATGAGAGGTAAACTGAACAAAGGAGAGAGAATGTAGATTTAAAATCATGAAAGGATGTATACTTGGAACCTGGGGGTGGGGTGGGGGGAAGGCAGGCTAGAAAGAAAAAAACTCTTTCCTCTCTTGATTAAGTCAGAAAGGAGTGAACCTTTCACATCCTAATATGATTCTTGCAAGGAATACAAAGAAGTATCTGCATTTATATATAGCAAAAATGAGACAAAAAAAGAAGAGCGAATTAACTAGTATATAGGTAGTTAAATACTTAGTGACAGAGAAAGGGGTGGAAACCTAAAAATCCATTTTTTTTCATTGTCGCTACAATAATGACCTTTTCCCAGCTTCTGAGAGGATGCTCTTTATGTATATTTGTATATTTATATCTCTATATGCACACGTGTGTGTAGACCAACTCTGGGTTATCCACAATGTCTTTCCCAGGGAAGAATGCCACTTGGCAACAGAATTCTTTTTATAAGAACTAGAGACTCTTTCTTTGAGAGATAGAAAGCCACAGTACTAAGTCTTAAATTCCACACTCCATATTGCACAAAAACAGCCATGGAAGTAAACAGAGGACAGAAGCTGGCCCTGAACAGACTCAGACACTTAAAAAGGCAGCCTGAGAAAATAAAAATCTAGCTGACCAAGTCTAGACAAGAAACTATAGAAAACACATTAAGAAAATGACTTTTTAAATAGATTCTATAGTATATCCCATAGATTCATGTGAAGTATGCCTTGGGTATAGTTTAAAGACAATATAAGCACGTGAATAGAAATAGATGGATTGATGAAGACTTACAGGCAGGCAAACACACACACACTCACACAGAGTGAACCTTGCCACATTCAGCTGTAAATAAGGAATTTAACATTCATTCCACAGGCTAATGGTGCTTATAGCCATCCAAGAAAGATCGACTTAGATAATAGCGTAGTAGAGTGCCAGAGAGCCTGAAAGGAATGGGCTATTGTGTTTGACTAGTTTCCATGTATAAATTAGTGCAGAGAAGAAAAAGAAATTCAACAGAAAAACACATGTACTTTATTATAATTCCTAGTGTTACTCCTGCAGCCCTCACAATAGCAGGCAAAAGAACTGAAAACCACTGAAAAGAGGTAAAAGGCAAATGCAGATTTGATTAAATGCCTTTCTGACAAGAAGTGGTTTGACTTCAAATTTGGATGAACGCACATGTCAATGGCTGGTCATGGTGTTAGCCCACATTCTCTTCGAGTTAAACAATTGGCTTGGGAGTGGGGGGTAGAGTAAAAGAAAGAGGGAGGAGGATAGGAAGATTTGGATCAGTTTTATCTATTTGATTTTTATTTGAACTAAGCATATAGATTAAATCTTTTGAACTACTGGTTTTTATGTCCATGGTAGAAAGAGTATAAGATATTTGGGTTTTGCACATGCAAAAAATTGACCCCACACTTAAATAAATATGAAAGGCATGTAGGCCTCATTTTTTTTCCTCAGGAAAACTGACCCTCTTTGGAAGGATTTTAATTTCAAGTCTCAAAAAAAATATTGAGATCACAACATTTCCCATTGACAGAATAGTTTATCACCAAGACCTTACTGGAGATATTCAGCCACCACTGAAATGAAGGAGATTCCAGGGTGGAGGCAGGGAATACCACTTGAGACACAGAACATTTTTGCAAACCAGAAGAAACAGGATTCTTAGGAAAATGTCTCAATGAAAGTGCATGGACCACAGGCTTCTGCTTTTGAAACACTTGGTTATGTTGCCTTACCATGCATGCTTAAATGGTGAACTGATGCTACTGAATTTTATAAGTCTGGCTCCAAACTTAATAGTGATTAGGCAAATGGAGCATTTTATATTCAACCTGTAATTCAATTCTGACCTCCTACCTATAGTACCTGAGTGAGTTGGTATTCATTAAGGGCAAAATTTGTGCAACAGTTCCATATAACTCTATTGCTAAAGATGAAAAAAGCCTATAAAGTAATAATTCATATTTCTGTATTCTTTAAGATTGGCAACAGCTCTGTGAGGAAGGTGGTTCAAGTATAATTATTTGCATTTTTCAGATGAGAAACTCAAAGACTTCGAGGGACCAAGGAGCATATTCAAGTTCACAAAACTTGCAGGTATTGAAACAAGTAATGAAAGTAATGAAAGAAAGAAAAGGCAGGGATAGGGGGCAGATCTGGTCTAAGATATTTTACAGGTCAATACACTTCAGTGTTGGTGTTTTACTTTTGTGGAACTTAATACATTGGCTGATATTTATCATATAATGTTACTTTTCAAGTTCTAAATCTTGGCAATCATAAGCTAGTCAACTCTCTTCCAGCAATAGCTTGCAGTTTCATAATTGATTTAAATTTATGTGCAAAGAAAGTTTGATTTTTTCTTGTGTATATATCTACTCTTGTTTAAACTTTGCATATCTCTGATGCTCTAAAATCACTCAAATGAGACTTTTTACATATGTGCCTGGTTGCTCATGATATGTTATATATCCTTAAAGATGATGCCTGTAATAAATGGCATATATGGTATATAGGAAAAGCACATTAAGACAATTCATCAGTAAGCATACATTTTCCCCAAACTAGATCAAGGGAACATTTCTAAAAGAAAGTATTTAAATAAGCTAATATATTACTAGCAATTTGCTTTACAATAAAGGATAATGGAAAAAAATCTCAGGAAAAAATGTGTTTTTTTAATCACAAAAATTGACGCTTGCCAAGAACTGACAGGATAAAAGGTAACACATCACACATAACACAAGGGAACTTCTTTATAATTGCCTATCCAATCATCCAATTACAAGCTATGGAAAGGAGCAAACATGGTCATTGTATTGCCAACATGATATGAATAGAATGCTTAAAAGTTGGCAATCTCCTCCCTCCCCCCCCCCTTTTTTTCTATTTCTAGTAGGACAGCTCTGAGTTCAACCTTTACACCCATTGCTGTACTTGTAAAGAAATATCTTTATATAGTATTTATGTATTATGGTTACTGAAGCACAATGATGCACTTTATTAACAGGTACAAATTACAAAGTCTCAACATAGCAAATGACTTCTGTAGATAAGGAATAGCCTTCAAGATGCCCATTTTATTTTGAGTGGGTTGCTTGGCTTCTTCCAGGGAACAGAGGAGACATGTGTTGCTAAAGTTTAATTAGAATGAAATAGTCTGGTAGTATGAATTCCTCAGGGCCATCTATATTTTGGTTGGGCTTCCATTGGCTTGTTGCTGTTCTGAGGAAGTACTAACATTCCATAAATGTGACAGGGAGGGCTGCAATCACGTTTGTTTGGAATCAGCGTGTGCAAAGTCTGGAATCAAATCTTCAGATGAGGTTTACAAAGCTGCTTGCCCAGAACACTCTGGTTTTAAAAAAATGTGCATTGCTATTAATATTTTCTGTGCAGATTTTTTTTTGGACAGTAAATGTTCATTTTCTGCCTGTAAAACTAAGTATGAGTCACAACAGAACATGTACTTGGAGTCCAAAATGCAGGCACTGTGCAGTGGTGACCAGCTTCCTTTGCAGCATCTATCTATCTTATCAGTTTGATGGAGGAATGTTACTCTAACTACTCCCCCCCCACCATAAAAAAGTCATCAGTTTTTCATCTGCACAAGTATACCTGAGATCAAAAAGCAGAATCCATAATTTATAAATTCTAGCATTAACTTGTATCTATGAATGATTTGCAGTCATTCTTTTAAGGGCAATCATCAGACCTAACTGCACAGAGAATAGCTAGTTTCCTTTTTACCTGCTTTCTCAATACATGTGCACAGGAACGGGGGGAAATCATTGAAAAAAAAAAGTAGAGGAAAGACTTTCAAAAGCCATAGTGAGTAAAACTCTGGTCAGAACACTGTAGTTGTATTACTGTTGAGTTCAGAGCGACTGCTACCCAAATTCCAAGCATGCAAACCATCATTTATAAAGTCTATAGCTTGCAAGTTCATTTTGCGTTTCCCAAGCTAATCTCATGATATTTTTCTGTACCTGTAACCAATTACAACAAGTCTCCAAGATTTCATTTCACTCCGGGAGCTGAAGTTATTGAGGGACTTTTCTTTTTAAATCACTGAGACAACCAATTTACCTGGTCTTTTAAGATGAAAACGAACCATGCATACAGTCACATACAACAACACAACAACAACAACAAAACACAACACAACTTAACATGGGGCAAAGAATATGGTGAGACCTAAGTATTGAAATGAAAAGACATTTACCAGGAGTAGGAAAGCCAGGAAGAGAAGCGGTGTCACGCCAGGAGTTGCCCAACGGCAGCGTTCCATGCTTGGATCCTTGCCGGAATGTGAATCGGACACTGAATAAGCTGCTAAGAGCTCCTCTGCCTCCTGTCACATCCAGTACTGGTGCTAACACTTCAGTCCTGCCTATCAGCTTCCATCAGCCCTACTCACATTTCCTGACCAAGTGGTGGGTGGGTGGATGGGTGGGGGGTAAGCTGAATGGAATCTCTCTCGGAGCAGGCAGCCAGCCAATCAGGCTTCTGCTAATCAGACATGCAGAATAACAAAGCCAGGGGTACAGAGAAAGTATAACAGAGAGAAAGAGAGGAAAAAAGGGGGGAAGCAAGAAAAAAGAAAGAAGAGAGAAAGCAGCACATAAAGAAAAGAAGAGGAAAAGATGAAGAATTCCATAGATGAAGCCAAGCTCTGGGCTTTAAAACTAACCTGAAGAGTTCTAGGGGAGGTAGATTTCTGCTTGCCTTTTGTTTGTATTTATTCCTGTCATTTGGTAAAGTACAGTAGCTCTTTTTGTGACTGTGCACTGTTCCATTCAGGAGAGAAACTCAATCCCTGTCAATATATAACATATGCCATAAAGGGAAAGAATCAGAGACAAAAGCCTACTCTTAACATTCTCTTTAAACGTATTCTGTGCAACTTTTATTTCTCCTCTATAAAGCTGTTCGTTTTTTTTTCTTTTTGGATGTGGAGAAGGCAGACTGCATGCAATTTAGAGCCCCCTCCCCCTCCCTCCCCTCCCAACCGAAATGGCTGGTAAAGAGGATGGCAGAGTTGTCTTTCTGTACAAACCAACAACAACAACAACAACAACAAAAGAACACGATTCTACGGATTGTCAAGGTAGAGACAGAAATTCAGATTGCTCACTTTCCAAAGAACACCTAACAAAGAGGACAAGTTCACTCTGTTTTGGGTTTGAATAATTGCCTTGATGACAAGTCAACTTTAAGATTGTTTGTGTTAGTATGGGACAGGGGAAATGGCATTAAATTCATAGAGAACTCCAGTGTTTCACAATAACTAGTAGCCTCCTGTCCGATGGAATCTGTTATTAGAGACACTCTGCATAGCATAATGGGCAATGGAAGTTTTACCTCCTTTCCCTTTGACTACTGAAGTTGGATAAGAGAGGAGAAAAGGGGAGAGGAGATGAGAAGAGAAGGGGGATATTAGAAGAAGAGAGGGAAGGGGAAGGCTCAGTAAGGAAGGGAAGGAAGTAGGGATGTTAGGAGAAGAGCAGAAGGGAAGAAAAAGGAGAGGAAAGGAGAAAAAAGGAAAGAGAAGAGAGGAGGGATGATGTTGAAAGAAAGAGAAGAGAAGGGGGAGAGGCAGGAGAGGGAAGGGAAGGGAATGAATAGGGGCAGATAAGAGGAGGGGAGAGAAGAAAAGAGAAAAGGAAGAAAAAGATAGGGGAAGAGAAAAAAGGAGAGCATAGGAGGGGAGAAGGAAGGAGAGGAGAAATGAAGACAGAAGAAGAGGGAAGATATTAGGAGAAAGAGAAGACAGGGGAAAAAGAAGACAGGGGAAAAAGAGGAGGGAAAGAGAAAGCAGAGGAGAGGAGCAAGGAGGAGAAGGGAGAAGAGAAAGGATGTAAAAAGAGGAGGAGAGAAGAAAAGATAGGAGAGGATCAGTGCAGATGTTAGGAGGGGAAGAGGAGAAAAAGATAAAAGGGAGGCAAAGAAGGGGAGAAGAGGAAAGGAGACAGAAGGAGAGGAGGGGAGAATTGAGAAAGAGAAAGGAAAAGAGATAGGTACAGGAGAAAAAGAGGAAGCAAAAAGAGACAGAAAAATAGAGAGATAGAGACATATACAGACAGAAAGAGTGACAGGGATTGGAAGGTGCATTTCAACCATGAAATTCTATGATAGGATGATGATGAGCAATGAAATGGATAGAAGGTAGACCATGGATCTGGGAGGAAATCAAGAAGTCTGAGTCTGCCCACATAATCCCCAAACCAGAAAATGAGACTGTGAACAAGGAAGAGTTGATTGAATGAAATAAATATTTTTAAACTATTTGTGAGTGTTAAGTGCAAAACTAAAACTTCTTTTACCTTCCCTCACATACACATGTAAAATTAAGAATTGAGTGATTTCTCTTGAAGAACCTTGAATAGTCCAACAAAGTATACACAATACCTACAATGGGTTAAGAATGATTTTCCATGCACCCCTTTCCATCTCTTCTTTCTCTTCTTTCGATCAGGGAACATGATGACTGCTTGGTGGTACTGTAATAGGCATGTGAATACAAGCAGGTTTGAATACATATATGCCTATAGTGTTGCATGTTAAAAAGGTGGGGAAAAGCAGGTTGTTCAACCTCAGCTTACTTAGTGCATATGGTATATCAATTAGGGATGGATAAGCTGCTAAAATCCTATTTCCAACTTGTTAGGAAATTTGACGCATACAAAGATCACTTGGATTTTCTTAATCAAACATGTAGACTTGAGGGAAAAAAAACACAATACCAACCAAACATAGAGAGATGCTTGATTCTATATACTTTCTGGTTTTGGAACTATTTCCTTTGCAAATCTTTCAAAAACTACCTAATACTGGTAAATCAGAGAACACGATTGGGCTTAAACTCTAGACTGATATTATCTGAAATCATCATTACATTAAAAAAAATAAAGTTGTGGCAGTGGCTAGGTGGCACAGTGAGTAAAGTGCCAGTCCTGGAGTCAGGAGGACCTGAGTTAGGTTCTGGTCTCAGACACTTAATACACACGCACACACACACACACACACACACACACAACTAGCCATGTAACCTTGGGCAAGTGACAACCCCAATAGCCCTCCAAAAGACAAAATAATAATAATAATAATAATTATGGGGCGGCCATGTAGCACAGCGAGTAAGAGCACCAGCCCCAATGCTGGGATGACCTGGAGATCCAATCTGGGCTCAGATACTTAGCACCACACCCAGAAATAACTGGCCATGTTAAGACTTTCGCTTTTAGTTTTGTGTCCATTCTTGGAAAAGTTTAAGAACTACTTCTTAAAAATCACAAGATTTTTTTGCAGTTCAGTATTTAGTAGGAGTATATGCACAGAGAAGAGGAAGTAAGGACAACTATTTCAATGAGTATTTATTTGTAGCTTTCCAGCTCTATTCTTGGTACTGGGGATACCAAGATAAAAATAGAGGAGCTGCTGTCCTCAAGGAGTTTCCATTCTGCTCCATAGTTCATTTCTGCCTGTAAAAGCAAGTATGAGTCACAATAGAAGATATGAATTCAAAATGCAAGCACTGTGCAATGGTGCAATGGTGAACTGTTGCCTCTAGCACATCTCTCTTCAATCAATCAATCAGTTTGATGGTAGAATGTTACTCTAAAGATCCCCCTCCCCCATAAAAAAGTATTCATGTTTTTCATCTGCAGAAGCATCTCTGAGATCAAAAGGGAGAATACAAGGAAAGGTCACTTCAGGGTGCATGATTTCTCATGATAGAAAGACATTCCAGGTGTGAATCTAGAAATGCACCAATCTGTGGAGTTTAGCAGAGATCTATCACTAAATGGAACTTCTTGAGAGGTTTACAAAGAGAAAAATGTTCTTAAAGTACAAGATTTGTGAATTATCACTTTGCCACACATGTTCTCTATATGTGTGCCTCACACTTCATTGGAATCTTAGTTTAAACTGACCCTTTCCATGCATGTTGTTTCTATGGAAAAGCACACCCCAGTTTTTTAGGGAATCATTTTCTATTAACTGTTCTTACTACACCAGATGAATAAAGACTCCTTCTAAAAGCTGATTACATGTGAATGTGGTAGAATTATGAAGAACAAACAATTCCACAGAAGAGACAAGAGAAGATACTTCCCCTTGCTCCTTTGCATGGGGGGAGGGGATTGGTTCTTGGTTATGGATCACTGTAATTAATGTCAGATTTTTTTGGAAAGATTGATTGTCCTTGAACATTTTTTTCTCTTTCTAAAATTCTTTGTTATAAGGGATGGACCTCTGAGAGGCAGAAGTGGAGGTACAAAGGAATAAATCTAGGTGTTGTAAAAATGAATAAATAAAATTGGTTATAAAAAAGCTGATTAAATCTGCTTGTTAATGGGGAACACAATAGTGTGGGCTAAGGAATGACATTGCTTGAACTATAGCTATAGAATCCTGATTAGTAAATTGCCAGTGCCTTATTGGAGACCCCCAAATCCTTAGTGTTAGTGCACATTGGGTAAGTGGTCCTATATGGAAGACTATTGAAGGAGAAAAAGAAGTAGCTCAGTAGGTAAAATAAGAGTCAAGAAATACCATTATCCAAGAAAACAAAGGAGGTGGACATCAGAAGCCATAAAGAAGTCATATAGAATGAGAGTTGAGGAGAAAAGCCATTAAAAATCATTGGAAATTTGAAGACTGGTTTGAATTGAGATGTACACTCAGGCACCAGACTAGAAGAAGGTGAGAAATTGAAGGACAGAGGATAGTTGATTTTTGGTTATGTAAGAGAAAAGGGATATAGAATGATAGAAATGGAAGGGTCAAGCTGAGGGTTTTAAGAATAATGGAAACTTGGATATGTTTTGTAGGTAGAGGGGAAAGAGCTAGGGGATAAGGAAAGATAAAAATAAGGAAAAAAGATAGAATGATCTACCAGACAAGTTCCCAAAAGATGTAGGAAAGGATAGAATGAAGGGCCCAAAGAGAAGAGTTGATGTTGTCAAAGAGGAGAGAGCAAAGTATTTAAAGGCAGAGTGACAGTGTGTAGCAGAATGGTTCAACTATAAAATCAAGACTGAAGTGGGGAAAGGGAAGCCGGGGGATACTCAACAGACTGAGAGAATAGTTGGAGATGGAGGACTGTAGGTGACAGGGAGGACAAACAATAGGTTTAGAACGAATGAGGCAGAGAGGGATACTAAAGGATAGAAAGTTATATTGGAAAGGATTCAAAAATTTGTGATCAAGGAAGCACATCTGTGTAGGATAGGGAAGTCAAAAGTACACAGCCCTCAAAGATGGAGTTTATGGGAGTCAAAGGGCTTGGGAGGCTGAGACGCTTGAGGGAACATTGACGTACATACTGATGTTCTTGAGTACTAGGATGAGGGTTGGGATGGCGATGAATGCTATGACTCGGCCACTAACCTTGAGAAGTGAGGGAGAATGATCTGAATCAGACTAGAAGATATCTGCAACAAGGATCTGGAATGGGGTGGTCCACATGGATGAAGTAAATCTCAAAGGAAGAAAAACTGATGAAGGATGCCAAAGAATCTCCTAGATGTGGGAGTGAGGAGCAGACTGTGCTCTTCTGGTTCAGTGTGACAGGGAATATGGAAAAAAAGAGGCTTCAATACTGGAGGAGATGGTTAGGAATGTACTTTTTCCTGGAGGGAGTAAAGTTTCTAATAGGACCAGAAAACTAAAAGAACATGAAGGAAAAAGACCTAGGATGAAGCGGTATATATACTAACAGTGTAATAGGAGTTCCAGAAGACAATACTAATAGAACAGCAGATGTTGTGAAGGGTAGGGTTGAGATTATAGGAAGAGATAGCAGCAGGAAGGGATTTTTTTTCTCTTCTATACCTGGCTTCTAAAACACAGGGATGAGGATTTCTGAATATGCCTGCCAATGCAGTAAGTGCCTCTTCCACCCAGAGTTCCATGAGGATTGAATGTAGTGTCCAGGCTGGGGGAGAGAGGAAGGGAGAAGGTGGCTTCAGCTTCTAGGGTTAGTCACTCCAAATACAAGAGAGGTGGGGTTTGAAGCAACAGGGACCTTGCTTTGGGCGCCTGGGGTCAATAAATCACTAGTATGTGAGTTTCCCAGGGTAGATTGAATTCACCCTTAGTGAGAGGCCCATAACCTCACTCCAATATATGTGTGGAGGAAGGGCAGGGGAAGTGTGACCTATCTTTGCAAAGCACTTAGCTCTTACCATGTGAGTCCTCAGAAATATAGGCTCCCTGTAGATGTAGGACTCTGAAGATGGGGATTTCTGGCAGCTCTCTACTGAAGATCATAGAGAGATGTGAGTCTCCTTCATTGGTGCTTCTGGCTAGGCATCTCTATGGATATGAATCTCTATCATAGACTTATATAAACTTTGGTTCCCTAAGACTCTGAATCAATTATATTTCAGAGATCCTCTTCACTTTGTTGATGGCAGAGGGTTACTGTGGTTATTGGGTCCTTAGGAGTTGGATGGAATATGTACATGGATAAAATCAGCTGGAGAACCTCATGCCAAGATGGCAGGAAATGAAGCAAAGTCAGAAGATACTCTGAATGTGCAACAAGCCCTGGGTTGGAGTCCCCAAATATGTAGAAATTCGAATATCTTTGGTTCATTGAAGCTCCCGATGACTTGATGAATCAGTTCAAGATATTAGCTGGATATGTATCCACTGAGGTATAGATCCTTTATTCCATCTCAGATGGGTTTGAGTTCTAATCTCATTTTATCTTCATAACAGTCCTTGGAAGTAGGTGCTATGATTATGTCTCCCTTTTTCAGATGAGGAAACTGAGGCAAGGAGAGGTTAAGTGACTTGCTCAGGGTCATATATATATATAACAAGCATCTAAGACTGCATTTGAACTCAGGTCTTCCCAATTCCAGGTCTGATGCCCCTTCCATTACACCACCTAGCTGTCAGAACTGTGATACGCTATTTAAGGAGGGAACAGAAAGCTGTCATCACGATTTTAGCTGTCAAAAATTTGCCTAATAACTGCCATAGTGCTCCTCTAGAACATTTTCAGAAATGAATCCTTGCAGAAAAGTCTGAAGTCACAGAATCCCATCTGCTCTGTGCTCAATGCTTTGTTAACATTCTGCTTTCTATGTACATACCAATATGTCTTTCCTAGAATATAATTTCCACGAACTCAGGAAATATGTCTTTTCAAGACATGTCAACAAGTATTTGTTGAGCACTGTTAGGTAACAGCATGCCCACCAACGTGCTACATGTTGTGAAGAATCACTGTCCCTGCCTTCAATGTGTTTAATATTTTGCATGTGGGAGGGAGGAAGAATGGGATAGCAGGAAATTCTAAGAGGTACTAATTAATGGAGAGCTAAACTTTGTTGGTAGAGCACTCTGGGAGTTAAGCAAAGGGGGAAGGCAGCATAGGCTTGAACAGTAGGGGAAGCAGGGTGATGACAAGGGAATAATCATTTATAAAGCACCTAATATGTGCCAGACACAGTTCTAGGCACTTCATAAATATTATCTTATTTGATGCTCACGACAACCCTGAGAGGTAGGTGTTGCTATTATCCTCAATTTAGAATTAAGAAAACTGAAGCAAACAGAGCTTAAATGACTTGCCCAGATCCACACAGTTAGTGTCTGGGGTCATACTTGAACTTGGGTCTTCCTGATTCCAGGTTCGTATGACACCTAGCTCTGCCTATGGGTGCAGGTCAATGGATCCTAACTGATTTCTTAGGGTGAGAGAAAAGGGGAATTATAATTGTCTGTAAGCATTTAAAGGGCTCTCTTGAAAAAAGATTAGATTGATTTTTCTTGACCTCAGAGGGGAAAACTGGAGTGGAAATTACATAAGAGCAGATTTGAAGTAAATATGAAAAAAAAAAACCCAAAACAACAACTTTTTCAATGAAAACTTTGAAAGTAGAAAATCAGGCTGCCTTCACAGGCAGTGGGTTTGCCCTCACTGGAGGTCTTCAAGCAAAATCAGGAAGAATATTTGTTGGGGATATTACAGAGGTATTCCTGATCTGATTGGACTAGGTAACTTACTCCATGATAATAAGGCCAATGGACCCACTGTGAGAGCAGCTCTAAAGGGAAGGGAAAGGAGCTGAAGACATGTCTCTTGACAGTATATGTTACCTAACATTGCAAGTCCCCCTTTTCTCCCCCTGCTGTGGCCTTTATGTCAGTCTCTCAACTTCATCATTTCCAAATACCCTTTCAGTGTTCAAGAAAAATAAAATAAACCTTGGATAATCAATTAAAGATATATGCTGTGCAGGCTTGAGAAAGACCCCTGTTGGTGTCTTAGCAGGGCATTGGTTCAGCACTGCCTTCAATCCTTCTTTCCCTCCCCCTCCTCGACTTGTCTTCTCTCCTCTCCCCTCCTCTGTTCACTTTTCTCCTCTCTTCTCTTTTCTTCTTTCCTATTGTTCTCTGTCTCTGTTTCTCTCCTCTTTGTATATCTCTTTTTCTCTATTCTTTCTTCTCTCTGGCTCTATTTCTCTACTCCTGTCTTTTTCTTCTCTTCTTTCCTCTTATTTTGTTTTCTCTCTTCCCCTTTGCTCTTCCCTACCCCTGTCTCCTCTCTCTTTCCCTTCTCTGTCTCTCTGTCTCTGTCTCTCCCCCCTTCTCCTTCCCTCCTTTTCTCTCATCAGGTATCTAAATTAAAGCCGTCTACAAGTGTCTGAGGCAAGGCAGCAGCAGCAGCCCTGCCCTGCTTCTCAGCTCCACACACAATATATTAGGTGAAGGGAAAGCAGAAGCAAGAGAGAGGGTGTCAGAACTGTCTGAAGCATCATTCCAAATGGTATGGATTTAACAATGCTTAATTTAAAAAACACCAGCCCCAGCAAGAGAAAGCTGTTAACATCAATATGCTTTATGGCAGGAAAGCCTGAACTCAACTTTTGGAGCTGATCTCCCCCAGGGAGAATGTGTTACAGTTTTCACTCTGGAGTCACCTGTCTCTTCATTGAAGTTGAACCTCCTTGTTTTGCCATCAGGTTGGAGTAACTGGTACAGGGAGGGCAGCAAGGTCCATTGGGAAAATGGGGGGTTGGGGAGTAAGGAAATCTTGATTCTTTCAGGGAAGGCCTTGATTTCCCAATTTTAAAAGGATAGTGACAAGGTTGGAAACACACTATTTTCAAAGGAACAAAGAGAAGAAGACTTATGCTGACCTGGCTAAGTTTTTTAAGATAGGAAAAGAAGAACCCCCCCCCCCCAAACTATGAGGACAAATAAGACAGGAAGTGATATGACTGAAAAAAGGAAGTGCTAAAGAAAATTAAGATCATAGAATATGAAGTTCAAGACATGAGAGGTCACTTAGTCCAACTCCACCATTTTAAAAATTGGGAAACTGAGGCCCAGAGAGGTAGACTTGTTGGGGTCACACACTTTTCCTTCCAACTCAGATCAAGTTCTGCCTCCTCCCATGAAGCCTTTCCAAACCATTCCATTCCAGAGATCAATCACTGAACAATGAAATACTGAGCACTCACTATGGAGAAGATTCTATATTGGGTACTGTTGGGGAAACACTAGAAGTATATGGTGCAGTTTCTCCCTCCAAGGACATTACAGTATAGATGGGGGACCTTTGGCCTCAAGGCCACACGTGGCCACACTTGAGGACCTAGAGGGCCACATGTGGCCTCAAGGCTCCAGATTCCCCATCCCTGGCATAGGAAGTCAGGTAAGAGAGATGCACAAAACAGAAAATCCCCTTGATGAGCCTGATTTGCACAGATTAAAGAACTCTAGGAGTTCAGAGAAGGGAGAAATAAAAACGGCCAGAGTGGGTAAGTACTATTCTTACAGAAGATGAGCTTGAAGGATGAATAGGATTCAGAGTAAGGCAAAGGATACTCTTGTGGGGAGACTAGCCTAAGCAAGTACTGGGAGTACGCAAAGCATTTTTAGGGCACACTGAGTAGACCAATTTGGCTGGAGCAGAGGCTTCTTGGGGAGGAAGAGAGGAAGATAATGTTCAAAAGGTCAGGTTGGGAGTAGATGGAGGAGGGCTTTGCATGCCAGTATCATTAGCTGCTAGGGGCAGCTAAGGGGGGACAATGGATAGAGCACTGGCCCTGGAGTCAGGAGGATCTGAATTCAAATCCAGTCTCACACACTTGTTAGCTGTGTGACTTTGGGCAAGTAACTTGACCTCAATTGCCTCAACAACAACAAAAAAAAAAGAAAAAAAAAGAAATTGCTATTCCTGATGGTTGGACTAGGGAAACAGGTATACTAATAAGGTTTTATCAATAATGTGACATGTCCATGACATCTTGTCGTAATTATTGCTGTAAGACCTTAAAGATCTTTAGGACTCACCTTGAGGGCAGAGGAGGATATATGAGGTCAAAGCCTGACTCAGCACACTAAGTAAGATGGGACATTTACTGAACATAAGAAAAGGTATCCATTTCTATTGGCCCTGCTTATGACTGGCTGCTCTAGCTGGAAGCTAGAGGCAGGAGGATGAGTTTACACCTAGATAGGTAATAGATGTTATTTTATCTCCTATGCAACAAAAATGGAGGGAGGTACATGCTCAGGTGGATCTTGGTCACACAGCCTGTTGTCTAGATAGTAACAGGTGGTATAAGGTGTTTTATTAAAGACTAAATTCATTTAAAAGGTCTAGCTACTAGGATTTGCTTCAGGGCCTCAGATAGGGGAGAGAGGGAGAGAAACAGAGAGACAGAGAGAGATGGAGAGATAGAGAGAGAGAGATAGAGAGACAGAGGGGGAGGCAGAGAGGGAAGCAGAGAGAGAGAGAATGAGAGCCAGACAGAAACAGAGAGAGAGAGAGAGAGAGAGAGAGAGAGAGAGAG
>NW_027185799.1:11076341-11091902 GCF_028583685.1 Petaurus breviceps papuanus
AGAGAGAGAGAGAGAGAGAGATTCTAAAGGCCATAAGTATGGAGACTCCTGCAAATAGGGTGAAGATTAGCTTGGCTAATATGTGGGGTCTTTTCAAAGGCCAGTTGAATTAGAAGAGAAATGCTGTGGAAGGGCTCAATTTTCAGAACTGTAGAAGAGAGGTTGCCTATGCCTTAGATTGCCTCACCCTAGAAAAGTCCCTTTTTTTCTTGAGAGGGTTTTGATTTTGGCTGGGTTGGGAGGAAAGGAGGGCAGGGAGAAGATACTTTTTCAGGCATTGATGAGGGGGTCAGGATCAGTAATCCAGGTAAAATGACTGAGTCCAGCACTTAGCATAGTACCTGACACATAGTAGGCATTTAATAAATGTTTTTTAACTGAGTGAGCTGGTGAACCTACAGCCTATCAGAAAAAAAAAACACCTAGGCACTAGCTTGGAGAACTTAGAGAAGTAAGTAGATTCTAGAAGTCTCAGAAATTGCAGTTCTGGCTAGCCAATGAGAGACAGCATGGCAGAGTGAATGGGACACTAGACTTGGAGTTAGAAAGATCTGGGTTCAAATCCCACCTCTGACATTAGCTGCAAGATCCCTGATGAATTCACCTTGCCACTCTGTGCCTCAGTTTCCTCTATAATAAAATGAAGGGGTCCAATTCTATGGCTTCTAAGGTCCTTTCTAGCTTTCATTCTATGATCTTCAGATCCAATCTAGAGCAAGTGAACAGAAACCCATTTAAGTAGAAAAGACAAAATCAGGTAGTGGTTAAGCAAGAAAGTCCTGTGGTAGGATTAAAATGTAAGAATCTTTGCAACTTGAACAACCCTCACATTTCCATTTGCTACCTTAGCAATGCCTGTTCTTGTCCTCACTGTATGTTCCCCCTAACTCTTCTTAGTAAATAACCTTTTAAATACCTGTGAGGGTAGGAAAGATAGGGTGGTCAGATGAAAACCATTATGGTCTCACCACAAGGGATTTGACGTTTAGGGAATCCTAGTAATATAAGGGAAGGCATGGCAGCTAGGAACATAAAGAGATCATTAGTGATCTAAGACCTGAGATAATTGTTGAGAAAAAAAAGAACGGGGTTACACAGCATAGCAGTTTTATTGCAGCCCATGGCTCTACATTCAGCCTAAAGATTCCAGACTTTATTCTATGGGAAACAGGTAGGCCAGGGTAGTGACTGAGTAAAGATGACAGTGTCTCAGGAAGACTCATCCAAATTGGAAGGAGGTATAGCGACTGGATATGGGAAGATGAGAGTATTGTGTAGTCCATAAAGGGAAAAGGACCCAAATTAGGGATTAGCAGCAGGAGTGGAAGAGGACAGGGGGATTCAATAGATGCAATATTTCTCTCTCCCTCTCTCTCTCTCTTTGTCTCTGTCTTTCTGCCTCTCTCTGTCTCTCTCTCTCTCTCTTTCTCTCTCTGTTCTTTGGAGGGCAATTAGGGTTAAGTGACTTGCCCAAGGTCACATGGCTAGTTTTTGTGCTAAGTGTCTGAGGCCGGATTTGAACTCAGGTCTTCCTGACTCCAGGGCCGGTGCTCTATTCACTGAGCCACCTAACTGCCCCCCAAGATGCAATATTTTTTATAAATTTTCATAGCCTATAGAATAAATTGTGGAGAATCCTCAGTGCTAAGTTTAGTGATTTTTACCTCCTTTCTAGCCAGCTAGAACTCATCTGTTGGAAGTCTGATTGGCTGCCTATTGAGTTAGAAGAACTAACAATCTTGTGACTTTTAAAAGAAGAGGCAGCTTCTGAATGGCATTCTTGGTTGCAGCTCTTGAAAAGATGTAACTCTATGAGGGGCGCATGCAATCTAGCTCCAAGAGTCTCCTGGATGTCCTGCCTTATTTATGTTTTCTGCACTTTAGTAGGTGGTTTTGTGAGCTGGTCAGCCAGCAGTGGTGGCATCAATAAGGTATTAAAGGTCAGTTAGTGGCAGAAATGGATTGAGACTCAGGGCTCCTGACTCATCACTGTGTCTATGATATCCTACTACACCAATAACACATTATCCATGGGAGGCTAGGTAGCACAGTGAATAGAGCAGCGGCCCTGAAGTCAGGAGGACCTGAGTTCAAATCTGACCTCAGACACAACACAAAACTAGCTATGTGACGTTGGGAAACTCACTTAGCCCCAATTGCCCTACCTTCCCCCCTCCAAAAAGCAAAAAAAAAAAAAATAGCACATTATACCCCTTCCTTCATTGGTGAGTTCCTTCTGGAGCTTTCATTTTGTGGACTCAGGCTGGCTTACATTCCCTCTCTAGCGCTGTTCCTGGATTCTGTACTTCAAAATCATGCCTTCATTCCCTGTGTGTCACCCCTGGGGTTTTTCTTTTCAAGACTAAATATCCCTATTCCTTCAACTATTCATCACATGGAAAGAACTCAAGACTTTTCCATATCTATTCAATAAATACTTGCTGAATGAAAAAAAGTGATAAAACTGTTTTTAAAAAATTAAAAACTAGAAAAGAAAATTAAATTCTGGAAAATCAAGTTTTAAACCCTTTAAAAGCATAGAATGAAAGCATAATCATGTGATTTTAATGATAGTCTTTTGATACATTAATTATGTTTGTCACCAAAAATGTTAATGGTTTCTTTGCTGAGAAAGAGGATAAAAAGTACCACAGAGGGAAGAGCTTGTATATGATTAACTGATTGAAACCAAATTCCTCTCCACTGTTTGCATTTGAAGAAAAAAAATGAAAAAAAGATTGAGTGGTAAAAGGTAGAGTTTTTATCTTCTCAGCTGAAGATAAAAGTTTCACTCACTGAAACTGTAGTGGATTTCAAAAGAGGTGAGTTAGAAGGAAGAAACAGGTGACTGGTTACAAAACTGTTTGAGTTTTGGTGAGCTGAGTGTAAGTAATGGGAAAAAAACATATAAGCATTTCTTAGACACATTTAAGACACACTTCTTAGAAGAAATTACCTTGAGACTTGCAAGATAGGAGTGCAAATTTTTTAATGGTTACTATGGCCTTGGAGCTATTGACATGAAAAGGAAGCTGGTACTCCAACCTGTCTTTTGACTTCTAGTACATGCAGCCCTAAAGACTGTGGAGAGCAGGTTTTCCCTTGGTGTGACCATTCTCTGTCCTTAGTTGAACCGAGGTGTTCTATCTTGCTTCCAGACTCAGAGATCCTTTACTATTTTGGATTCTTTGGCTTATTCTAATGTGAATCATTTCTCCAAATTCTGATCACTTCTTTTACTTGGAGAAATGGGTTTATTCACCATTTTCTACTTCTCTTTTTGTGTAATATTTGGCGGGATGGAGTAAAAACTGGTGATATTAAATTAACTATTACTCTCCTCTTGAGAGCTTTTAAGGATATTGCCTTTTACTCTGAACCTATTATAGTCTTAGACTTACAGGTATTTACAGTATGGTAGATAGATATAATTATAGATTAATATTTCTCTTGGAAATAGAGGAGAGAAGGAGCATGTGACCAACCACATGGTCATCTTTCTGCTCCTCACAAAGATGAAAATCAGTCTCTTTTGGAGAGGGTGGGGCCAGATCCCAGATTACATGCTATACATATGAACCTTCTTTTATATTTACACGGCAGATCTATCTATCTATATATCTATTTATCACCTTACAGAAGTAAATGAGATAATGAAGAACTTCTAAAATATCACTGGCCCAGAAGTTAAAATACACAATGACTTTCCTAGCACAGAAAACTAGTCAGTATGGGAAGTAGAATACTCCATGGGTAAAAAGGAAAAAGAAATAAAAAAATACCCATCACCTTGTGGACATAAACTTGAAGAAACCACCTTCCATTTCTCCCTTGCTTGCAGGTATTGTGGCCCCCGGCAAGAGTAACAGAGCAAAGTAAGGATAGATAGAGAATGGCTAGTTGACCACTACTTCACAGAATACTATGTCTCTAATTCATACTTCCATCATTCCCCAGGGTTGCCCTTTTACTCCTCTTTCTACTATACAGCAGATACAGACTCTGGGAACAGCCTTCTTTCCTCCTTTCAGAGAACCTTTACCTGGGAATAATTTCCATGGCTTGAGTGAGCCATGTGGAGGAAGATGGGAGAAAGGCAAATGAGAAGGGAATTTCAACTTTTTTCCCAACCCCCTAGAGACTTACAGGTGCTGCCTGAGTGAGAGGCTTAGTATCTGGACACTGAGAGAAAATAAAAAGAATTAACCCAGGGGCGGCCAGGTAGCACAGCAAGTAAGAGCACCGGCTCCAGTGTTGAGAAGACCTGGAGATCGAATCCCGGGCTCAGACACTTAGCACCCACCCAGAAACACCTGGCCGTGTAACCTTGAGCAAGTTACTTAACCCCAATTGCTCAGGGCCGGCCAGGTGGCTCAGGGAGTAAGAGCACCGGTTCCAGTGTTGGGACGACCTGGAGATCGAATCCCGGGCTCAGACACTCAGCACCACACCCAGAAATAACTGGCCATGTAACCTTGAGCAAGTTACTTAACCCCAATTGCTTAAAAAAAAAAAAAGAATTAACCCACCCCCCATTTATCCAGGAGTGGAAAATGGAGCCTCTAACAAGAAAAGGAGGTGGTTAAAATAAAATTTAAAGGAACTCTTTACCTGAAGGTACCATGGGACTCAGTGCTAAAGAATGGATGGCATAATAGGTCAGACTCATCCAGTACTTGGAGGAATTGGAAGAGAAATGACATCAGCTGAACTCCAATGGTTCAACTATTTAAGTCAGCATAATCCCTTGGGTAGAAGGAGCACCTGTTATTTGACATAGAAGACTATGACACTATAAGAAAGCAAGAATGGTAAGGAAGTTTATCATGCTTGCTGGAAACAAAAGGAAATTAATGACCTATCATGGTGAGCAAAAGGAGGTACAAACTCTGATTCACTTTACTACAACCATACCCAAAATAACACTAAAAATCCCAGGTACTTTACAGGTATCTGGAACAGGGGAAAATGTGTTTCTTGTTTTTCTCTGTGTGGATTTGGTGTGAGTCTTTTCTTTGTCATTTACTACATAAATAAAACCTGTTTGTGACTGATGCCTTGTAAATCTCTGTGCTTTTAAGGGAAACTTATTTAAAACAAAGGGATACGTGCTTGATGCTTACATTCCCAGGTTTTACCTTCAGTGTTAAGTGTGGTGGGTACATGGGGCAAATGAACTTGAGGACTTTAGAGGTCCTCAAAGTGTACCTAGTCTCTTTATTTTAAGACACTTGACATTCACTGAGCACCACTGCTGCCCCTCATAGTACCTTATCTCAGATGTATTCCCTGATGCTTTCCTAGCTTTGGATTTTTATTATAATGGCAGCATTTGGGCTGGGCTGGGCTTTGGGAGATAGGACTCAGAGCTTCAGTATGTCCTGTAGAGAAAAGGAGCACCTTTATGATTATGAAGCTGGAGAGTCAACAAGGGACAAGCCATAAAATGGATGTGTAAGCCTGTCCCTTTGCCTGCTACCACTGTGAATATTTTTTAGGACTGTGAAGGTTTGACTGAAAAGTAGTTACCTTTCTGGCTAATTAAAGTATGTTCCACTTTGAAGGAGTGCCTGCTTCTTCCTGCAGACTCTCAACTACAGGGTAGTGTTAGAGGTTTTGCAGAAAGGTGAGACTAACTGAAGAGAAGTAGGGACGTAATGTATATTTATGGGCTCTTGTGAGTTATGTGTGTGTATGTGTATGTTTGTAGTTTTTCTGAGGGGTTAAAATTTATCTTCTAGAAATGTTATTAGTTTGGGTGCTTGCCCAGGAGTCAGGCCCCTTTTATCTACAACTTCAGAGACCCATATATGAACTATATTTTGATATTCCAAAGGGAAAATCTGGGTAGGAAAAGAAATTAGTCAAATACAGAGGTTCCCAGGAGAAACTCTGGATGGGAGCACAAATTAAAAAAGAGACTTTTGAGAATTGTCAAAAAACATGAGAATTCCTCACCTCTGCAAAGGAGTTGGGTTGGGGATAGGTGTCGTTTATCCCACTTTTTCCTTATAATTTTATATTCTTTTTTATTATTCCCATTTACACTGTTTTAATCATTGTACATATTGTTTTCCTGGCTCTGCTTACTTCTCTAATTCTTCTGACTGTGAAGCCAGAGAATCATGCTTCTTTGTATTCATCATGTTTGTCATTTCTTACAGCACACTAATGCAGAGATGGTATTTTCGTTACCCTTGTAAGCTGTCTTACAAATATTCGCCTGTTGGTTAAAAGAGGAACAGAGAAAGAGAGTGTTGATGGAATGTCAGAAATCCATCACCACTACCGGAGAACCAACCTGAAACATATGCTCTGTCAGTGGGGGATCAGCAGTATCATCTTTAGGTACAAAGAACAGCACATAAATATATGAAAGAATGTTCTCTCAGGAATACCCAGCTTTTCACTTATCTAGATTGGGCTTGGTTCCAATGGATCTGAATATATGAGATCGTACTCCATCTTCTGTCAGATAAAGGGCATATAATAAACACCATAGTACTGGTGTTTCCCAGTAAGTATCCCTTCCAACCTTTGATAACCTGTTATTTCAGTGGTATGGTTACTTTTGTTGTTGTTGTTATGTCTGACTCTTCATGACCCTATTTTGTTGTTGTTTTTTTAAAAAAAGATAATGGAGGGGTTTGACATTCCTTCTCTAGTTCATTTTAAAGATGAGGAAACTGAGGCAGAGTTGAATTACTTGACCAGGGTCACACAGCCAGTAAGTGTCAGAGGCTGAATTTGAATTTGGGAAGAGTAGTCTTCCTAACTCCAGGCCTATCAATCTATCTACTGTATCACCTAATTGCCCCACGTGTGGATACCTCCTCCATCATTAAAGACAATAACCTCTATGTTCCATACTAAAAAGCCTTTGAAAACTATCACGGCCAAGAAATTCATCACCTTACTTGACATTCTGGTGACAAACCTCTCCAAGGTTAGCTGAATTGCTCCTTGGACAAACATATCAGTGGACTTGTACTTGAAGTCATTTTCAGCTTGGCAGGACTTCCTATAGCTTGTCTGGCATAGTCCTTGAGAAGTCAGGGTCACTTTCATGCCAACATGAGACCTTGGAAGAAGATTCTTGAGGAGGATGGCTCCATATTTCACTATTTCGGGGAAAATTTGCCTCTGGACTATGAAAGATTGCCCAGAAAAGAAGCTAAGGATAGTGATAGTTTCCCAGTGAAAAATTTGCTTATACTTCTGGTTAAACTTGGAAGCTTAATTTCTCTATTCTTCAGATCTCATTTTTCATCCCTGTATGAAATCAGAGTGCTACACAGGCATACAAAACCTGCCATAAATAATTCTGTACACCCACTTGGGTTCAAGTTGGAAAGGTTTGGCCTCTCTCCAGCCACAGGCCCTGGTTCCCTTTGTCCACTGCAGAGGAGAGCTCCCCTATGCTGAGGCTGAAGAGTTTGAGACTTAAAAGGAAGGCTTTTTTTTTTCTCCCAGAAGCTTCTTGAGTTTTACCTCCTTCAACAAGAAAATAGAAGTTTCATTGTGCAGAAATTAAATTCCTTTAAAAGGCTTCACAAGATTTCAAAACAAGATATGCTGCTTATCATTAAAAAAAATTCCATTGTGCTCCCCTTGGTAATGTAACATCATATACATTTTTCCCCCAAGAGGAGGGTGTGGTGACTCAGTGGCTTAGTCGATCATGAAATATCATGTTTGTGAACTGAGTCAGAAGATCAAAACAATGAAATTTTTGCAAGATTGGTGCCAACAGCTTTCCAAGTTCTGCTTCAATCCTATGCTCTTTGACTTTAAAACCTTACTAGATTTTTTTCTGTTACAATGTCTAGTCATGACTCAGAGGATATTTCCAGGCAGGGCCCTGAGAGTCATGTAAGCCTACTTTTCCCTTCTGAGGACACTTTCCCCTGCTCTGTACTTGCTGATGGATTTAAAAAGGAAAAGGGGGAACAACTTCAAGGATTACTTATAAATAATAATAATTGACACTTATACTTTTAAGTTTATAAAATTCTTTATAGCCACAATCTCATTCGAGTTTTAAAATCATCCTGTGAGGTAATAGGAACACTGCTGGAAAGGCTATGATTTGTTTATGGCCTCAGAGTTAGTAAGTGACAGAAGTGACAGGTCCTGTGTTCAAAATTCAGGAGTCTATTCAGTATGCCACATTACCTCCCTAAAGGCATCCAGGAAGGTGGGCCAACGGGAGCCACATTTTTCTGAATGAATGACACAACAAAATCTATTTCTGGACCTGGCCCCAGGCTTTTCAACTCTGAGATACTCTGCTTCCATTTCATTTAGACAGCCTCCCCTGCCACCTGGAATATCTTATGTTAATTCATTCAGGCATAATTTATTGCTGAGAAATGGAGAAAAGAATGAAAAAATCCATCCAAACACAATTTTCAATAGCAACTTTCCAAAAGAGAGTCATGTCTTTAATTTTTCTGACTGTGAAGCCAGAGAATTTTGGTTATGTGTTTTAGTTATATGCATACTAAAGTCATATTTCCTGAGAATCTTTTTTGGCAGATTCTATATAAACCAAGCTTTTTTGATCCTCCCTCCCAGCTACAAGCATCCTCTCTCTCAAAATTACCTTGTATTAATTTTTGTATACAAGTCACATGTTGCATATAGTGTGTATACATGGATGAATGTGTGGTTTTTCTAAGTATACATTGTCTCCAGATTAGAACCTAAGCTCCATGAGGGTAGGGACTTTTTCACCATTGTGTTTATATCCAAAGTCATTCATATACTCTCTAGATAACAGATGCTTAAAAAATGCTTGCTGATCAATCAATTAATAGCAGCAGCAAATTTCATTTTATGAAAAATCTGTTACATTGGAACAAGACTTGTGCTACGCACAGTACAGAATGTGCCTATTTGCAAAATGAAGAAAAGAGTCAAGAATAGAGAATGATTTCCTAGGTGGCCAAGGTAAAATGTTAAAATATTCCTTAATAAGGGGAAACAGAGCAGGTGGAGAAGAAATGACCTAATTCTTTAAGTTTTTTTTAATTTTTTTTATTTTTTTCCTTACGTTTTTGTAACCCTCTAACGTTCACAGTGTCTTTTTTTTTTTTTTATCACAAGAGCCTTCAAAGGAGGTTTGTATACTGGTTGATTTTCTGAATAAAAAATTGAGAGATGCCCATTTAATTGCCTCAGCTACCAAGTCCTCATTCCAAGTCCCTGCTCTCAAGGAGTTCACAGGCTACTATATTACCCTATCTTTTGGGGTTAACTTTAACTTTGGGTTTAATTTTAACCCCCACTCAATGCAGGTCTAAGAATTTGATGCTTTATGTTCATTCCCCATAAAGTCTCAGGTTTTAGCTTCCTTGTTTGACTTATTAAGCTATGCTGTGTTCAATAGGGAAATACTTTCAAATGTGGAGTTCAACAAACCTTCTGGAGGCCTTTGGCCCAGAAGAACTGAGAAGAAGGATGGAAGAAATAGATCAGAGAAAGGGGAAAATGTCCACGACCACTGTCTTCTGGGTTAAATGGAGGAAGAGATTGTTCATCTATGATTTAGAGGATGAAAAGTTTCTAGAATTGGACAGGAATAACTCTCTTGAGGAGCTGACTGTAACTTGGGCAACTATGTGAGTCAACAACAGTGTGATTTGGCAGTCAGAAAAGCTAATGTGACCTTGGACTGTATTAAAAGAGGCATAGCTTCCAGGAATGAGGAGGTGATGATCCTACTATGTTATGCTGTGGTCAGACCACATCTGCAGTATTATGTTCAGTTCTAGACATCATGGTTAAGGAAGGAAATTGATAAGTTGGAGAATGTCCCAAGGAGAATAACCAAGACGGCAAAAAGCTAGGGGGAGAGGTTGGACTTGAGTCTATGCCATATGAAGATGGGTTGAAAGAACTGGGTATATTGAATCTGAAGAGGAAAAGATACAGTGAGCCTGAGGATATCTAGCTATATTGGATTTAAGAGCTATTATTTGGAAGAAGAAATCAATTTGTTCTTTTTGGACCCCAGATGGCAGAACCAGCACCAAAGGGGAGAGTTTGTGGAGGCAAATAAGCTGTACATTAGATAATCTTCTTAATGATTACAGTCATACAAAAGTGGAATAGACTGCTTCCAGAAGTAGTGAGCAGAGGGTAGGTCAAGTCTTCAAGCAAAGGTTGGATGACCAATGTCCAGGAAGGAGGTAGTAAGGATACTTTTTTTAGGGGTATGGGTTGGATGTCTACTGAAATCCCTTCCAACTCTGATTCTTCAAAGATGAGTAATTGTCATAGCTGGTTTGCTCAAGATGATTAAGATGGTAGGGAAATCCAAAATGTGGGAATATGGCAGATTAGTGGTAAGATGAAGACGGAATCAGGAAGTGAATGTTCCTGTGTTTGGCGTGAATCAGGAGGTAGTTCCTCTGGGCATCAAAGAGTCCTGGGGATGAGGATGGAAGTGTGTGTGTGTGTGTGTGTGTGTGTGTGTGTGTGTGTGTGTGTGTGTGTATGTGTGTGTGTAACTTCAGCATCAATCACATTCTTAATTGTCAGTTGAATTATTGGTTAGCTTCCTTGTTAATAGCAAATATTCATGAACTCCCAGGCCTGGGTAGTTATCCATCCCCTAAATCATCACAATGAGAGTACTGAACATATATTAGAAACCTCTGTAGGTTTGGGAGTATTGTTTTTCAGTCGTATCCAACTCTTTGTGATCCCATTTATGATTCTCTTGTCAAAGATTCTGGAGTAGTTTGCCATTTCCTTTTTCAGCTCATTTTTACAGATGAGGAAACAGAGGCAAACAAGGTTAAGTAACTTCCCTAGGGTCAAATAGCTAGTAAGTATCTGAGGCCAGATTTGAATTCATGAACTGAGTCTTCCTGGTTCCAAGTCAATTGCTATATCTACTGTATCACCTACTGCCCTAGGGTAGGGAGTAGTGGAGCTAGTCCCAAATTGGTTACTACATTGTAATTGTTGACAATAGAGAGTGCCCAGTATTTAGTTTAATTCAGGATTCTTTTATTTTATACTATATTTGAAGCAGTAAGACCACCAAATCCTTAAGGCGGGGAGGGATTTAACTAGAGATTAGAGCTCAATTTGTCAAAGATGTTTTAGAGGAGATTCATGCTTTGGGTCAGAAATGGATTAAATGACCCTTTCCATCTATAGGGTATTGATTCCATGATTCAATGACTGTCTTTTCCTGGGCTTTCTTTATTCATGGACCTCTCAAGAAAGCTTTCAGCTAAGTTTTAGGACTGTTTGTTAGAAGCTTTGCTTTTTTTCAACTCCTATTTTGGGTTGTTTTTATTTTTTTTTTTAAAGAAATTGGGGTTAAGTAACTTGCCCAAGGTTACACAGCCAGTTTTTTTTGTGTGGGTGTTAAGTATCTGAGGCCGGGACTGATCCAGGGTCCTCCAGACTCTGGGGGCACTCTTTCTCACTGTGCCACCTAGCCGCCCCGGGGTTGTTTTTATTTTTAAACAAGAATGAAAAGAAAATCTAAAAAGCAAAAGCTAATTAGTTTAAGAAAGATTCAATATACATTTATGGGCTACTATCAATTAATAAACATTTACCAAGCACCTACTGTGTGCTAGGAACCATGGTAGGCAGTGGAAATGGAACAGTCCCTAACTTCAAGAAATTTACATTCTATTAGGGAAAGAATGTCTGCATGAAATGAATATATGTGTATATATGGATGTTTAGATATACCATGAATATAAGTTTATATAATAATGTACATGTGCAGCATGTACAATATGAATATATTTATCTATGTTATCAATATATGTGTTATATACTATGAGTATGTATATGTATGGAATATGAATGTATATATATTTATATACTATGAACATATATGAGTATATATGTGTGTATATATTATATATTCACATACAAAACCCACAAACAATACAAAGCAAGATTAGTTAAGCTTGGATTAGAAGTCTCTAGTGGCCAAGATCTTAGGAATGATGATAAATAGTATAAATATATAGCAAATAGAGTGCAGGGCTTGGAGTCAGGAAGACTCATGTTCCTGAGTTCAAATCTGTCCTCAGACATTTAGTAGCTGTTTGACTCTGGGCAAGTCACTTAACCCTATTTACCTCAATTGCCTCATCTGTAAAACGAACTGGAAAAGGAAATGGCAAACCACTCCAGCATGAATGCCAAGAATGACCCAAATGGGGTCATGGAAAGTCAGATCACGACTGAAAAACAACTGAACAACACATAGAACAGTGGATGGGGTAAGAGAACTATTGAACTCAGACCAAAGCTATCTTACCCTTCCACCTAGACATCAGCAGTCCCCAGTAATACAGTTTTCTAGTCTCTCTAGTCCTTAATATTATCTCTAATGTTCTTTCTAGCTCCACTGCTTTAATGGACTCCATGAATGTCTACGTCCATCAAGTATCTACCTTGTACAAATGTGTTCTCTTATAACTATTCTTATCCGCAAATTCTGGCATGGTGACATCAAGAGACTGGAGAAGGAGGAAGCGAGATACTAGGCTAAAATCACTTTCTTTGCTAACTAGTGGTTTGGAGTCCATTAAACTGTGAGAACTAGAAAGAACATTAGATATAATATTAGAGACTAGATAGGATGGAAAACAGGATTACTAGAGCTTGCTGGTATCAATTGTTATATTTATTATTGTTCACTGTTTTTTCAGTTGGGTCCAAATCTCCATGATACCATTTGGGGTTTTCTTGACAAAGATACTAAAGTGGTTTTCCATTTCCTTCTCCAGTTCATTTTACAGATGGGGAAACTGAGGCAAAAAGGGTTAAGGGACTTGTCCAGGGTCACATAGCTAGTAAGTATCTGAGGACAGATTTGAACTCAGGAAGATGAGTCTCCTTGACTCCAGGCCCAGCAGTCTATCTGTTGTGCCACCTACCAGCCCTATATCTAAGGTATATACTTACACAATTTATCATAACTCTTTGGGTTTTGGCTGCTAGAGATTTCTAATTCAGAATTACCTTAAGCTTGCTTTGTATTGTTTGTGTCTTGCTTTTAAAAAAATTGATGAATTAGTATTTTCCCTGGCTAGGTGACACAGTGGATAGAGCTCAGGAAGACCTGAGCTCAAATTTGGTGTCAGACACTTAGTAACTGCATGACCCTGGACAAGGCACTTAACCCCTATCTGCCTTGATTTCTTCATCTTGTAAAACAGGGGCAATAATAACTTCTAGATCCCAGAGTTTTTGTAAAGATAAAATGAGATATCTGTAAAGTGCTTTGTAAACAAACCTTCAAGTGCTATGTAAATGCTAGCTATTATTATTATTATATCTGTTCTGAGTATTATTATAATACTAATAAATTAGTGCAAATAAGTTTAAGCATTAGTCCTTATGACTTTATTTAACAGCAACTAAAAAATGTTGAAAAGCAAAAGATAGTTTTAAGTCACCACTATCCACGATAGGGACTTTCATGACTCATTTCTTGAATCAATCTATTACGGGGTAAAAGACGTCCATTTCCAATACACTCAATAAAATCTTGGGAAGCCAAGTAATCAGTGAATTAGGAATTAATGAATGTCAAGTGGGCTTGATCAGCAGCACCCTCCCCGCTGGCTACAGGTCACTGAAAGACAGAGCAACACCTTGCTGGGATTCCACAGCAGTCCCATTACACTCTTTCCTTGGTCAGTTAAGTCCAGGAAGGTAGTTATTATGCAGCACCTGCTGGCTAAGACACACTGTGCATACCTTTTCCAGTGTCCTGTGAACACTTACAAGTTCAATAACCAAGGAATGACATGGAAAATTTGAAGGGAGTTCAGAGGAAATCAAGAAAGATGACTAATGAATTGAATAAATGGACCCAGGAGAAAAGGTGTAAGCTGGGATTATTTTTCCAAGGTGTGACTTAATAATGCCCTTCAAGGATACGAATGGTTATTATTTGAAGGTAATAGTGACAGCTGGTCTCTATTAAGGTTGATGACTGAACAAGGGGAGATCGATTTTGTTGACAATAGGAGGGGTTTAAGGTAGACATGAGGAAGAATTTTCTGATTATAGAGATTTTAAAATATTGGAAGGTGCTACTTAAGGAGCTCAGGCAGTCTGCTACTCTGGCAGGCTTCAAAAATTGGGTAGATTCCCATCTGTCTGGGATTGCTGATGTACAGTTCTGCCTAAAGACTAGAGGTTGGACCAAGTGACCTTCCAGGATTTCTTCTAGCCCTAAGAGTCTGGGAGCTTCTTAGAGGACTTTGAGATCCATAAGGGCCCTGACTGCTATATCGATTAAAGAAAAGATCAATTTAACACTAGATTAAAAAAAATCATGTGAAAAATGTATTTATGAAAATATAAAGAAATATCTGTCATAAAACCAGGGGGTAAGTGGTACTGCCCTTGGCACAGTACCAGCTCCAAATTGTTCAAAACATATGAGAATAAGAGAGAAAGGTATTTTGCAAAATATTTAAAACATATGGTTTTTGTTTGTATTTCTTCCAAATGTTTAAGGAAAGTGAACAACTTGTACCTGTATACAATCGTGACCATGAATGTGCTATTATGTTTTAACAAAAATGTATTTATAAGCAAGTAGTAAAATACTGAAAGAAATCATAATGTTAATAAGTAGGAGGCTATCAGATTCCATATTAAATTTCGAGGACTTAAAGCTCACTTTGCAAAGAACAGTAATTTTAACTTGATGGATTAAACAGTTTTCAATATGGTATAAATTTCTGAGATCCACAGGAAACGATTCAATAAAGCTGATAATCAGTTGGGCCAATAGATAATCGTCTCCCTTAGAGCTGTTCAGAGAAAGAAAATATCACCATTAGGAAAACAGGTGAAAAAGTAAAATCCTGTTATTCTCTTATCTTTCAGACCTAAGCAAAAAATCTTGGTGGTAGGGGGCTGTGGTGAGGTTCAGAGGTGGAAAATAACCTGAGCCTACAAATCCTTAATGAATACTTCTGCCTTTATGTCATCATATTCATGTTTGTGCACTAATTGTATACACTCTTTTTTTGGGGGGGGTACAGGCATGAGATTTCAAGGTCTGGCAGGAAGGGAATCTTTTCTGGTTCAAGAACTTCTGGTGTGGAAAAATTCTCTATTAGTGCAGATTGCCAATTCTCTGGTAACTTACAGTATTAGAAAGTTATATTCTCCCTTATTCCCTCTAACTTATCCATTTATGAAAGAACATAATTTTTGTGTGTTGGATATTGATGGTCTGTTGTCTGGCATAATGTTTTTTGCTTTGCTTTTATAAAGTAAAAGAAAACAACCTTCACATTTTATAATCTTAAGTCTTGTTCATTTTTAGGTATCCTCAAGAAGAGAGATAGATCTAGGTATTCTAAATGAAACTATACAATTTTGAATAATGGAAGCCTTTACAGAATTCCTAAAGTGGCGGCAGGTGGGGGGGGGGCAATGGATAGAGCAGCAGCCCTGGAGTCAGGAGGACCTGAGTTCAAATGTGCCTTCAGGCCCTCGACATTTACTATGTGTGTGACCCTAGGCAAGTGACTTTACCCCAATTGTCAA
>NW_027185799.1:11092002-11107551 GCF_028583685.1 Petaurus breviceps papuanus
TGTAGTTCTGGTTGTGATTAAGTAATTGGCATCTGAGTTCTAACATATAGAAATGTGGTATGGGCTTATTAATTATGTGCTTGTTTTATGACATGAGGCTGCATTGAAACATACTGCAGAGAGAGAGAGAGAGAGAGAGAGAGAGAAGCTGGCCCAGGCATTGAATGGTGAAATGATTTGCCCACAGCCACACCACTAGTAAGTAAAGAAGTAAAGAAGCAATACTGGAACCCAGGTTTTCCTGACTCCAGAGCCAGCCTGATAGCTATATCTATAGCACGTGCCCACGTGACATTCTAATATTTTCACAACAGTTTCATCTATTTTCAATACAACATCTTTTGTGCCAAAATATTCAAAGCTTGGAGTTCGATATCAATCACTCTAGACAAGACCCTAGAACACTAGGAAAATTAAGGCTTAGAAGAACTGGGTGACACTTTTGCTTATACCAACATGTTACTCACGGTGGTGTTTTAAATACCCATTCTTCAGATTCACAGTCTAGTGTATAGAAAATATCAAGACTGAAAATGCAGAAAAGAACAGTGAACAACATGAATAAGACATGGCAACATTTATTGAGGAGTTTGTGTCTGGTCAACTGCCTCCCTTCTTTTTAGACTTGATGGAGAATTGAATGCAATAGTAATAATAATAATAAAAGCTTTGATAGAGAAAATTAAAAACACATGTTGTTGATGCTTGGGAGGCTTCATTTCCGGGGTAGCTAGATAAACAAATGTATTTACATAAGAGTTGCTTGAGTCATACTTATCGTAAGCTAATATTTATGCTAACTTCAATTGCTTTTTCTGAAAATTGCTCTAATAGCAATTTCAGGAAAATAATTCCCCTCTCCAACTCACCACATATGTAAGCTTCAATTTAGATTAACATAAAGGGCAAATTTAGTTAGACAGCTCAAAGAATATCTTTCTTCAGTGCTAGGGTTTCAGTGAAGCTAGAAGTCAAAGATACAAGATAGAGCAAGGTGGAACAGAATGAATTGGATTTAGGGTGAGAAGATCTGTGTTCAAATCCCACCCCCAGCATGCCTGGGGTTCTCAACCTGTAGAATGAGGGAGTTGGATTGCTGTGACTTGTAAAGTCTGTATCTCCTTTAGGGGAGAATCTATTGCAACTTTTTCTCTATATTCATTACCAGGCACTGTTCTTGGCACATAGAAGGTAATTAAACATGCATGTTGAATGACAGCTCTAAATGTTATGCGCTTCTGAGAAATCCTGCAAAAAGATGATGAAATACGTAAAAAGACAAGTATATATCAAAGCTATTAAGTATTGCCTACCAAGTCATCTAGATGACAGGCCTTCCCTCCCTATGCCCAGCAAATCTTTTGGCTTTTTGTCTAGAATTTTTAATTCTCAGATAGAAGGATCAGGAATAAATCATCCTTTCCCTGTTGTCTCTGGAAATCGGGGCAATCCCTTAAGACACTTGGGCTTTGAGTTTCTTTGCCCTCATTTCCTAGCTTTTCCTTTGGACTGCAGAATAACAATTTTTCTTCTAACCCAGTTGATGACTGGCTTGTTCTTGGATCTCCTCTGTCGCTTCAGGAGTTGGCAGGCAGCAGGCCCTCATACAGCCAGTACCAAACATCTTTCTCTAACCCTCACCCTCAGAACCCTTCCTAAGGGGTTTATCAAAAGCATCCTAAACCAGCCAAACTTTGTGGCATTTTGTGCTCAGCTCTTTGTCAACTGTTACAAAGCCTTGGTGTTGGAGTTTTTCTTCTGCATTTTGGTCTTACGAATTTTGTTATTTGATTTTTGCTTTTTCTTCTTCTGGTGTGAGGAGGGGCAAGGGTGATGATCAGGACAGCAGGAGGGAAACACACTTAGCATGCTCATTGGAGTTCTCAGAAATGTTTTCAAAAGTTTTCAAAGCTTTGGACTAAAACCCATAAACCAGGCCTAATTTCTCACATTCCCACAAATTCACCAGCCCATGTACTGTACATCTGCAATTTCTTCTACATCAAAGTCTTGGTTCTCTGCACACAAAGAGCTACTATCATTGTATCGTGGATGGGGTGTGTACGTAGGAAAAGGAAGCAAATTCATTTGGAAGAAGGGTAGTGCTTGCTTATAAAGGAGAAAGCTTTAATTCGAAAAAGAACAAATAGAAACAGATTTTCTGAGGGAGCCTAGAAAAAGAGGTGCATGAGGGCACATTCTCTCTGAATTCTGGCTAACCCCAGCCACACAAACACATCCCCATCTGAATGGATCTTCTGGAAACATCTCGTTTTTGGATCTGGTGAATCAGAAGCCTGATTCCTGCATAAAAGATCCTCCGGAAAATCAGAGAGCTTGTCCTTTTCTTTCTTTAAAATACTGAACTGAGTTCTTTGTGGTGTGCTTTTTCCCCCTGTAGGTTTGGCACTTGTTTCTACCATTATTTCAATGAGTAATGACACTGTGGGCACAAGGCCAACCCTACCGGCACTTTACACTTTTCCCTTTCCACGAAATAAAATAGGACTCAGCTAAACACGCTGCAGTATTCAGATTTAGGGATGGGGATTATTTTCCAAGCTTTCACTGCATTGTAGTTAGGTTTTGGCGATCAGCACTTGGCTTTTTTTTTTTTTCCATGGAGCCCTTATGCAAACCTTATTTACAGTGTGTACTGACTTTCATTACTACATAATACAGAAAATATTTGCTTCATGATGAAGCCAAATGCATGTTTATTTTGATTTTTGTCACTTATGGTAAACAGGATTCTAAATACACTTTAGTCTCATTCCTCCAAAGGAGCTCCGAACTATGTAAACAATCAACCCTGTCAATGTGTGGGCCAGCCTTTTCTTCTACAAGGAGAGATGTGCTCATAAAATCATGACTTACTTTTATTTGAATTTCTGAGGCAACTTAGGATCAAGAATCATAGACATAGAATGAGAAGGCACCTTAAAGACAATCTGTTTCAATTCCCTCATTTAACAGCTGAGGAAACTGAGGGCTAGAAAAGTGAAGTAACTTCCCCAAAAGTTCCCCAGGCAGTAAGGGTCAAGGGCAGGATTCCAAGCCAGGTCTTAAGATTCCAAGCCTAAAGTTCTTTTTACTGCACTGATATGGGAGGTTTGCTGTAATACTGTTCTTGATCCATTTTAGTAACTATTTTTTCTTGGTAAGGCTGTCTCAAATTGAGATTTGGGGGATTGAAAGGATTTGTGGTGTGCTTTTGGTAATTAAACTCCCTTAGAATGAGGTCCAAGACAAATGTTATTCTGTCCTACAGCAAACAAGATTATAGCAAGATTCTAGTACAGTGATTAAAAAAAAAAAGACTTTACAGAATTTGGATCATAGACTGGTTGTTGGAAGGGACCTCAGAGGCCATCTAGGCCAATATTACCATTTTACATATGAGGAAATTGAAGCCCAGATGGTTGAAGTAATCTGCCCCCCATTACAGAAATGTAAGTAGAAGAGCCAAGATTGGAACTCAGGTCTTCTCACTCCAAATCCCTTTCCACTGGACCATGAATTGCACGCATTTATGGAAATACACTTATCATTTGTGTGTGTGTGTGTGTGTGTGTGTGTGTGTATGTGTTCAAAGTTTAATGAATAAACAAAAAAATATTCTGTTGGGAGCCAGGGAAACCATGCTTGAATTCTGTCTCTGCTACTCTTTAACTTTGGGGAAGTCACTTCATCTCTAGGCCTCAGTTTCTTGACCTGAAAAATAAGAGGATTGGATTAGATAACTTCTAATATCCCTGCCAGTACTAATTTTTGCCAGCACTAATACTTTGATTTACGACTTAAAGGGACCACAGAGATCATCTAATCCAACTGAGCTCTCCATTGCAAAAATGAGAAAACTTTTACTATGGCACCTCTAATCATTTGCAGATAAGATGTGGTCTCCGTTTTGTTTATTCTACCTAGTACGAGGCAGAGGCAACTTGATCTTCCCACTTGTTTTGACACCTAGATTGTTTTGCAGACTTGGCTTGGAACCACCTGGCCTTTCCCAGAGAAGCAATTTTTGCACATGAGAGATAAAATGCATTTGTTAATCCATCTGTATTGTTCTCATCTTATCCTGACTTTCCAGGAACATGTTTTACTTTTATAAAGACAACTTAACAGGTTAGATTTGACTGACTTTAAATCCTACCCATAAAACCAGTACCTGTTTATTTATTTATGTTTGTAGAGAAAGATGAATAAATACAGAGTAACAGAACATTTTCAGCGCATCTTGTTTAGCATATCATGTAAAGTCACGACAGCAATATTCACCCAGTGATGCTCTGTGGCTATAAATCACGGCTCTCAAAAGAATTGCAATGGCAGGAATCCCAAAGACAATGGAGAAACACATAGTCAACTTCGGCTCCTGTGACATGTCACCAATCATGGCTTGCATATGAAGGATATTAATTGCTCTCTCCAAAGTTAGTGCTGCTCTTTTAATTGCCTTTTCTCAATCTACATCTTTCTTGAACCTTCTAGAGTTTTTAACATTGACGTTATACTTTTCCGTTATGCCCCTTTCTGTCATAGTCTCCTCTCTAGCTGTTTGCAACAACATTGTTCTCACGGTTTCCCTACTGCCTGTCTGACTACTCCCCATTTTTCTTTGATGAGTCTTCATCTAGGTCATGCCCATTAACTTCAGGTGTGTTCGAAGACCCTGTCCTGAGGCTGCTTCTCTTATTTCTCCAAACTGTCTCACTTGGCAAATTCATTGAATTCAACTATCATCTCTGTGAAGATGATTCACAGATCTATATATCCAGTCCTCATTTCTCTTCTGAGCCCTAGACTCATATTGCCAACTGTCCTTTGGGCATCTCAAATAAGATGCCTCATACACATTTCAAACTAAATCTGTCCAAAGCAGAACCCATTACTTTTCCTTCAAACCCTCCCCCCTCCTCCAATACATCATATATTCAGCTGCCAAGGTGATTTTCCTAAAGGGCAGGTCTGACCGTACACTACTCCTATACTGCCCCTACCCCCTATACACACCCACACACAAACACACACACACGTATGTGCTCCTTATTACCTTCGAGATCACATATAGTGCCCCTTATTAGCATTTAAAGTCCTGCCCCACCCCCGTACTTTATCTGTTTTCTTAAATTTTATGCCCCTTCACATACTCTTCAATTTAGTTATTTCTCACATATGATTCTCAAACTCCTAACTATGTTATGCTATGATTCGCTTGTACTGGTGATGCCCCATACCTGGAATGCTCCTCCTCCTCAGCTCTTCTTCCTAGCTTCTCTGGCTTCCTCCAATACTCAGCTGAAATCCCACCTTGTGCATGAGATCTTTCCCCTCCGAGTCCTCACACCTTCTCCTTGCTGCCTTCCCTCTGAACTTAACTCCCGTTTACACTGTATGTAAATATTTATCTATATCTGTAGATTTCTATTTGTTACCGTTCAGTTGGGTCTGACTCTTTGTGATCTCATTTGGGATTTTCTCGGCAAAGATACTAGAATAACCTGGTTTGCCATTTCCTTCTCCAGCTCATTTTACAGATGAGGAAACTGAAGCAAACAGGACAGGATTAAATGGCTTGCCCAAAGTCACATAGGTAGTAAGCATCTAAAGTCAAACTTGAACTCGGGAAGATTCCAAGCCCAGAACTCTATCTAGCTGTCCTCATAGATACTCATAGATATCTGTAGATATATAGATCTCTGACTCTCTGTCTCTGTGTCTCTCTGTCCGTCTGTCTCTCTGTCTCTGTCTTCCTCCTTTTGACTAGGGTTTGCAGAAGGTGGTAAGCCTTTCCTTAACCCTCTGCCCTATCTGTTGCCTGCCCTCAGTGAGCACTGGTATATTAACTGGCCATTAACATCTCCTATAAGCTGCTGACAAGCTTTTAGGCGATCTCTTCTCTTGACATCTGATGCCAGGTCCGTCAGCTCCTAGAGATGTCTAGTTGGCATTTTCATCATCTCTGCCCCAAAGAAGTAGCAAATAGTTCTCTCAGGGCAATCTCCCATCACTCTGTTACAGTTCTTCTAAAGGCCCTTCTGTCACATTGTCCCTGTTGGGCCCTCTAGTGGCAACCCCGTGGTATCCAAGCTCCTACAGAGAACTGTCCTGTCTGCCCAAGAAAACATAACACTGCTGCATGTCTAAAGCTGCTCTGGCTACCTGATCCTATAGATAGACTGCTCCTTGACAGTCCCTTTATTCACGGGTTCCCATGTATAACTTCTGCATGCCTTTGACAATATCAAAAGGGAGAGCCAGCTCATCAACTTGCAGTGTGTTATAGGTTTCCAGAGGGGACTTCAAACAACTGTAGCTCTAGCTGATGTGTCCTTTGGAGTATACAGGGCTATATTAAAAATAAAGTAGGGAAGGTGCTGAGCTACTCTTGATAAAAATGAGGGTTACTCTAGGGAACTTTTTTTTCCTTTGCTTTTTTGGAGGGCATTTGGGGTTAAGTGACTTGCCCAAGGTCACACAGCTAGTTTTGTTGTTAGGTGTCTGAGGCCGGATTTGAACTCAGGTCCTCCTGACTCCAGGGCTGGTGCTCTATTCACTGCACTACCTAGCTGTCCCACTAGGGAACTTCTAATGCTATTTGCTCAAGGGAGACAAGGCTATTGTAAGTGAATTAAATGTATGACTCAAGTCAAGCCCACAAGTAAATGAGCAAATATGAAGTGTACTCTGCATCAGGCACTGTACTAAGCATTGAAAATGCAAACAGAAGAAAACAAACACATGCACACACACATAAATACATAAATAAAAATATGAAAGCAACAACAACAAAAATCCCTGCTCCAGAGAACTCACAATCTAATGGGAGAGAAAATATGTAAATAACTCCATAAGCAAGATATATATATATATATATATATATATATATATATATATATATATATAGCATAAATTGGAGAAAAACATTGAGGGAAAACAGTAGAATTAAGAACAAGTGGAAAAATTGTCTTGTAGAAAGTGGGATTTTAGCTGGGACTTGAAATCCAAGGAAACCAGTAAGCGGAGAGGAAGAAAGAGGGATTTCCTTCAAACACAGGGGATGATCAGTAGTGATGGAGTCTATGGTATGAGGCAGAGAAAGGAGGCCAGAATCACTGAGGTGCCAACTATGTGTGGGAGAATAAGGTATAAGATTAGAAAGGTAAGAAGGAGTCAGGCTATCAATGGCTTTAGAACCCAAAGAGAGGACTTTATATTTGATTCTACAAGTAACAGGGAAGCATGGGAGTCTTCTGAATGGTGGGTGGTGGTGTTGTGTGACATGATCAGAACTGTGCTTTAGGAAGATCAGTTAAAGTCAACAAGCACACAGAGAGGGTCTAATTTGTGAAAAAAGGCAGCTGGATGGTGCAGTAGATAGAATGCTGGGCCTAGAGTCAGGGAGACTCATCTTCCTCAGGCCTGATTTGGCCTCAGACACTAGTTGTGTGACCCTGGGCAATTCCCTTAACCCCATTTGCCTCAGTTTCCTTATCTGTAAAATGAACTGGGGGAGGAAACAGCAAATCACTCCAGTATCTTTGCCAAGAGAAGCCCAAATAGAGGCAAAAAGACTTGGACAGGAATGAAAACAACTGAACAACAATGTGAAAAACACTGTGGTTAGGTGAGGGAATACAAAACAGACAGAAAATTTTCCCTGCCCTCAGGTGGTTACATTTTACAGAGGGATACAACATGTAAATTAATAAGTGAATATGAAAGACACTAACTAAAAGAGGAATACGGATGCTGGGGTTATGTGATCCTAACCGTAGACCTCAAAGAAGTCTTAGAGGTTGGCTAGTCCAAATCTTTTTTATTTTATAGTTGAAGAAACAAAGACCCTGAAAATAAAGTCACCTTCTCAAGGTCACACAGTAAATGGCAAATCTAGGATAAATAAAAGCTTCTAAGAAGTAATTCCTGAGCAGAGACTGAAAGGAAGTAAGGAGGGAGTACGCTGTAGGAACCTGGCTAGCCCCCTACAAGCAAAGGGAGGGAGGTCTACTACGGACAAAGCCCATTATTCCAATGTCCCTTGGATGCTTCACCAGAGTGTGGAAGGGAATGGTGGGGGGCAGTGGACAGACACTTTGGCAGGTCCTACTCACCAAGCTGAAAAGGTTCAAGATTAGGTGCAACCACATATTAGCTCTGAGACAACCTCAAGGCCACATGTGACCTAGGTCCTTGGGTACAGCCTTTTGATGGAGTCTAAGTTTTACAGAACAAATCCTTTTTTTAAGGGAATTTGTTCTGTGAAGTTCGGATTCAGTCAAAGGGCTGCACATGAGGACCTAGAGGGCCACATGTGTCCTCAAGGCTTCAGATTCCCCACCCCTGCCCCTGAACAAATCACTCAAGCTCTCCTTGACCATAGGCAACTCTCTCAGACTATAAATTGCAGAACAGGTGTTGATCTCCCACATTAGGGTAAGAAGTATATTCATTAGCAGTTCCCTGTGACAATGAAATCATGGGCCTGGTCCAAAAAAACCCAAATAAAACAAAACAACAACAAAAAAAGAAAGTCCAGCCACAATGCGTCTGTCATATGAGCACCAGCTTTGCTAATTTAGGGAGGGCTCAGAACAAGAGGCTTGGTCACTTGATAATTACTATTTTGTCCACCCTAAGCCCCCTGAGGCCTCATTCCTAGGGCATGGATGGGTTATAATCTGCATTGACAAAGGGAATACCCTCCACCATATTTGCATGAATAATCAAATGGCATATACACAAGGTAGGGTGTATTACCTCAAATTCTCTTTAGCTAAGAAATTGAAATATATCTCTGCTTATCTTTTTTATCAATGTTCACAGTAAGTAGTACATTCAATATTACTCAAATATTCCAAGAGCCTGTAATATTTTTACCTTCCATCCCACAACCCCTCTATAATATAGCAGATGATGTTCAAGAGTTGAGGCTAGAAAATTCGTCCTCCAATAATCAGTCTATGGGTTAGCCTCCTTTAATGTCAACAGGCTGACCCTCATAAAACAGACACACAGCCCCTCCTCCAAGCATGTAAGTGGGGCAAGAGAAAGAGTCCTGGATCTCATCTTGAGAGACCCAAATTCAAATCTGAATTTAGACAATAGTTGTGAGACCCTGGGCAAGTCGCTTAACTGCTGCTTGTCTCAGTTTCCTCAAGTGTAAAATGAAGATAAGGAAAGTACCTTCCACCCAGAGTTGTGAGAATCAAATGGGATATTGGTAAAGTATCTAGCAATGAGCTTGGCATGTAGTAAGTGCTTGATGGAACATTCCTTTCTCCCTCCTTTCCTCTCTACCACCCTCCTTCCTTCCTTCCTCCCCTTTTTCTTCCCTTCCCCTTTTTTCCTTCCTTTACTTTTATTCTCTCCCTTCCTTTTCTTCTTTTACTTTCCACTTTTCCTTCCTTTTGCTTTTTTCTCCCTCCCTTCTTTTTCCCCTCCCTCCCTTCCTTCCTTCCTCTCCCCCTCTCCCCCTCTCTCTTTCTCAAGTTCATCCTCAAAGACTCTTGAGTTTGCCAGGACTAGCCAGAGCTTCAAAGGTTTGACAATCGTTTTTAAGAACCCAATATGTGTTGGAGGAGGGCTTTAAAAGTAGAGGAGCAAGTAATAACACTTTTTAGTTCGAGTTTTTAGCACCTCTTTCTTTCCTTGATCATCTTTGGATAGAACTATAAATGATTACCAATATGGCTCAAAGGCAAGGAATGGGAAGAAAAGGAGATACACTCAAGAAATTGGTATAATCTGCTAGGAGGAAAATGAGCCACCAGCTGATTAAAAGAGGTAATTATACTTTGAGTACTCTCAACTTCAAGGAATCTTCTCTATGAAGATCAAAATTTACCATACAAATCAAGAACATCATTTATCATATGGCACAAAAATTAATGGTAGTTTTCCCTAATATCAAACTTTCCCCTTAAAACAGTGTAACATAAAGAAAACCAGAATCAAGATATAGAGACAGGTAGGCAGATTGAAAGCAAGAAGTCACTTCTGACATCATGTAGACAACCCATCTTATTTTACAAGTGAATACTCTAACATCCTGTGACTTGCTCAAGGTTATTGAGCTAATAAGAAATAGGACTAAGATGGAAACATATCCCCTGACTACAAATCTTCTGAGTCAGGAGACTGTGGTCTGAGTACTAACTCCTACATCCATTAGCTGTCTAACCATGGGTAACTCACATCACTTTTCTGAAATTCTGTTTCCTCATTAGTAAAATGAGGATATTTTCCACAACTAGGGCAGCTAAGCAGTAGAGTGGATAGACTCCAGGATGGGCCTGGATTTAGGAAGACTCATCTTCCTGAGTTCAAATCAGGCCTCAGACACTTATTGACTGTGTGACCCTGAGCAAGTCACTTAACCCAGCTTGCTTCAGTTTCCTTACCAGTAAAATGAGCTGGAGAAGGAAATGGCAAATCACCTCATTATCTTTGCCAGGAAAGCCCCAAACTGGGTTATAAAAAGTTGGACACAGCTGAAACGAATTAGCACAACACAACTGTCCTATCTTTTTCATAGGATTTTTGGGAGACTGCTTTGTGACCTTAAAGTACAATATGAATGAATGAAAGAAAAAGCATTTATTGAGGACTTACTGTGTGCTCACAGGAACTGTGAGTCTATGTGCCATTATTATTACTAAATGAACAATTTGGAATGCATGTAACATATTTCAGAAATGAGAATATAAATGCATATAAAACCTTTCAGAACAGAGGATATCTCAAAAGGCTTAGCAATTAGACTGTATGAAGGCTTTGGGGATGCTATTTATTGCTTAAAGCCAAGTATAGTTCTGGAAGGTGGCATGTCATGGTTTCTGAGTACTAGACTCTGGTCTGCTACTGACTTAATGATGGACCTGTGGACTAATTTTTCTACATTTCATCAATTTCAGATAAAATGTGTTGACAGAACTCTGAAAATATCAGAATAAAAGGTAGGTAGGAAAGAAGACAAAGAACTGATCATGCTGGAGCCCGTAGGATGTTATGGGAACATTTCAGGATGCTGATCAACCAGGGAACCGCAGGGCATCCTTGTGGGTAGTCTGGAAAGGAGGGGAACAATGAAGATTTTCTCTCACCAAGTTCTGCATTTGGCTTTGCTTATTTTGTGCAGATAAAACAAGAATAACAAAAGAAATGTTCGTTATTTTGCTCTCAAACTACAGAGCAGTTTTGATGTCTTGGGGAAGTGCTAGACTGGTCAGGTCTGGAAATAAAAGCTTTCTATTTTAACAGCTGTCAAACAAGGACAGTAAAAAGCAGCTACCAACTTCTCACTGCCAAAAACAACCCCAAACACAATTAAACTTTGTGGCATAGCCACTGCCACCAAGTAAGAGTCCTAAGGCTTTCCTGATCCATTCGATCCCTCCCTCTCATTGCCCAGATGGACATTAAGGAAGACAAGTGTGCCCTCAGTGGGAAGGAGTACAAAATAAAAATTTCCTGGCTTTTTTTTTTCTTTTTTGGGGAGGGAGAGGAGAGTGAAGGTAGGGTGTCTAGGCCTATGATTTTATTGGTTATGAGTAATTTACAGTGTGGAAACTCCCTTCACTGATGAAGATCAGGAACTCCTTTGTAACTGTCTTTAAGAGTAGCCTGGGCCACTGAGGTTAAATGATTTACCCACGGTGACAGGAGGAGTATGTTTCAGAGGCTATACTTGATTCTAAGCATGTCTTCTAGCCGCTGCCATCCTACCTACTTTGGAAAAACTTTTAGAACTACATTTATCCCAACCCAAACTACTAACTCCCAAACCAAAATACTTATTAACAACATCTATATTCATTAATTTATCCATTCAGACATGCAACAAATATTTATTGAATATTTGTTACATGTTGACAATTTGGGGCAGAGTCATTGAATCATAAAAGCATTCAATGCTATTTATTTGGTGCCTTCATATTGGTCTAGAGTCCTGTGTGCTTTTAGGACATGTTATATTACTTTGGATCAGAAGAAAAAAAACATGCCTGTTTGCAGTGTCAATAAGCTGTTAGTTTTGTAACTTTTTATTAATTTAACACTAAGCCCTAAAAACATTGTCTAAGGTAAAGTTGGGGTAATATGTTTAATGGTTTTACCTAATAGGCTTAACCTTTTTGTCTGGATTTCTGTTTAATTCACTGAAAGTTAAATAGCATTTTAATGTCCAGATGCCTAAATTTCTGCTAAACTGTGGATAATAATTTGTAGGTAACTAGAATTTTTGAAATAATTTCTTCAGAATAATATGCAGCCATACATGTGCTGTACATATTCACATTTCTCCTGTGTGCTTTTTATAATGTAACCACAGCTATGAGTTTATTCCATCTCAATAAAGTATCAATGAGTGAATAGGGTTGGGTTAGGAGAGGGACCATTCTTCTAAAGGAAATCTTGTTATCCAAGAAAGGCATAATTTCTCAAAATGGAAGCTGACGGAAGAAGCCTGTCCCTGCTACACCCATTTAAAATTCGCTTTGGATCTCTGTCTTTAGTTCAGATTGTTTTCCTTCCCTTCCAATCGTATATTTAACCTATAGATAATTAACTTGAGAAAGTTAATTTTACTGCCTAAATTCAATTTTTATTTCTGGCAGCCTAAAAAACAAAGAGTCATTTCTTCACTCTCCCCAGTCCCAAGAGGAAATCGGAGCTTCCCTCCTCTAAAGTGATAATTTTCTTCCCATAAACAGTAAAAGGCTATAACCATTGAAGATTGAATTCATCCAAATGAATCACAAGTATCCTGCAAAACTGTCCACATCCTAAAGCTTAAACTTCAAGTGATCCTACACCTCAGCTGAAAACAGCTTGTGGAAAAAAGGGCATAGGAACTTTTGACTCACTCGTATGAATTCATTGTGCAATTGCTTTTCCTCTTTATCTTTCCCTGCTTTTCACTTCTTGCACCTCTAATTTGATTCACTGCTTTGCAAATATTCTCTTTCCTCTTGCGCCTTAACTGCCTTACCAAGAAACCTAAGGATTAGGGGAAAGGGGATATGTTTATTGGTTTGCTCAGGTAGCTCTGCATTTGAACTGGTTACTTAGTATGGTTTTCAGGAAAGACAAGCAAACCACCTAGATGCATCTCTAGTCTGTGCTCTCCCACTAAGGAGTTAATGTGTCTTTAAGAAAGACATTCCCTTGTCTCGAATCCTTGCTTTCCTCACTTGTAAAATGAGAGGGTTGGATTAGGTAACCCTTGATTGCTACTTGTTAGTGACTTTGGCCAAGTCTCAACCTCTTTTGGGCCTCAGTTTCCAGTAAAATGAAGAGATTAGAGTCTGTGACCTCTGAGGTCCTGTCCAGTTAAACCCAGGATACTATGATCTCCAATGTTCCTTCCAGGTCTAACAGTATATACCTTCAATTTTCTCTCAAAGGGAATGCCTCTATATTTACACAAGCCCCAGTCTTCATTACATATTAAACAAGCAGAAAAAAAGACAAAAAGTAACGCACACTTAATCATAAAAGGCTAGCAACTTATCTTCGATTTCCTCTGATGTCATCATCAACAGGAAAGCTAAAGCAGTTAAGCTACAAGAAAACTGGAGATGAAATTACAGCTTTCGACTTGACCTAGGAGTACAGCTCAGTGTGTGTAGCTGAAATGACTTTAATAGATGTTCCCCTGTCCCTATAAAACACATCAAAGGCTTAATTTTCAAAGCACTCAATGGCCAGCCATTTGGAAGGAGGCATCCAGCCCCCAAAGCCTTCATCGTAAGCAGATGGCAGTGGCGATGTCAGGGCTGGAAACCACAACAGATACGTCTTGGCTTGTAAAGATAACTACTTGGCATCCACTTTCTCCCCTTGCCCTAAAGTTCAGAGGTGCTGGATTGTAGGGAGCTTCTGCTATTATTCATGTCTATAAAATGAGAGTAGGTGCCCATGTATGACAGGTCATATAAAGTTCTCCTCCAAGCAGGAGCAGCCTTACAATTCCTGCTTTGTTTTCTAAGGCCCTTCCCCGCCCACCTCAGTGGGACACCTCTGTTGAGAGCAGTGATCCTGACTCACTGGATGGCACTCTTTTCTATCATTGGTGAAAGGTCACTGGAGGAAGTGGGGTGTTAGTTAACTCTAAAGTCAGGGATCCTTAACCTGGGGGTCATGAACTTGTGTTATTTTTTTAATTGTGATAAATGAATTTCAATATAGTCAACTTTTTAAAGAAGCCTATGTATTTTATGCATTCAAAATTACTTTGAGAAGGGGTCCATAGCCTTTGCTAGATTGTCCAAGAGTTTCATGACACAAAACAGATTATGAGCTACTCACTGCTTTAGCGTTTCAATAGAAAAGAATGACCAGATTTCCTTCCCCATTATGACAATAAAAGGAAAAGACTGTCATTCATATACTATTGTACTTAAAAAGTAAAAATTAAAATGCAACCTTATTTAAACAGACCTGATTCTAAACACCGTCCCCCACACCACCCCCCTCCCCCTAGCATACTGGGTGATGGTTCAAAACATTAAGGGCCATGAGTGCTATTAAATTAATGAGGTATTACTTTTACTTGTTTATTAATGGAATGCATGAAGCTCAGTTTTTGATTTTCAGAACTACGTAAAAACACATTGTAAGGTTGAGGTGTTTTAAATTTTCCACTGAAAACTTTAATCTTCTTTGCCAAAAGGACTGTGTTTTAAGACACCTTTTACTTTTGAAGGAAAAATAATTGGCTAATTTCAAAAATAGACTAATTCTTTCATTTCACAGATTCAGGAGATCTCAGAGTTGTAAGGGACCCCAGATGAGAAGTGGTGCAGCCTATGCCCGTGAAGGTCAACACCATCTCCCCAAAGCGTTCGTTCATCACTCAGTTAAATGTATTTAGTGATAGGGAACCCAGCTCAAATTATTCTTAAGTTTTTCTTTAAACTGAGATAAATCTGCTTCTCTACAAGTTCCATCCAATGATCCCAGATTTGTCCTCTGTGGCCAAACAGAACATGTCTACTCCCTTTTCCCACGTGTAAACACTCCGACTCCCACGTTTCAAGACAGTCATGTTGCTCCTGGGTCTTTTTTACTCTAGCACAGGCATCTCTAATTCCTTCATGATCTCCAGGTTTGTAACCCTTTCTTCACTCTCATCCAGATACACTCAAATTTGTTGATGTTTCACCTAAATTTCGACAGCCATAGTTAAAAACAATTCAGACAGACAATGGAATGATCAGTTCCTGCCCTTGGGGCTATGAAGTAGGGTTTTATTTTTCCTCTTGCTCTTATGTAAATGTGAGGGATGATGATGATGATGATGATGGTGATGGTGATGGTGATGATGAAGAAGGTTGGCCTTGGAGTTTGGAAAACCTGGGTTCAAGTATAGCCTTTGCCATATATTAGCATAAGCTCTTAGTCTCCCTGGCAACTCTCCAAAACAAGAGGATACAGACACTGGTAGAGGGAAATTCCCCATTAGGAATCCCCTTCACCAGTTAAATCACGTGTATGTGTGTGTGTGTGTGTGTGTGTGTGTGTGTGTGTGTGTGTGTGTGT
>NW_027185799.1:11107561-11192982 GCF_028583685.1 Petaurus breviceps papuanus
TGTGTGTGTGTGTGTGTGTGTGTGTGTGTGTGTGTGTGTGTGTGTGTACAGCTCTTTATCCTCACAATATGTTTGCAAGCGATTCTAAAACAATATTATTATAAAATATTGTTAGGTCAGAAATCTCATAAGAATTCTCTAGATCAAAGCAACAGGACTCTAAAAGAAGTATAAAACATTATCACAACAGCAACCATGCTTCAAGAATATTTTCCCTTGGACTTATCTGCTTTTTACTGAATTCTCTACAGGGTTATGTTAGAGTGATGACCCAGTGTATTGGACTTGCAGGCAGACAGACTCAGGTTGCAGTCCTTAGTCTGACCACGTGACTGTGGAAGAGTCACAGTTTCTTCATCTGTAAAAGGGGAACATTGATACCTCCAGTACTTGCCTCATAGCTGTGAAATCCTAATGTGATAACTCTGCGTAAAGCACTTTGAAAAACTTAATGGGCTACATCAGTTTTCTAAATTTTCTTGATATTTTATCATCTTTTTAGAACACAGGCTGCTATCTCTCAGTGGTGGTGTTGCTTTTTATCCTTGATTCTTGAAGAGGGCCATGGACATCACAAGGGTGATGTCTTGACTTGTGCATGAATTGGATTTCAGTGAGGCTGAGCTGCACAAAGTCATCTTTCAGTGAAAGGTGCTAGGAAGGGAGGGAGTCTAATTACCGTTTTAATCTCTAGATACCCACTTTCTTAGCCCCACCTCCAGCTGTTCTTCCCCACTGAGGACTATTTACAATTAGCAGGGTGATGAATGTTAGCATCATGTGTACTAATAGTGCCAGACTTCACTATGTCATAATTTATTGGGCTCAGTTATTTCATTTGGCATCTGCTTATGTTTTTAATGCATTTTAAATATTTGTATATTTGTGTAGCACTTAAAAAAAACTATGTTTAAAAAAAAGGCACTAAGGGCCCTTTGTTCTAGGTAACATGGCTCATAACTTTGTGGTCAACCATTTGGAGAAATTGTTCTTTCTTTTTTTAAAAAACTGTATCCTCCCAGGCTGAGCTCATTTCATTGTAAGCCTCCCGGGACACACTATGTCTACAGTTTTTGTCTTCGTGGCATCTCTGATTATAGAAAAAAAACAACAACCCGGATTTCTTCTACAAACTCAGCAGAACTTTGAACAGGCACTATGCCATTCTTCATCTCCTGTGACATTATACATGAGGCTGAAGTTCTGCTTGTTTTTTTAAGTAATGCCAGCCAATGGGGAATTCCCCAGATCTTCCTTTCTAGCTGCAACAGAAAAAAAGGTACTAGGTCTCAAAGCCTGTCTTATTTTAAGTTCTGATCATACATGGGAAATGTGTTTTGCAGCCTTTGGAGAATATTTATTTAATGTGCTGGTCCACACAAAACATTTACTAGCCATGACTTCCCCATGGAATTTCCACCGGTTGGAAAAAGACTTTTCAGCATTAGATTTCCATTGTCCATCATAAATTTTGACTGATCCTGGGTAAGTGTTTATTTCACTGAAGGTATTTTATATGCCCTTGAAGAGAATGCCAGTAGAAGTCTTGGGGATGAGAAATTCCCAAGTTTTGGTGGGTTAAAAATATAAGCAAAACCTTCTTACTAAACCCCATTTGCTTCTAGATAATTACCATGTGAAATGGAAAGAACAGTGAGTCTGAATTAGGAGACTTGGAATCTAGTTCCAGGTCTAACAATGGGACCATAGGTAAGTCATTATATTTTTCTGGATCTCAGTTTTCTTCTCTGTGAAATGAGAGAATGGGAGTAGATGATGTCCTAACTGTAACAGCTTATTACTAAATGTCATTTACATTTCATAAAGGCTGACCCCATCCCACATTAAACTTTTGGACTTTTTTTTTTATTAATGTCTGATGGTAACATTAAGGAAGAATCTTTTTCATTTAGAACAAAAGGCATAAGTTATTAAGTATTCTACTTATTTCACAAAATGTTCCATTCCACACTCTATAAAATATGAAGTTAGAAATAAGAACTAGAAAAATTAAACACTGACAATTTGCTTGATTTCTTTGGGGTCAGAAGAATGAAGCTAGATAGTTATAGGAGAGGACAATATAATCATGATGATCAAAATGTACTGATAAGCTGTTATGTGTCCAGAATTATGGTACAGTGGCCGAATTCTGGTTCAGAAGCCAGAAAGAAGTGAATTTTGTTTAGTAATTTCCTTTTCAGGTAGGGGTCAGTTTATGTACCTTTTGAGATCCTTTCTAACTGATATTCTAGGATTGTAAGATGCTGTGGACTCAGGTTTCCAAGAACAGACAGGGCTACACCCAGCAAAAAGCCCAACTACCGAATCTCTTGTCAAATGTCCTGTCATTGAAGGTCTTTTGTAATTTGACCCCAACACATTCTCTCAGCCTTATCTTACACTATTCCCTTTTACCTGCACAACCCTTCATATTAGAGCACAACTGAAAAACTTGCTGTTACCACAATGTGCCCCCACTACCCAACTTCCACATCTTTGTTCATCCTGTCCCCTATACCTGGAATGTTCACTACTCCCTATTTCTCCTTTTTTTAGATGGGGAAAGCAGGGCAGTTGGGATTGTGACTTGCCCAAGGTCACATGGCTAGTTTTGTGTTAAGTGTCTGAGTTTGGATTTGAGCTCAGGTCCTGACTCCAGGGCTGGCACTCTATTCACTGTGCCACCTAGCCACCCCCAACTACTCCCTATTTTTACCTGTTAATATTCTGTCAGTCCTACAAATCTCTGCTTAAAGGTCTTCTTCTCCATAAAAACCTCTATGATTCCCACCCCACCCCAAGCTGGAAGTGACCCCTTCCTCAATTGAGCTCATAGCACTTATTTTCTGGTCATTAGTGGTCTTGCCTTAGAAAAGTTGGGTTCATACCCTGATTCTCACATTTATTTATTAGTTGTTACACTTCTGACAAACCCCCTCACCTCTCTGACCCTCAGTTTCCTCCCATGTTAAAAAGGCACAATAAGCCCTCAACTACCTTACAGGATTTTTATGAGGGAAATGCTTTGTATAGCTAAAAGAGCTGTGGAAATCTAATTTATTAAGAAGTTGCTCTTAATTAGCCCCTCTTAATTCCAGTGCTTTCCCTCTTTTAATTATTTCCCATTTATCCTGCATATATCTTGCTTTGTATATATTTGTTTGCCTGTTGTCTCTTTATTAGATTGTGAACTCCTTGAAGTTCACCACTTTTTGTATATCCGGTACTTATCAGAGTGCCTAGCTCATCATAGATGATTAATGAATATTTATTGATTGATTGGCTGGTCACAGTTTATATAATTCTTATTTATGTTCATTTCCCATCACTCTTACTTAGAGTAACTTCTTATAAAGGTTACCTTAGTTACCTATTTTGACATAAATATGATGAATTTTGCATAAGTGCTTAATAAATAATTCAAATAAATCAAATATTCTAAATATGTCAAATAAAAAAGGAAAATAATACAGTGTATTAATGAAGACAATTACTGCTATAGTAATTTATAGGAATGAGAAATTACTGTGGACTGAGATAGAATGGGAATGTTATATGAGTACATGTGTGTGTGGGAGAAAATAGGGAGAAAGAAAGGGAGTTAAGATGGGGGAGTAAGAGGGGAAAAGGAGCATTGCCAGAGTGTGTTTTATAATGTCAGCAATTGATTTAAAAAAAAAAACCCAGCTATTAGAAAGGAAATGCAAATTGTTGGAGGAATTATTTTTACCCATTAATATCAACTTACCCAAATGCATGGTATTACAAAATGGGGAAAGCTAGGTGGCACCATAGTGCATAGAGTGGTGGGCCTGAAGTCAAGAAGACATCCTCCTGAGTTCAAATTCAACCCCAGACACTTACTAACTGTGTGACCCTGGGCAAGTCTCAACTTTCTTTCCTTAGTTTTCTCATCTGTAAAATGAGCTAGAGAATGAAATGACAACCTACTTCAATATCTTTGCCAAGAAAACCCCAAATGGGGTCACGAAACATCAGACACAACTGAATGTCTAAACATCAACATTACAAAATAAAAACTTGTGATTAAAAAAAAAATTGTAACGCTCTATTATGTTCTATTTGAGCATGGAAGAACAATAACAATTTCATTGATCAGGATCGCGTTTGTACTTTGTTATCAAGGATAATAACTCATCTGATATAAGGCATTTTATCTTCTTAAGGTCCACCAGTAAATGAAAATGAGCCAATAAAGATGAGTCAAGGGAGATTAAGAAATCTGGAAAATTGTGACATGCATGGATTAACATAGTTTTAATGATCTAATAAATACATGTGCCTGCCAGCATCTGTTCTGAGAGGATTTTCTAGCACTTTTTCTTTCATTCAATTTCCATAAACATGCTTCAATTTCATAAAAGTCTCATATTTCTTGCCAGAGTGCTAAGCCTAGTAAACAAAGAATATACTGAACTAAAAGAAAAACAAATTATTATACCACACGATAGCACTACAGAATGCCAATTAATAAACTTGTTAATTGTTCTTTGCTGTTATAAACAGTGATTTCTTTGTTTTTGTAAAGTATTAAAAAATTATAGTTTAAACAAACACTTCTGATGTGACTGTTTTTAAAGGAAGGAGAACTGGAAAGTATGCTAGTTTTGTAGTCAAGTACATGCCAAATCCTGACTCTTTCGTATCCTTGCTGTGTGCCCTTGGATAAGTCACTGAACTTCTCTGGGTCTCAGCTACCCTTTTGGTAAAATGAAGGAGACAAACTAGACAACCTCTAAAGGGCCTTCTAAGTCAAAATCTGTGATTTTTAATGACCTAATGCCCACTTCTGATATGACTGTTCTAAATTTGGTGTAGTGAAAAATGTGCTAGAATTGGACCCTAGGACTCCTTCTGGGGTTTCAATCTCAACTTTGTCATCTAAAGCTTTGTGATTTTGCATAAATGCAGGTTGAGCATATGGGGAAACTAAAAAAAACATATATTCAGGAAAACAAAGCAGATTCAGCAGCAAGAGAATTAAAATGTATCAGTCAATAATGTCTATTATGTACTCAACACTGTGTTAAGACCTGGGCATATAAAGAAGACCAAAAGACAGTCCCTGTTCTTAAAGAAGCCATGGTCTCACTTTCCCTGTCATGGAGTAATAAATATAAGCACGATTAACAATGGAACTCTGTGAACGAAATAACAAATCAAATTCAAGCATATTATGGCTCATGTTATGGCAACTCTCCATCCCTCAGACCCTCCATGTCTTGCTATATTCAGGTAGTAATGGGATTCATTCCAGCGGAGATTTTAGGAGAGTATACATGATAATTATACTTATTTAAAATGCATTTAAATAATCACTGTACTTTACTTGTGCTCATGATGGTCAAATAAATCCTCAACAAATGCCTGACTGCTTTAGTTTTGGTTTTGTTTTCTTTTAAATAGCATTTGTTAAAGGACCTGGAAACAAAGTTGATACCCATCTGTTGGAGAAAGGCTGAACGTATTGTCATATATGAATATATTGGAACATTACTGTGCAGTAAGAATTGCTGTTGTTGTTTGTCTTTCATTCTCGAAGAGGACCATGGCATCAGGAAAGTGATGCCATGACTTGCCAGTCAATTGGATTTAAGTGAGGGAGGGCTGTGCAAAGTCACCAGCCTCACTTTCTCCTCCAGGGTCATCTGGATCCAGAAGCAAGATATAAGTTAGGATGACTGGAGATGGCTATGGATGCAGTGGGAGGCCTTGGCCTTTTTGATGAATGTGCTGAACACAGAGAAGGATGGAAAGATGAAGTGATGTTGAGCAGAGTTAGCAGAGACAATGCAAAGGGAAAAATGACCACATACACATATACAAATCAAATGTGAATGCTGCAAAATTATAAAGATCAAGCACGGATCCAAAGAAGAGATAAGAGAAGACATTCCCAACCCATCCCTTTGCAGAGTCAGGAGACCTACAAGTGTGGCACAATGCATGCATTTTTAGACTTTTCCAATACACTGGTCAGTTATGCTATTTTTCCTCTTATTTTTCCTTTCTTTAAAAATACTATTTACAAAAATAAATACTTTTTGGTATGTGGTATGTTTCTTCCACATGAGGGCTGGGGAAGGATACTGGGAAAACTATGGTGATATAAAAAACAGAAGATATTAATAAAAATTGATCAATAAAACCCCACTATCATTTAAAAATGCATTAGAATTGCAAATACCACCAGTCAGAGGAGTACCTTATCCCTTCATCACATGTAAGGTAATTCTTGAGCCTCCATATGTCTTGGGATTGATTCAGGGCCATGATCAGGGAGATCCTGAAACTCATGAAACTTTCCTACAAGTGACTTGTAATCTCAGGAAAGGGATATTTAGCTAATCCCTAGTTCCTAATATACCTCCTCTAATATAGCAGACATTCAATACATTGAATGAAATGTTTTAAAGTAAGCAAAGCAATTTCTATATATGTTTCCTCATTTGGACTTCAAAACAACTCTATGAAGAAGGTGCTATTACTACCCACATCCTGCAGATGAGGCAATTGAAACTACCAGAGGTTAAAATGACTTGCTCAGGGTCATACAGCTAGTAAGCGTCAAAGGCAGAATTTGAATTCTGGCACTATATCCCCAGCACCACTGCGCTGCCTCCAAGTAGACCTAACTCTCTAAACTATGGTATTCCAATGAAACCTATGGGCCCCCTTTCAGAATGCTTTTAAATGCATAAAATTACTAGAATTACAAAGGAAACCAATTACACTGAAATTTAGTCATTCAGTTGTTTTTCAGTCATGTCTGACTTTTCATGTCCCCAATTTGGGGTATTAAAAATACTGGATCGGTTTGCCATTTCCTTCTCTCGCTTATTTCACAGATGAGGACACTGAGGCAAAAGGGGCTTAAATGACTTTCCCAGGGTCACACAGCTAGTAAATGTCTGAGGCAAGATTTGAAATCAATAAGATGAGTCTTCTTGATTCCAGACCCAACACTCTTCCCACTGCAACTGCCCATGAACTATCGTCATCAGCATGTTAAAAAAAATAAGCATGCAGACCTCAGATTAAGAGCTCTCTGCTCTCTCTTTAGGTCTGGTAGATGCTCCTCCCTTGATTATTCCATAGACCTTGTGAAGAATTATGAATTCAGCCCTCAATAAACATATATCAACACCTACGCCAGCCTACCTCTCCAACCTTCTTACACATTATTTCTGGCTATATATTTTTTCTTCAGTGACACTGGCTTGTTTGCTGTTCCATGAACAAGACGCTCCATCTTTTGGCTCTTAGCATTTTCTCTAGCTATCCCCCACATGTGGAATGCCCAGTCATTGCATCTCTGTCTATTGGTTTCCTTTAGTTTCTGACTAAAATCTCATTTTCTTCAGGAAGACTTTCTCAATGCCTCTCAACCCCAATGCCTTCCCTCATAATTATTTCCTATTTATTTTGTATTTGTGTCTGACCTATGGTAGAGCCTTCTGAGCTCACATTGGTTTGATCAGCTATAGTTGAACACATGGTACTTTTACCTCAATGAAGTGACATCATTTTGGTCCTGTTCCAGAAAGGACAACAACCAACCAAACAACCAATACCAACATATTCTCTATATAGCTTATCTGTATGTATCTGGTTACTTCTTGTGTCCTCCATTATACTGTGAGGTCTTTGAGGGCAGGAGTTAACACAGTATATAAGGAATCATTTAATATATATTGGTTGACTGACTGCTTGCCTGATTATGATGTCATAGTACTAGTCTAGCCACTGGGAAACCTAAAAAGATTAGATAAAGGTCAAATAGAGAGACAAGACATAAACACAGAAAACTGTAATACACAATACAGCAGGATATGTACTTTTTTAGGGAGCTGCAGAACAGAGAGCAAGATGAGGTCAAAGAAAGGGACAATCGCTGTTGACTAGGGACATCAGAGAAAGCTTCCTGGAGTTGGTGGTATTTCAGATAGGCTCCAAAAGATCAACACTCCTTTCTCCTCCCTGTGTCCCCCGCCAAATTTTGGCTTTTGAACAGATATAATTCACATTGTGCCATGAACTAACCTTCTTGAGTTCACCCTAAAACACCAAAAGGAACCAAAGCAGCAGTCAATTTCTGATGAGCCAATGTGGATGAATTCTGAATTATTTGATTTTATTTTTTTGCATGTGGCAGTACCACAGGAATTACAAAACGCTGACTTCCATGTTTTTCCCTCAACCAAAATGAGAGCAATTCATGAATAGAACTTGTATTTTGCAGGAGAAAGGGCAATGTTGTGCACTCCATGAAACATAAATATTTTGGTCACCAGTACTTATTGAGAAGCATAGCAGTGAAGCGAGTCAAGAAGAGGAAAGGCTGATTTTGTGAGAGTGGCTGGGGTAGGGTGGCTTGTGCACACCAGTGCCCAGGGCTTAATGCATGCCTGTATGTTTGTGTAAGAGGACAGCAAAGGTTTCTCACTGCTGATGAGCTGGCACCACGCCTTCAACTCACAGCCAACAACAGCACCGATGGCTGTCGGGTGGAAGCCAACAGCATTGCAGCCCCCTCTAGGGTAACATTCTGGAGGGAGCCAGAGAAGAAAGCAAAAGGCAAGCATGCCATGAAGACAAGTCAGATGGAAAACAAGAGAAAAGGAAGAAAGACCTGGAGAAAGAGAAGGAAGCCCAACAATGAGCGCAAATACTCTGGGAAACCCTGCTGACAGAAAAGCAAAAACATCCCTGGCCACCACAAGGGGTAGAATGGCAAAGTTCAGCTGCCCACAGGGGTTTCACTGCCTAGTAGGTGAGCTGTTGGGATCAGTAGGGGTGGCTGCATGTGCTTTAAAGAATCAAAAGGACAGTCTCCACTGAAATAAGGAAAAGCAGCAAGCAAAGTTCAGTCCCGTCCCCCACCCCACTACCCAGGAGTAGTGCTTTAAATTATGTGACTTGGAGATTGGCTCTCTCCCTCTCCTTCATCTCTCTCCCTCCATTTATCACTAGCATGATTTGGATCAGCAAATTGCTCTAAATATTTTTGAGTTCCTTATCCCACTGAGGAATATAAACTGATTTAATTCTAGCTCAGCAGAGTTACAAAGTCTTTGGACACCCCAGCCTAGGAAGGGAGTTCTCAAGCAGCATCTTCCCTTCCAAGCTGCCCTGTTTCTCTCTCTCATCCTAGCAATGACCCAGGAATCAAATATGAATGCCGAAGGCTCCTGGAAACAGTATCAGGACTTGGCTCTGAGAATATATCAGAGATAACAGCTGGGTTCATAAGTCTTTTTCAAAAAGGATTTAATGGTAACATTCGGCACTCAAATTAGCCCGTATATCAGTCTAAGCTGTCATTTTCTTGCCAGTGAGGGACAACCAAAAAGGTCATGTGTCCTGCTGGGATTAATAGTGGTATTTATTGAAATGCCTCTCTTATCACAAGGCTGGGTCAGAGGCTATGTTTCTAATTAGGTGGAAATCACCTCCCCAAATAATGTGATCTAGTAGCATGTGCTGTCTCCCTGGACTCTTAGAAGGAGCTGTTAAAAGTTAGAAGCTGGTGCACAGATCACAGGAAAGAGTCAGAATGCATGGGAAACAGGCAGAGTGCATGAAGTAGAAATAGGGAAAGAACTTATTTTGAATTAAGAATCAGAGTTAAGTCCTTTAGACTAAGTTTGTCCTGCAGAGGAATACCACTGACTCGACAGGCTTCACTGGAATGCTCAAGGGGTCCATCACACAGACCTGGACTGACCAAAACACATACACACTAGAGGCTAAGAACCTCTCCATCACACCTATGTACCTCAGTTATATGGAGGGAAGGAGGGAAGGAGAGAGGGAGGAAGATAGGGAGAGAAAGAGAGAGACAGGGAGAGGGGGGGGAGAGAGAAATACACACATACATACATATACAATTTTGACCACAGTCACTCGAGGAAACCATGTACTGAAGCATGAAGTGCCTGTTGCATGACTGAAAAGGAAGAAAACACAGATCTTGGAGCACAACTATATTCATTCATTTTCTAACAAGAGATTGCAGGGAAATCAAGAGTAATAATGCCATTTCCTTCCTACTGGGTAGGACAACTGGGACACTTGGTGGGAAAAATTATTTTTAAGGGCACTTTGATTATTCTTCATGGAAATTATTTAACAAGCATTTATTAATCATCTTCTAAGGGCCAGGCCCTGGGCTAAGAGAATAGTAGAAGATTAGAGTTGCCTTCCAGGATCTATGATTTCTCTTTTTCTCCAGGCAGTGCCTTCATGCTTCAGGACATGGTTTCCTTGAATTGATTGGTAAAGATAAATAATCAAACAAACAACAAATCATCCTGTAACCAAGGCACTGAGGCACAGCACAGAGATTCTTAACCTTTTCTTGTGAGTGTGTGGTGACACTTGAACTTCTACCATAGTCTGGTGAAGCCCATGGAGTCAACAAGTACTTATTAAATAAAGTTGTGTTTATTAAAATATACACTTAAATGTACCAAGCTCATGTTAAATCTTGGAAAGGCAAAACACAAGGTCCCTTCCCTCAAGAACAACAGATGAAGGCACAAGCATAGACCTTTTCTCAGCATAATGCTTTTAAATGCATATAATAGAATACATAAAACGACAAAGGAAACGAATTATATTGAAATAGTTCTCTATAGTTACCACTCTATTTTCTTTATGTTTCTCTGTCTGTCTATCTATCTATCTAGCTATTAAAAACAAGTTCATAGACCATAGGTTAGGAAATCCTGAGTAATTAAGCACTGGATTTAGAATTTGAAGACCTGAACACGAATCCTGTCTCTGTTGATTACTACCTATATTTTGTAGAGTAAGTCATTTCGCCTCTTGAACCTGTGTTTCCCCAGAAGAGGATTGGCTTGGATCAGGGTTCTTAAACTTTTGTGTGTCTCATGGATACCTCTGACAGCCTGATGGAGCCTATGGACCTCTTCTCGGAACATTTTTAAATGAATGAAATAAAATATCTATGATTACAAAGGAAATCAAATATATTGAAATAAAGATACAATTATTTCCCCATCCAAGTTCATGGACCCCCCTGAAATCTTGCCACAGACCCTCTCATAGGTAGAATCCCATGGATCAGATGATCTTTAAGGTAATTTTTCCATTCTATGGTCTGTAGACAACAGACTTTGCAACTCACCCAGAATCTAACTAGCCTTGAAGTCTTTCTAATGATGCAGAATTGCCTAAGCTCATATTCCATGAATGTGATATTTGAGAACTCAGAGCCACCACTACATTATGATGAGGACAAAATAGGCCTATCCTTTCCAGTCTTGTCACATATTACTTTCCTTTCCACACTCTATGATTTGGCCAAATTTGCTTTCTTGTTTATTGCACATAATACTCCATCTTCCACCAAGGTATATACTTTTAAACTGGCTGTCCCCCATGCTGGACATTGATTTCTTCAACACCTCTGGCTCTTAGAACTAATGATATTCTTCAACATTAAAGTCAAATGTCACCTTCTGAGTCTTCTCAGCGGTACATGGCACATACAAAAAAATTGACCATGTACTAGGACATAAAAACCTCACAATTCAGTGCAGAAAGGCAGAAATATTAAATGCATCATTCTCAGATCATGATGCAATAAAAATCATATGCAATAAAGGGCCATGGAAAGATAGACTAAAAACTAATTGGAAACTAAACAATTTAATCCTAAAGAATGAGTGGGTCAAACAAGACATTATAGAAACAATCAGTAACTTCATTCAAGAGAATGACAATAATGAGACAAAATACCAAAATTTGTGGGATGCAGCAAAGGCAGTTCTTAGGGGAAGTTTTATATCCCTGAGCGCATAGATGAATAAATTAGAGAAAAGGCAGGTCAATGAATTGGGCGTGCTAGAAAAAGCTAGAAAAAGAACAAATTGAAAATCTGCAATTAAACACTAAATTAGAAATAATGAAAACCAAAGGAGAGACTAATAAAATTGAAATTAAGAAAACTATTGAATTAATAAATAAAACTAAGAGGTGGTTTTATGAAAAAAGAAACACAATATGGAGAGGGGAAGACTTCATAACCAAACAAGAATTACAGAACATTATAAAATGCAAAATGGATAACTTTGATTACATGAAATTGAAAAGCTTCTGTACAAACAAAGCCAATGTAACCAAGATTAAGAGGGAAGTAGGAAATTGGGAAAGAATTTTTATAAGGAATGTCTCTGATAAAGACCTCATTTCTAAAATATACAGTGAATTGAGTCAAATATATAAGAATACAAGTCAGTCCCCAATTGATAAATGGTCAAAGGATATGAACAGGCAGTTCTCAGAGGAAGAAATTAAAGATATCTATAAGCATATGCAAAAATGCTCTGAATCACTATTGATTGGAGAAATGCAAATGAAAACAACTCTGAGGTACCACATGTCACCAGTCAGTTTGGCTAAGATGATAAAACAGGAAAATGATAAATGCTGGAGAGGATATGGAAAAATTGGAACACTAATACATTGCTGGTAGAGTTATGAACTGCTCCAACCATTCTGGAGAGCAATCTGGAACTATGCCCAAAGGGTGATACGTAATTTCATATCCTTTGATCCAGCAATACCACTTCTAGGGTTGTATCCCAAAGAGATAATAGAAGTGGGAGGAAGACCCATATATACAAAAATATTTATAAAAGATCTTTTTGTGGTGGCAAAGAATTGGAAATTAAGGGGGTGCCCATCAATTGGGGAATGGCTAAACAAGTTATGGTATATGAATGTAATAGAATACTATTGCACCATAAGAAATGAAGAGCAGATAGACTTCACATTTACCTGGAGAGGCTTATATGAACTGATGCTGAGTGAGAAGAGCAGAACCAGGAGAAATTTGTGCACAATTACAGATACAATGTGACAACCAACTTTGATAGACTGGACTCTTCGCAGTAATGCAGGGCTATAAGTAAACTCCAAAAGACTCATGATGGAGAGAGATGTTTACATTCAGAGAAAGAACTAGAAAGAACAGAGTTTGAATGCAGATTGAAGCAAATTACCTGCTTTCTTTCTTTTCCTTGTTTGGTTTTGTTTCCTCTTTCCCATTGTTCATTCCATCCGATACAATCCTTCTTCATAACCTGACTAATGTTTAATGTGAAACTATTTGCAGATCCTATACTTGATTGTATGCCACTATGGGGAGGGAGGAAGGAAGGGGGAGAAAGTTTGAAACTCAAAGAACTGGGGAACTGAATCTTGTAAACTCAAAGTAAACTAACAAATTAATATAGACCAAAAAAAAAAAAAGAAAAAAAAGAATATAGTAGGAGATTGTTGGTTGAAAGTTTTCTATACCAGGAACTAATCTGTCCACACACCAAGGTGTACATTATTCAATAAATCAACAAGCATTGCACTACATTTAGTGTGGTGGATAGAGTGCAGGAGTTAGAGTGAGCAATGCATGAGTTCAAATGTGACCTCAAACTCTTAATAGCATTGTTATGGTGAGGCACATTGCTTGACCTTTATTTGCCTCAGTTTCTCCATTTGTAAAATGTGGATAATTGTAGCACCTACCTTCTAGGGTGGTTGCAAGGATCGAATGAGGTAATATTTGTAAAGCACTTTGCAAACTTAAAATGCCATATAAATACTATTATTCCCAAATGCCAGGCCCTGTGCTATACATTATGGACAGAATGACAAAACTTTTTTTTTTTATAAAAGGTGTCCATTTATCCAATTACTTCTCTCCTACAGCATCACTAGCCATCTACTCCTAAAGTACACCACAGGGGATATTGCAGGAAGTCCACAAGGTCTGGCTTCCTGATTAGAAGAGCCTTCCCTGCTATTTTCAGGGAAAGGAAAAAGTGTGTATGCTGTGGGGAGAGGGAACAGGGCTTCTGAATACATCAGCTTTTCTTCAGCAGTCTGGCACCGCTTCAGAAGTCTACAGGGAAGAAAAAAAGTTCACCCAAGTACTTTGCCACAAAATTTCTGCAGAGACACTTATGAAAAAAGTTAGTCACTCATTTGACATGGGGTAATGGGTCATAAGAGTGAGGCCTGATATAAATTTGGGGTCCCCATTGTAGTTCTGTTCTATCCTGCTAGGCTCTTGTCCTCTGGCTGTCTTTCCCATCACTGGTGTGGGAAGGAAAGGTTCAAAATTTTCTTGCCAGATAATTTGTTACAGTAATCCACTTCTGTGAAATATTGCAATTTATAGTTTCTAACAGTTTCTTGGATTGGTAGAAAGATATGAGAATTATAATACACATTCCTCTGAACAAGAAAGCATTATGCTGGCCAATTCTTAGGTGAAATCTATTCTAAATGCTCTATATATTAGTAGATATACATTGTATTGACAAGTTTCATTAGAATTTTATGAGTCTTTCTGTTTAGGCTTGTGGGACAGCATTTAAAGGTCTCTTACTATACTGTTAAGAATATAGTTTATATTATAGCTAGTATTTAGGCTTAATTAACTTTCCTATGAAAAATTCTAGTTTCTGTTCTCTGGGTTCAATTTAAGACTGTAAAATCTTGGAATCTTTTCCAAATTTCACCAGAGCTTTCAATTTCAGTTGAAGTTTTCAAAGCAGTCACTTAGACTGTGGTTTGAAACGTGATAGGGAAGAAGAACCTTTACAAACATCTGTATAAACCGGTATTGTAGCAATTGAACAAAAAGGTAGAATAGAATAGAATGTCCTTGTGGGTAAATAGTTTCTTTTTTTTTTGCCTTTATACTCCCAGCACCTTGGACATGATATAGGCTTAATAAATGTTGGTTGTACTGAAAGCATCCCTAACTTCCCTGAGGCTCAATTCATAAGGATGTCCTGATCCCTCAGTTATTGGCCAAGTTCTACTTTCTACTCAATTTATCTGTGTCCAAATTAATTCTATCCAATAGGAAAAAAAAAACTTGATTAGGGCAGGGACTGGTTTTTAATTCGCTTGTTTCTATTTCTTCAGTACTGAACATTGTGTTGTACTCATGGTAGATACTAATGAATTGAAGTAAATAAAGTCATCCCACATAGAAGCAACATCTAGATCCTGAAGAATTTGGATATTTGGCCTACAAATTGGACTTTCAGGAAAACTGTAGCCCTACCTGAATGGTATGTATGAATGGACCCAGGAATGAAAAGTCTGAGAAATTCTAGGGCTATATTATGAGAAATTCCAGGTTATATTATTTGCAAAGCTGATGCCCTCAAGGACCAAACTATCTCCAAGTCACCAAGTAAAGTAAGAAAGCTTCTATTAAGTGCCTTCTACATACCAGACACTATGCTAAGTGTAGGGCACAGTAGCAAATTCAGGGCAAAATATTTCTTCTGTGTCTTATTTCATAACTGTAGCTTTATTTTTCCTTGAAAAATAAATTAAAAGGTTACTCATCCAAATAAGGAAAATGAAATGCCCAAAGTAGACACCTTCATCCAAAGTACACTAGTTTTTCATTTTTAGCCTTTAATTTTCCTCTTCTTTGGATTTATAAAACTTAATTTTTGAGACGTTTTAGACAGATTAAGTATGGTCTGCCTGCTTTCACTCAATGATTCCTTATATTTTGCCTGAACTATTATTTTCCTTTGCTTTTTTTTTGTTTGGTTTTTGCTTTGTGGAGAAGGGAAGGCAGGGCATTTGGGGTTAAGTGACTTGCCCAAGATCACATGGCTAGTAAGTGCTAAGTGTCTGAGGTCAGATTTGAACTCAGGTCCTCCTGACCCCAGGGCTAGTACTCTATCCAATACACTACCTATCCATCCCTTCATTTGCTTTTGAGGAAGAACAATAGAAAAATGGAATGATCTTCCTTGCAAAGTAGTAAGCTCTCCATCATGGAAATGGTCAAGCTGAGTTTAATGACTAATTATTAGGGATATTTTTGTCAAGGTTTTGTTTAGTTGCCACCTTCCACATGAAGCCTTTCTTGATCCTTCTACTGCTTAGTGATCTTTCTCTGTTCAAATTACCTTGTATTTATGACAATAAACATTTATCTGGTATTTTGTGTGCTCAAACCAGTATTAGTCACTGAGGACAGACAAAAACAGAACAGGCTGGCTCTCAAGGAGTTTATATTCTACTGAGGGATACAAGATCTAAAGGGAAATACAAAAAAAAATTTCAAAGTAATGTATCTGTTTATATGTTATTGTAAAATTGACTTCCAATGAAGTCTGGGGTATTTTGTCTGCTGCTGATATTAAGGAGAAATGACCTTTAATGGTAGAGAGAATACTGAGTTGATACTGCACATTTGTGATTGGGCAACTTAGTGAATGGACTTGGAATCAGGAAGACTTCTTCTAGAGTTCACACCTCGCCTAGTCACAAATCTGGGCAAGTCACTTAACCCTGTTTGCTTCAGTTTCCTCATGTGTAAAAATGAGCTGGAGAAGGAAATGACAAACTACTCCAGTATCTTTGCCAAGAAAACCCCAAAATGGGGTCACGAAGAGTCAGACACGACTAAAACAAGTGAAAAACCACAACAAATCTGTGTAAGGGGTGGAGATGGAGGCAGAGCTTTTGGGGAGAGACACACATATAGTTTCAGAGACTCTTTAGGACAGACAATATGGAGAGAGAAGCTGCAGACATATAAGGGAAACTAGCTAAACACATTCTGATTTTCAGCTATGCTCTGGGACTCTTGGAGACTTTCCCTTGGGTAAGATCAGGCCCACTCTCTTGTTCTAAACTAAAATTTCATCTCACTACCAGCAATAGACCTTATTCTAACTTTGGCTTCTTTGCCATATATATATATATATGTATATATATATTATATATATGCATATTTTTTTTGCCATTTTTGTCTGTATATTTTCTCCAATTTCTTTTTGCTGTTTTAAGATTGGTTTACTAACTATTCAGTATTTGTGATGGTCTTTTGTAAAAACAATGTTGATGAGGAGCTAAAATGGGGAAAGTAAGTTAAGGGCTACCATTTTCCTTAAAAATGACCCAGGGGAGCAGCATTTGTTCTGAATATATTGTACTCCTAGGTGACTAAAGAAAAGATTACCTAGTTTTAGGGTGCTCCCGGAACCTGCCTCTCCTTCCCTCTCACCTAGTTTGCTGGTGATTAGAGGAAGTAGCCTTGGCTTCCTTCTTCCCTGTAGAGGTGGTCTAGTTTCAGATTATATCAATCCATGCCATGAGATGACTTGAGAAGACAAGTATATCTTGTGCAGGATTCACAATTTCCTGCTAAATGTTTAACAACCAGCTGCACGATGTACTTTTAAGTTTAAGCTACATCATTAACATTTTCTCCATAATTTTAAGAGTCTAGACAATCAACAAAACAATAAATTGAACCCTGATGTGTATTTGCTAGTTTCCAAGACATAGATGCTCCTGCTGAAAATTTAGTGATTGACTCTCAGCAGGCTCTTGGCAACAATTTATACTAAATCTCTCTCCTAGTAGAAATATAAGCTCCTTGAGGGCATGGACAATTTGTCTCTCCACCCTGTCCCCAGAGCTTACTATAGTGCTTTATGTTTATAGTAGGCACTTATTAAAAGTTGTATTGAATTAAATTGAGTGCTATAAAAGAGAATTTTTTTGTCTGGGTAGGAAGCTTGACTAAATGACTTCTTAGGTCCCTTGTAGCTAAATCACTGTATGGTTCAAGTACCATGTTCTACACACATACCCTTCATCCCAAGTACAATTCTTCCAAATCCTAGAAACTGGGGTCTTTACATATCCCTAAGGATGTGAAAAATTTTCTCTGAATGGAAGTGCACTAGCCTAGTCCAAAAGAGGCTTGTGAATACAAGCCAAAGTGATGTACTTTTAGCTTCTTCCAACAGTCAGATACTTTATGGGTTTTGCCTCTGACAAAGCCAGAATCATTAAAGCCAAACATCTCTTGCTTTTGCATTCTCATTTCACGAATGTAACAGCTCAGCCAACAAAAAGTCCCTTTGGGCTAGCTTTGAACTCAGGAGAATCTCTCAAGGTTGCTTCCACCTGCTCCTCTGATATGATTCAGTGGGTGTCCATGGATGTGCCAAGGTCAAAGATACAGGTGCAGTGCTGGTGTACATGCTATTATCATGTAATATATTTCAACTGCCTACCATGCCCTGTGTTAGTGCATGCACCTGGACATTTTGGCACTCCATTTTGTGGCAGGAACTAAAACATATAAAGTGTCTTTTTTTTGTCCTGATGGATTATATCTGTTGGGATACATGGTGGCATCAACATAAATCTCTTGATTCTCTACTCTTCAAAACCACCTCCTATTTCAGGGCAACTGAGTGGCACAGTGGTTAAAGTGCCAGACCAGAAGTCAGGAAGACTTGTCTTCCTGGGTTCAAATCTGACTTCAGAAACTTACTTGGCTGTGTGACCCCAGGCAAGTCACTTAACCATGTTTGCCTCAGTTTCTTCATCTGTAAAATGAGCTAGAGAAGGAAATGGCAAAGCTTTCTATCATCTTTGCCAAGAAAATCTCAAATGGGGTCATAAAGAGTTGGACATGACTGAAAAATCACTGAACAACAACACCCTTTCATTTTACAGAAAAGTAAACAGAGGCCATGAAAGGAGAATGACAATTTCAGAGTCAAATAGCTAGCAAGAAGAAGTCAGCATTTAAACAGAAGTCATGTGACTTGAGTGATGGATTTAGAATCAATGGACAGAAGTTTAAATCCTTCTTCTGCCACTTATTACCCATGTGATGCTGAGCAAGTCACTTAACTTCTCTTGGCTTCAGTTTCTTTATCTATAAAATTGATAGAGTTAGATTAGAAATTCAGCCCTTCTTATGCTATGGGTCACAAAGCTACATGGGGTGGGGAAAAATTTGGCAACAGTAAAAGGTTTCTGAATAGGCAATGACCAAAAATTAATTAAAAATCAAATGTGTAATGAATGTGAAGTGTTTCTGGCAAAGCTTGCCTGTGTTGCATCCCAAACTTCACTGCAGCCTCGGTTCTAAACACAAAGCAAGCACATTATGCACTGCACATGCCCTCAGGCCACACAACACTAAAATCTGTGTTGAAATGGGAAAAGGGGCTGTGAATGGAAAAAGTTGAAGAAGCCCTGAACTAGATAAGCTCAAAGGTCTCTGGTAGTTTCCAATCTATGACCCTATCTATGATCCTTTGAAATTTGGATAGGATGTTGAGTCTAGAGTTAAGAAGACCTGAGTTCAAATGCTTCCTCAGGTGCTTGCTTACCAGCTGTGTGATCCAGGGCACTGTCCTTGGTACTAGGTATGATCTACTAGAGTAAAAGATACTGTACCCAACATCAGGTGGAAAACTCTCACAAGAAACACAACTCAAGAAGTAAATTTCATTCACAAATCACTCTACTAACATATCTTTGCTTATAATATTCTTTAAATCCCATTAACAAAAGTCCAAGAAATGGTATCTATGCCATTTAAGAGAATCTGAGGCATGTATACCATATCAAAAGCTTGCTTACCATCTCAGGGAGGGGAGAGGGAGAGAAGGAGGGAGAAAATTTGGAACTCAGAATTTTGAAAAAAAAAGTGAAAAGGTGCTTTTACATGTAACTGGGGAAAAAAGTTTTTTTTTTTTAAGAGAACATGAGAAAGACTTGCAGAATGTTGGATGGATCCCCTGTGGCATGGTTACTGGAGGAAATTGACAAGAGTCACATAGAATGATCAGACAGGTAAGGTTTGGGATCTGCATTTTTGGAGGAAATATCCCCATTAAAAAGATCATGAAACATTTGAAGCACTGGAGTAATATTACAGAGGTGAAAGCAACATTACTGAATTATCACTTTTAAGGGATTTTAGAGAAAGAAACAGAGCTTTTCAGTATTGGTCCCCTAAGGGGAAAGATGAGCAAAAAGGCAGATGACCATTGGGCTAGTAGGTGAAAATAATGACTTTCTGCTCATACAATGGTTACCAACCTGCATTACAGACTGGAGTGACCCTGAAAACTTTGTTAAGTTTGACTCAAACTTAATCTAATTAATGCCTGGAGAAGCAGCATAGCCAAAGGTTCAGTTTAATTTAAAAACAGTTTCTTAGCCTTCCACACAGGCAAACAAATCAGAATTCCAACCAGGCAAAAAATACAAAGCAGGTTTTTGTGATGGGGGAGGTGTTTTTTTCTTAAACCACAAAAAGCTATTTTGCAATCACAATAAGGTATGGGGTGAAAGCTATAAAAGCTATGAAGTCATATTTAGATTGACTAAGAGGTTATGATTTCCAAGTAGAGAGAGTAATGTTTCCCAAAATAGTACAGCTGATCTAGTGGCAAAGAATATGTCTTTATGAAACACAAAATTTATAGAAACACACACATATGTGCATACACATGTGTATGTACACAGAAATGCTAAAAAAATGTTATGAACTAGTGAAAACAGTAATGGGTGCTGGAGTTTGCATTGCTTCATAAATACTATAATTCAGACACACACCATTAAAAATCATTGATAAATCATTGGAACTTGTAGCTTACTTTTGATTTATTTTGACATAGACTTCAGTTGTGACTCCAGGGAAATGTTTGTGAACCAGCAATTGCATGGAAGAATGACAGCTACCTTGCTCCATTTTTGAACTTTGAGAGTTATGCTATGGATTAAAGGAGATTTATAGGGAGAAGAAGTCTTTTAGAGATTACACAACAAAGTTTGGAATGAGTAAGAAAGAAAGTATTCAAAAAAATCATCTTTCTTTTTAGCACCAAAATGTGATTATAAATTTTAGAGAAAAAGACACTTACATTTCTTCCAAATAACATTTCTATATGATTGCTGAATACTTACAAAATACACATTTTGTCTTTTAGTGGATCTATGTTAGATTCATAGATTGAGATTTTTAAAGTTAAAATGGATTTTAAAGGCTATCTAATCTAATTCATTAATAATACATGTGAGGAAACTGAAGCCCAGATTGCAAAATAGACTGATTCAGGATCTTGTGTGAGTCATATAGCTTTATTAACAATGTAAGATCCTTAAAATATTGTCTTAAAAGAGGCATCATGTTTAAGGATCAGAGTCCTAGTGTTACTGTATTTTTCCCTGATGCCACAAGATGACCACATATGGATATTGTGGTTAGGTCTGAGAACCATAGTTTAGGAAAGGATATAGACAAATTGGAGAGATTCCAGGGTATGGTGGCCAGGGTGGTTAATAGCCTTGAGATCAGACTATATAGACTGAAAGAACTGGGGATATTTAACCTGTAAAAGTGGTACTTAGGAAAGACATAAGAGTTCCTTTCAAATATTTGAAGGGTTGTCATGTGAAAGAAGGATTAGACTTGTTTTGCTTCATCCTAAAGGGCAGATCTGGGAGTAGAACTGGATGTAAGGACATACTTCCCAACAATTAAGGTTGACCAAATGTAGAATGGACTGCTTTGGGAAATAGTGCATTCCTCCTTATTGGTGTAATGGATAGACTGCTGGCCCTGTAGTCAGGAAGACCTGCATTCAAATCTGGTCTCAGACACTTAGGAGCTGAGTGACCCTGAGCAGACCTCTGTCTCAGTTTCTTCATCGGCAAAATAAGGAGAACAGCAGAACTTACTTCAGAGTTGTTATGAGGATAAAATGAGGTAATAGTTATAAAATGCTCTGCAAATCTTAGAGTGCTATATAAATATGAACTATTTTTATATCATGGCTATTTCTTACCCCTCAGACTGGACTTTCTTTTGTGATGAGCAAAAATAAGTTGGCACAAAATTCCAACAGAGTGACCATGTCTAACATGGTAAAGGCCATTTTTGCCCTGGTCCCTAGGGAAGACATACTGTTTTCTTTTTTATCCTTTTGGTCCTTTACCAGATTTTCACTTACTCAGTTCAACTTCATTTTAGTGATCTTTCCACTTACATTGTTATAGTCATGTATATCATTGTCTTAATTCTGCTTATTTTGCTCTGCATCAGATCATATACATCACATGCTTCTTTGAATCTTTCATAATTCCCATTCGGACCACATGATTATATCCATTAAATTCATAAGCCAGAGGGATTTTAAAAATATTTAGCTATTCCCCTATTATCAAGCACTCATTTTGCTTCTAGTTCTTTGCTACCCCAGAAAGTGCTCTTAGGAATATTTTGGCACTCGCTGGACCTTTATTTCTGACTTTGACTTCCTTGAGGCATATACTCCTAGTAGTGAGATCACCAGGTTAAAGGATATAGGCAACTTAATTACCTTCTTGCATAATTCCCAACTGAAATCCAGAACAATTAGATCATTTCACAGCTCCATCTTTAGAGCATCAGGCTGCATATCTTTGCATAGCTTCTTCAACATTAATATCCCATCTATTATTATCTTCGTCAATTAGAGTGGTAAATTGCAGTGAGGTGAGGTAAAGTCTGGGCATTGTTTTAATGTATGACTTTCTTCCTGAAAACTGGTTATAGCCTTTGATATCTTAACATTTGGGAATGTCTCTTGGTGCTATATATTTGTGCCAATTCCTTGATATATTTTGGATAGTAGAGTTTTATTGGTAATGTTTGATGGAAATATTTTCCTGTTTGATGTTTCTATTTCAATTCTAACTTCATGATTATATTTGTGCAAAAACATTTTATTTGATGTATTCAGATTTGTTTATTTTACCTTTTATAATCTCTTCTGTCTCTTGTTTAGTTAATGATTCTCCCACTAGCCATAATTGTAAAAGATATTTGGTCTTGTTTTTTGTAATTGTTATATGGTGTGGACTTTTAAAAAATTCAGATTGTGAATATATTTCAAGTTCATTGTGGGATATATGATAAGCTATTGATCTAAACCTAATTTCTGCCAACCTGCTTTCCAGTTTTTGCTGTAGTTCTTATAAAAGAAATACAATACTTCCCCATTAATTTTTGTGGTTGGCTTTATCAAATACTTTTTTATTGAATTTTTTATTGCATCTATCTCTTGCTTATCCAATTCATTCTACTAATGTACTTTACTTTTTTTTAAAACAAATAATAAAAAATTTTGATTAAAAATTGATAATACTAAGTCCTTTTCTTTCATCCTTTTCTCTTTATTTCTCTTGAGATTCAAGACCTCCTATTCTGAATAAATTTCGTTGTTTTTTCCAGTTCTTAAAAGTCTCCCCTTGCTAATTTGATTGGCATGGCACCAAAATTATAAATTAATTTGATTGGTATTGTCCTTTTTCATTTTACTGACAAAGCAGAGGAATGAATATTTCTCTAATGACAGTTTTCCCTTTATTTCTTTAAAGAGGTTTTGTATTTGTATTTGTGTAAATTGTATATGTGTTGGTAGGTTATTTTCCATATCCTGCTTGCATTTTGTAGCAGTTACTTTAAGTGCAATTTCTTTTTCTGGTTTTGTGATAAATGTATTAAAATGTCGATGATTTGGGGGACTTTTTATAACTACCTTGCTGAAACTATTAATGATCTTCACTAATGGTTTCCTTAACGAGCTGGGATTTTCCAAGTGCATCATTATGTCATCTGTAAACCTGGCAAAATTTTCCTCTTCTTTGCCAATGTTCATTGCTTTAATTTTGTTCTCTTTTCTCACTCTAGCTGGCACTTCCAATGCAATATCAAAAAATACTGGGAAAAGACCATCCTTATTTCACCCCTGCTAATACTAGGAAAGTTTCTAAGGTTTCTCCATGACAAATAATAGTCTTAAACATAATTTTGATTCTATTAAAGAAGTGCTCTGCCATGCCTATGCTTTTTTTAGGATTTAAAATGTAAATAGGTACTTGGTTTATCTAATATCTTTCCTGCATTTATTGAAACAATGATGCATTATTGCTATTTTTGCTTATTTGTTTATAGTGTTTCTTTACTACTGAAATCTCATTCTTGGTATAAATAAACTTGGTAATAGTGAAACTTTTTCTAGATATGGTTTTGATATCTCTCTTTATTTAAAATTTGTTACATCAAAATTTTTATTGCTATTGCTAGATCTCTTTCTCTGCTTTGTCTCTCTTTGGTATAAATGTTGAGATCATATTTATCTATAAAAGGAGGTAAATAGAATGCTTTTTGAAAATTATTTTTATAACATAGACTATTAATTTATTTTTAGTATGATTAAATTTTTGGGTCCTGAGAATTTCCCCCTTTGTAAATTTCAATTCACTTATGTCTGATTTTCTTTTTTTCCCCTGAGATTGATTTAAAAAATATTTATTTCTTATTTTGTAGACTGGTAATTTATATTTTTGTAGCTACTCATCAATTTTCTTTGAGTCATCCATTTTTCTGATGTATAATTGTTTATAGCACTTCCTGATATACACATATATGCATGTATGTATATATACATATATTTGTGTACACACACATATATATTTGTATGTACACATATATAATTTCTTCTCTGTTATAAATTCATCTTATAATAATCTAATTTTTCTCTCTTTTTTTGTCAACTATTAATTATGCTAAGATTGTGATGTTCTTTTTAAAAGTCCATATTGCCACTATAAGATGTATACTCTAAAGTGATCAAAGAAAGAAGATGTGTGCATGCATGCATGTGTGTGTGGTTATTTAAACTCTTTTTGTGGTTGCAAAGACTTCAAACTAGGGGATTACCTATCAGTTGCTGAATAACTGAACCAATTATGTTATATGAACATATCAGAATACTATTATGATATAAGAAATGATGAAGAACTATTTCAGAAAAACCTAGGAAAACTTGTATGACTGATACAGAAGGAAGTGAGAAGAGAGAATAATTTATTCAGGAACAATAACATGATAAATACAGAGACTTAAGAACTACACAATGGAAGGAGCTACCACTATTTCAGAGGACCAACGATAAAGTCTCACAGAGAGGCAATGGATTAAGGGCACAGGATGAAAAAAAAAATAATTAGTATATGGTCAGTGCAGAAATGTGTTTTGCTTAGCTATACTCATTTGTTACAAAGATCTTTTTTTCTTTTTTTCCAATAGGGAGAATATGGGAAGAAGAAGATAAAATATTTTTAATTAAAAAAATTAAGTTAAAAAATTAAAAAGTTTAGTTTTTTCCCAGTTCTGTGGCCATAATTTTCATGATTTTTATTTTCTTGTTGTCTATTAGAAAAGCCCTCTGAAGAATAATTTAGCTCCATTTCATAAGTATATTGTCTTGTCATTTTCTTTAATATAGTTATTTATTGTTCTTAGCTTTGATCATTGTCTAAGTCATTTTCAGCACACACTTAGGACTGTCCTTCTACCTGAGGGTGATCTGTCCAAAGGAAGGTAAATTTTAAAGGCTGAAACCTACCTAGATATCTTAGGGTTTACTGGCTAGATTTCTTTCTTAAAGGCCATGCCTTAAACCCAGTTCACTCTGGTTCTCATGGATTGGTCAAAACAGGTCCCTACCCAACTGCCAGTTAATGGTTATTATTTGGGCCCTGATGGCTCAGAGTGAATGTAAATGATAATTGTTTCTCTTTTGGCCAGAAATCCTGAATGTATTCCCCTCCCAGTCTGATTTTTTTTTTTTTTTTGGAGAGGGATTAAAGGGGTCATCCCTTTGCTCACTTTTAAAATAGCTCTCTAATCACTGAATGGACATTGTCTCAGTTAAAGTGAGAACTTGGAAATACCTTAACTTAAAAAGATCAAAGTCTCTCACTGTCTTGTGAGCATCTACAGTTGTCCTGACCTATATCTGGCTACTGGACACAGATGGCTCTGGAGGAGAAAATGAGGCTGGTGACTCTACACAGCCCTCCCTCACTTAAATCCAATTCATTTGCAAATCATGGCATCATCTTCCTGATGTCAAAGTCCTCTTTGAGAACAAAGGACAAACCACATACAACTTAGGTCTGTATTTTTGGATCAATTACTTTATTCATTACTAATTTAATTGCATTATAATCTATAAAGGATGCATTTTTGTATCTAGTCTTTTTACATGTCTTTATGATTATTTTATGCCTGAGTATAGATGAATTTTTATAAAGATATTATGGACATCAAGAAATATTCTTATTTAAAATTACCATTCAGAAATTGCCATATATCAGTCAAATTTAGTACATTCAACAGTTTCGCATAGCTCTCTATATTCCTAAACCTTGTGACAATTATCTAGGGAAAGGAAATCATTTATATATTACATTGCTTTATAGCCATTATGGTCAATAATCTTTTTTTTCTGTTGACAAAACTTTATCACTCTTCCACTTGAGTTCACTTCTTCCTTTTTTTTTTTTTACCATGCTCTGACCATTTTTACTTGTATTGTATGCTTGAAAAAATAAGATTCTTCACATTAAATCCTATCAATGAGCCTCTATTTAACTTCTACTCAGGAACACTGGTCTCCTTACTATTGCTTGAATAATATCAACAATGAACTCCAACCTGGCTGTTGCTTTCCCTCCATCTCTCTCCCTTCCCTCCCCAGATTCCATATTCAGAACTCTTTTTCCTCATTTCTACCTTCTCTCTTCCAGTCTCAGCTAAAGTCCTACCTTCTGTAAGAAACCTTTCTATGTCCTCTTTAATCTTAGCGCCTTTCCTCTGACATTGTTTCTGATTTTGTTTTTTTAAAGAATCTTTTATTTATTTATATATTATCACATATATGTATATATATTTCACTTATATATTATATTTATTTTCGGAGAGTCAGTCAGAAATGATATTAGACCAAGACATTATCCTGCTATTATTTTATATTAATTTTCTACAGACATTGGACAGGTGGATAAAAAGACTACTTACAGTTTCATCAAAGTGTTAGGATGTAGACTGATCCTCTCTAGGCTTACTACCACTAACACCATTCCCACCACCACTGGCACTTTCACCATCTCCCCTTTCTTAACCACCACCACTACTTCACATAGGAGCTTTAGGTTTCTAAAGCATTTTCCATAAATTCTTAAATTTAGTCTGCCACTAGAATATAAGCTACTTGAGGGCAGGATTTATTCCACTGTCTTTTTTCTTTGTATCCCCAACACTCAGAACAGCACCTTGCATACAGCAGGCATTAAATAAATGTTTACAATAATAACAATAACTAGCTTTTATGAGGCACTTTCAAGTTTACAAAGCCCTTTAAATATGGCAACTCTTTTGATCCTTACAACAACCCTGTGCAGCAGCTGCTATTATTAACCCCATTTTATAGGTAAAGAAACTGAGGCACAGAGAAGTTAAGTGACTTACCTACAGAGTCACACAGAAATCAAGTGTCTTAGCCAGGAATGGACTCCAGGTCTTCTAGACTCCAAGTCCAACATTCTACTCATTGTACCACCTAACTAGCTACTAAATTGTGCATTAGTATCCTCATTTTGTAGATGAAGGACATGAGATTTAGAGAGTAAACTCTATACTCATGATCACACAGCTAATAAGTGTTAGAGGCCAGATTTGAACCTGAGTCTCCACTGACTCCATAGGAAGCTGCCCTTTGTACTTCACCATGTTGCTTCTAATTTAGCTCATTGAAAGTCCTAGGAAATATAACATGCAACTGGTTGAAATGCCTGAGAAGTTATGTCCATATCAAGTGTTCCTAGTGCGTCTAAGAGACTATAACAAGCTGTGGCTTTAAGCAGCAAAATATTTAATAATGGTAACCATACTATCAAGGCAATCTCCTGGGGTGTGGGAGGAGGATGGGATAAGATTGAATTACCACTATTTGTTTAGTGACCTTAATAAAGGAAGTGATAATCACACTCCAGTTTGGCCTAAATCCACAGACTGAGGGCTTGTTGTGTAAAGTTCTGAGCCTTGCATTTTATGAGAGACATTGATGAGTTGAAGGATATCCAGAGGAAAAACTACATCCAGATTTGCAAAAAGGTCAAGAATCATTGCAGGAAATAGGGATCACTCCTCAAGAAAAAAGATTTAGAACAAGAATGGAATAGTAGCTTGTCTTTAAACATGAAAACCATGGTCATTTGAGGAGGAGAGAATATATGGAAGTTATGAAGACACAGATTTAACAGGACTGTCCAAAAATGGAAAGGAATAACTACACAGTAGTGAGATTCCTATCCTTGGAAAGATTCAAATAAAGTCTGGATAAAACAACTGTCCATGATACTGTGGACACAATTCCCGAACTAGGTGGGAGATTGAATGCAATGACCTTTAATGTCCTAACTCTAGTATTCCACCATTTTGTGATTATATGAAAATGGTAATAAACCCACTCCTTATTTGGAGTGGTTTAAATGTTGATTTAACAAAGATAAATAAAGGAATAAAACGGTTGAAATGTGAGTTCTTTGCTAGCCTTAAAAGCAAGGTTATCACCAGAGGGTCTGGAAACTGCATTGCAAAAGGCAAACATCAATAATAGGCAGATGTTCATGGATGCTCAACACCTTCCTTATACACTTAGCAAGATTACTTATGGGGCTGTAGGGATAGCGGGGGTATAGGGATTAGGAATAGTGGTCGATGACCCTATTTCAAGGCCAATTTATCCAGTAACACTTCAGTTATTCATTATGATGACCTGCAGCCTCGAGGCCACATGTAGCCCTCTAGGTCCTCAAGTGCGACCCTTTGATTGAATTTAAACTGTTCTGTGAAGTTTGGATTTAGTCAAAGGGTTACACTTGAGGATCATGTGGCCTCCTGGCTGCAGGTTCCCCAGTTCAGGTAAGGCTATCCTTTGGGTTAAATTACTGGCTAGTCACTTAACCAACCAGTGGGCTAAAACCTCACCATGTGGCCCCTATTGTGGTCTTTTGTTTCTAAGTAGATCAGAGCTTCCCACACCTGAGCTGTCACTACTGACCATGTGGATTCTTTCTCTGTCCCTTTCTCCCTTTCTGGAGACAGGATCTCCCAATCTGACACATACTGGAAACACAGCAGCCACTCGTCGGATCCCTCTTGTAAAATCAGGACAGAAACTCTGGCCTGCTCCGTATCTGGGCTGGTTAGTTCACCCCTCCTTAGGTAACCTGGTGGTCTCCTGCTCCTAGGTGTTTACCCTATTAGTGACAGACAGTGCAGATAGATACCTGATTAGCCTAGACACATTACAGCTCAAAGCCCCTTAGTGCAAGCAATCCCCTAACTGCAGCCTCCCCAATAGTAAGGATTCTAATTGTGAGCCCCCATGCTCAGCTGGATGTCTTCTCCAGGGAGTAGGCCAAATCCACCAAATGTTCTTAACTATGGTTTCTGCATTCTCATTGTTTATGAAGTAAACATATGTGAAAAAGATGGAAGCAAAGAGATTAAATTATCTCATGTACATTATGATCTTTACATATGTATAGCAGGGACGTTGTGATCCTACAGGATAACTTTATTCCCTTTATGTTCCTGTGATTTTTACGTCTGAGTTCCTGTGCATGCCATAATGACTTCTATAGTACAGTCATGTTGAAGATCTATTCATTCCTTGCTTATTACACAACAGAGAGAATCCTTGCTGAAGACTTTGATCTATTTCACAATGAGAGCAATGAATTTTAGTGAGGATTTTTTTTTTTTGTTCTGAGGTTGTCCTTCCCACCCACCCCCAAACATGGATCCCTCCTTCATTTTATTCTCTGTTCAACCAGAAAGTTGTTCTTTTAAATGCACATAGAACTGTCACTATGAAATTAAGAGTCACGCCAAACTGGCCTCAAGGTTCATAGTGAAATAAGAAGCTACCGCACTTTTTGTGCCAAATTCCCTCAAATGTTTGAAGTTCTCTTGGAAACTTAGGCTCCATGCCTTTTTGGGGACTGAACTGAAGATTTTGGGGGGGCGGGAGTGGGAATTGAGGAGGAAGGCAGTGTTTTTATTAGCAATTTTAGTATATAGGGCTAATAAGGCCAATTTTGTGGGTTTGATACCCATATGGTCCCAGTAATTTCATGAAAAAAAAAGCAAAACAACACAACAGAACTCATTCCTTGGCTTCAGGTTGTAGCCTTAAGCCCAGCCAGCCATTCTGCAAATATGCGCAGCTGGTTCCAAACAGAGCCAACTCTAAGCAAAATCGTGGGAAAAGGGGCGTTCTGCTCATCCTCTTCCCTCTCCCATCACTCTTCCTAGCTTTTTCTCCCCTCCCCCCATCCTGTCCCATGCACCACCCCAAAGGGGTAGTTATTGGCTAGCTGTCAACTAACTAATCCCTGCAAGGCCATTTGTTTCCCAAATTGATTTGGCTGTAGAATATTTTAGGACATGAAACAGAATGAGGGGATTCATAAATGGTTATAGGAATGGAATACTCTTAGGGTAAAGGGAAAATGGGAAAATTCTGGAATAAAATAGAGGATATTAGACCTGTTTTCAGGCCAAAAATTATATATGTATTACATATGCATAATAATTTTCAATTTAATATTTTAAAGGAAACTAACATTAATATCATATTCCTCTCAGTACAATGTAAGCTTCTTGAGGGCAGGAAATATTTCTTTTTCTGTCTTTGTATTTTGAGGGCCTACCACAATTAATCACATATAAGAAATAGCTGTGATATAGGGAAGAAATTGACTCTAAAGTCAGAGGATCTGGGTTCAAGTCTTGCCTCTGATGTTTGCTAGCTAAGTGACCCTTGGCAAATCATTTACTTATCCCTCTGGCCTCAGTTTCCTCATGTGTACAATCAGGGCATTTGGATTAGATGGTCTCTGAGGTCATTTCCACCTCTATATTATATGATCCTAGGTACTTAATAGATGTTCAGTGAATTGAATCAAAAATTTCTCAGGCAATTCCTATCCACAAGGCAAAGAACATTAGAATTCAATGAATATAGTTTGAAGAATACAGCAATGAGTTTTTCACTAATACTTTGTATGTAGGATTAATTGTGATAATGCATAAGACAAAAACCCATCAAAAACCAAAAAAGTGAATCTCCAATGGTAGGATTTCAAAAAACATGAAAGGCATGGTGGAAACACTTTAAAGCAGAATGCCCTATCCATAACTTATCAAATGATACCAGGAAAGTGACTGCCTGTTCTGCCTACTTACAAGGTTAGGCCTTGCCAATTTCATTTATTTCATCTAAAGGCAAGAATTTGAGATTAATATATCTATTTGTTTTTCTATTTTTTTTTCTTTTCCCTAAAAGAAAGTGAAAGCAGCAACCAATACTTTTGGAAGCTATTTCCTCTTTCCCTTCAAAAGTGCAATGTCTATTTCTTTTATGCTCAGATGTTATTCGGTGCTGAAAGGATGTCAAATAGACTGAAGTCTGAGAACACCTGAAGTGGTTGATGGCTTCCCCACCTTTAAGCTAACATTTAAGTTGATGGAGTGCTTCCTATAGAACAACCTTAGTGAGAAAGCAGAGGCAGCTGGGTGTAACAGATAGAGGGTTGGGTTTAAAATCAGTAAGTTCAATCGTTTTTGCAGTTCTATCTGATTCTTCATGAGCCCATTTGTTTTTTTGGCAAAGATAATGGAATGGTTTGCCATTTCCTTCTCCAGTTCATTTTACAGATGAAGACACTGAGGAAAACAATGTTAAGTGACTTGCCCAGGGTTATACAGTTAGTGTCTGAGGCCAGATTTGAAAACATGAAGGTAGTCACTCTAGGCTTGGTTCTCTATCTACTGTACCATCTAGTGGTCCAGGAGGGGTTATATAAATCTCCAATTCAATTTAAAATTTAGATCCTTATATTAGCCCTTCTGCTAGAGGCTAGAGATACAAAATAAAAAAAAAAACCAACAAAATCAATCCTACAGTTCTTGCCTATAGAGATTACAGTCTATGTTAGGAAGTTATGACATGAGCAATGCTATGTATAAGTCAAATGTAATGGAATAAATAGATATATTCTAGGAATATATTCTAGGATTATGTAAGGGCAGAGATATCACTTTTAGCTGTGGTGTGGGGAATAAAAAAAGGTTCAGGGGAGTTTGCAGCATCTGAATTTCTATGGCAGAAGGTTTCAACTGGTAGAAAGAGGGAGAATGAGTTCCAGGCAGGAGAAAGGTTGGTATGAATGTACTGAGCTGGAAAAGATCAGAGAAAGACTGGACAACAGCAGGAAGCCAACTTGGTCTATAAGACAAAGTATGTAGAGAAATCAGTTCTGAAATCAGACTGGAAAGGTAGGCTGGAGGGAGATTGTGGAGGGAGTCCTTAAACACCAGGCTAAGGGGTTGATGCTTGATCCATATGGCAATTAACTTGAGTGGTTAATTTGGAAACTGGTAGAAATGTCAAATGAACCAGTGAAGGTATGTTGGAGTCAGACTGTGGAGGGAATCATTAAGGGGAAAAACACATTATCCATATTTTTTTCTAGATGAAGGGAAGCTTCTGAAGATTTTTGAGTACAGGTATGTGTGGAGGGACTGATATGGTCAGAACCATGCATTAGGAAGACTCCTTAGAGTGCTGTAAATGTGTTCATCTTTATATGCTCCACAGTTCCTAGTATACAAAACCTTGTACATAGTAGGTGCTTGACAAATGCTCATTGAATGGAGCTGTCCTCTTTCTATCACAGGTTCTTAACTCTTTTTTTGTGCCATGGACAACCCTTCTCCGGTCTCCCCCAGTGTAAACTGGTAGAACCTACACACTCCTCAGAAAAAAAAAAATATTTTTAAATACATAAAAATGAAATGCACAGGACTACAAAGGGAGTCAATTTTATTGAAATACAATGATCAATGTAAATAAAAATGAAGGGGTTTTTAACCCCTGCATCTATATGGGCTGCTGGCACTGGCCTCCCTCATCCTATAATTCCACTTTTCTTTCCCACTAATTTCAAATCTTGCCTCACGAGTGCCCCCTTTAGGTATCTAGCTTGAGGTCTCATTTAGTTTCCCCTAAATCCCAGTGAGAAAGGATCCTTCCCTATGCGGGATCCAGAGCTACTTCCCCCCATTCTTAACTGGAGGTCTTGGTCTCTGTAAACTCTCTTATTTTCATTCTCTCATCTATCCTATTTTGGTTGGTGCTGTGAAACTGAGGCCCCAAGTAGATTTTGTTAATGACTCCCATTCTTAGTGTTTGCTCAGCTATCTTTCCTACCTATTCCATGTGGACTATAGTTCTCTTGGCCCTGTTTTTTTTTTTAAGATTGGAGTTCACCATCCCTCCTCCATGGATGCTTGTCTCAGACTAACTTATTCTATGGCATTGAGCATGTGATCTCAAGTATGGACCTTCTCTCTTCTACCTCAGTTCCCTACCATTGCGTGACCTAAGTTGATAAAGACATCTAAGGGGCAATGGAGGCTCACATTTTTTCTCATGCACTTATATAAAAATCTATCCATTTCTTATCTCAGAGTGGTAAATCATTCCCTCTGCTTGGGGTCCTCTTGAAGACCATATGTTCTTTATCAAAATTTCCATTAAAAATTTATGGCTATACTATAATCTTAGCATATTTTCACTCCCTCCCCTTTCCTCCAATAATAGGCTAGAGCCATTATCCAAAATTTTATTTCATATCACAGTTACTTCAAAAAACTCCTATAGTGGTTTATATCATGCACTTGCACTTAAGTGAGACAGTAGATAGAACTGGACATGAAGTAGGAAGGCTTGAGTTCAAATCCTGTCTCAGACACTTGTTGACTTTGTGATTCGGGCTAGTCCCTTAACTTCTCTGTCTTAATTTTCTCATCTGTAAAATGAGGATGTTGTATCTTGATGGACTATTAGGCCCCTTTCAGCTCTAAATCTATAATTTTGCCCATTACGTGCTGTTTTCCATCGTTCTTTATCTTTCAAAGTATATGTCCTACTACGTCAAATGGACATTTATTGCTTTGATAATGTGGATTATTCCTTATGCCTTTTTGCATTCTCAGTGCCTTATAGATATGAGTATGTGTTCAGTAAACATATGTCCATGACATTGATGGTGGTGGTGATAGAACTGAAGATCTATGTATAGACAGGAGCAGAAGTACACATCTTTCATAAACTCCTCTCAAAGAGAACATGGAGGAGATGACATTAGAAAATGGCAGGGTGGATACTGGTTCTCCTCATCTCTGTGACAAGGTGCCACATCAGAATGTCTGGAGGAGAATGATTCAGTGTGGTCACCCATATTCAGCAGTGTTCCACTACAATCAATTATGCAAAGTCATGAATCTCTCTTCAAGTTGAAACAAAAAGACACCCTAAGGGAGAGACAGGAGGTAGCATGTTCCAGGCAAGTCAAACCATTACCATTTCCCCTCAGGCCCAACTGAGATGCCCCAGGACCCTGAACCAAGGAGTTCTGAGAATTCAGTATGCCTAGACCACCAGTTCTTCTTCAAGTTCAGATACAACAACCATCCACAACCAATCACTGTGGAGAAGGGTCCCACTTTCCCGAGTACAGTCAACATTAATTGCCGACCAACTTCTCTTGACAGACAAGTCAGTAAGGCCCAGAGCTCTGGGAATTGTCCTTCGTTTAGCCTAGACCTGGTAACCATCATCCTAGGAAGCAATCCTCATGGAGACATAGTCTGCAAATACTTCAGCAGGTACTCTGTCTACAGATACTAAAGATCTAGCTTGCCACTGAAGTCCCTGGCCCATCAAATGGTTCAAAATAAGAAACAGACATAATTTTGTCAGTGGAAACAATAGTAAAGGAGATGTATTTCCTTTTGCTTTGCCGCTAACCCCTAGGGATCATGGGACTTTACCATCCGACTTGCAGTTTAAACTTTCTGTATGTGTTGACTTTCTCATCAGAATAAGAGATTATAGAGAACAAGGATTGCCTCTGCTTTTCTTCTTGTATCTCTAGTGGCTTAGCCCAGTGCTTTACACATAGTAAGTCCTTCATAAATGCTGTTTCATTCACTCATAGCAAATAAAACCCCATTGCTAATTTTTAGAGTTATGCTATGTTAATTGTATTGCATTGGCATTCTACCTTGAAGGAAAAAAAAACTACCTTTCTAGAAAATGACATTTGATTTCTGTATAGCTTTATAGAAATACACCTTATTTTAGTAAACATGTTCCCTGAATGAGCCTTTAACCTTTAGGGTTCATCTTGCCTATATTTAAAAAAAAAATAGGAGGATGAATTTCTCTTCAGTAATAAAACCTTCATTATCCAAAAGGGAAAAAAGCAATGTTTATATGGAAGACCAAAAAAAAATGCCTGGATCTTTTTCAATGTTCAAGTATCATCAATGTGATAGATATTTCTTTTTAAAAGCCAGAGTTCTTAATGATAGCTGAGCAAGCAGTTTTTAAAATATTTAGGGTAAATTAAAATTGGTGTTTTTTCTGTAAGCTTTCCTTATTAGTTCTATCACTTTGTAGACTCAAGAAATACTTTTCCAAAGAAGTGCTTTTCCAAAATGAAATACAGCCAAACAAAGCTTTGTAGAGCCATGAAGTCAACAGGCAAGCAGGGACACCCACATGGCTGTATTATTCTCTGCAGAAGTGGTTCCTTCCCCAACTCAACCTTATTATAACTTCTTATTTCCAGAAATACTAGATAATTTTCAGTCTTAGTTGCTTCTAGAGATGATGTTTAAACTAATTAGTCCCATCTCACTCTTTTAAACTAAATTGGGAGACGTTGTTTTCTTTCCACTTCTCTCATTTTTCCCTCTTAATTTTTTTTTCCACAGGGGAACATACATAGACACATGATCTTTTCCCCTTTCCATGAAGAGTATGCCTCACCTCTTGCTTCATTTTTCATTTTGCTTTTGCTGCAGTCAGGCCACACAGGGTTCTGTAATGACAAATCTATAATGCCAGTCCAGGAATATTAAATGTGGGTGTTCCCTGAGAAATCTGGAATTTAGTTCATTTCAACATATGTTTTTAAATGCCTACTATGTGCCAGGCCCTGGGGAATGCAAAATCAAAGATGAGATTTCCCTCTCCTTAAGGAACTTGCATTCTACCCAAAATTTACCCCTGCCATTTGCTGTGTGCACCACTATTATCATCAAGGACTCTCCCAAGGATTCTTCCTGAGTGTATTAAAGGAAACAACTTGGTGGTTTGGAAAATGAAGATCCTTGTGGGGAAAAAGAGAAAGATCTCAGCTTATAATGAAGCTAACAAAGGGATCAGACAGGCAAAATATCATAGGTGTTTTGGCTAAAGATGCTGAAAGAATAAATGAGTTTTTAACCATAAAGGATCAAGCAGCATACTTTGTCACTGACTTATGTTTCAAATCAATTAGGGACTAGAGTAGGGCAACTTCTGGTTATGGGAATGGGAAGCAAGAAGTATCCTGAATTCCTAGCAGAGTACAGAAGTCTAACCCAGGGAAAATGAAAGACTTCCATATTAAGCCTCTAAGACAGAAAACAAACTTTCCAGCTGGCATTTAAAGTCCATTGTAATCTGCCCCTCCCCCCCCCAGATACCTAATTTTGTTTGATATTCCCTTTTACATACTTTCTAATACAGTGTACTGTAATTGCCAAGGAAAGGCAACTTCCCAAGGATCAAAATACCAGCATAGGTGCTCTCCATTTTATTCAGTGACAAACCAAGAATGGAGAAGGTCAAAACATGACATCATTCAAAATACAGCATTTACTAAGGATGATTAAATAATCTCCAAGTACTACCCCACCCCAGGACCTTCCAATCATTCAAGCAATTACAAAGTTCCTGGTCTAAATACTTCTCCACCCCTAGGCTATACCTTCATTTAGTCCACCACAAAGCCCCTCTTCTCAAATGGAGATTAGTTTCTAAACATAAGTAAAGTACCTTCATTTGTCAATCACAGAGCACCAAAAGGTCAAAAGTTCCCCACCCCTGGATCTCAATTGAATCTACCCCAGAGTTACATCAAGTTTAAACACAGCACTTAATACCCAAATGGAGGTCTTTTCTTCATCATGACAAAGAGGCAAGTTCTCAGCAATCTTAGTTCCTGGGGAGACAAGGCTTAGCAAGGCCACTAGATACATTGCCAGTCCCTTCATTAATTCATCCTCTGTCTGTAGAACAGTCCTAGAACCCCTGAAAACATTAGCAAAACCCTCTCCTAGGATTTCTGTAAACATACAACAAGCAAATCCTTCTTCAAGGCTTCTGAACCAACAGAAAGGTTCCCAGACCCCTGCAACAACAGCACTGTCCTTCACCAGTGGACAGTATTCACTCTGTCTGCAGGACAGTCTCCAGACCCCTGCAACAACAGCACTGTCCTTCGCCAGTGGACAGTATTCACTCTCTGTCTGCAGGACAGTCTCAGGGCTTCTTAGCCAAAAGCCAGGTTCCAGGACTTCTTCAACAACAGGACTGTCTTTCACCAGTGGACAAATATGGCAAAACAACGTCAAAACAGACAGACAAAGTACCAGCAAAACAGCCATGTCTCCTCAGTCCTTGGCAGCTCAGGGGGCAGGTCTCAAAAGTCCAGGGCGATTCAAAGTGGTCAGCAATCCTTCTCAGTCTCTCTCTCTGCCTCCACGTGGGTGCTGCTTCCAAAAAGGTTCTTCTGCCTCTCTCTTGTCTCTCCAAATCTACGTCACCAGGTCCTCCCAATTCAGGACTTTCTTTTCACATCAACAAGTCCATCCCACAGGTGGGATTAACAAGCTCTGGGTTTTAACACAATCAATTTGAAAACCAAGCCAATACAGGGGAATCTTTAAATGCCATTACTATCACACACAGTCAAATTGATCAACTTTGAATTCATCATTCCACCCCACTTCCATGCCTTTGCACAAACTTTTTTCTATGTCTAAAATGTACTCTTCTTCATCTCTGCCTCTTGAAAATCCTTCAAGGCTCCATTCAAGTGCTATCTTCTATAGGAATCTTCCTCATTTTTCCACTTTCCTACCTCCTCAAATTGTCCTTTTCTATTGTGTGTGTGTGTGTATGTATGTATGTATAGATAGTTAGAAATATACATCTATATATGTGTGTATATTCACATTTCATCTCCCAGTCCCAAAATGAAAAGGAATAGAATATGTGAAGAGATAAATAAAGGGGAATAAATCAAAAGGGTAGGGGGAAAATAAAACCTCTGATCTTACTACGAGGCTACAGAGAAAACATCAAAAACTATGAATCTATATGCCTGCTTTCTCATCTATGCACCCTCTTTATGAGACTAATTTATCCATGAATTGAGAGCAGTGAAAAAGGGCATCAAAACCTTTTTTGAAGTTTTTACATCATTCAGATCCATCATGGGGGAGCAGTAGGATGAATGAAGGATTAATAGGGAACAAGTAGGCTTTCAAAAGAAGTATTCAACAGAATGAGTATACCTTTACTATCTTCCAATTGGCTGAAAGATTTAGAAACACATATAGTTCCCCCTTTGTTTATTGATTATTATGAAAAAGCATTTGAATCCATAGAGCAATCACTGTCTTGCAAGCTCTCTTAAAAAAAAGTGCTCCTATCCTTATGTAAAATTCTTTTTTTTGTCTTAGTTATTCCTAGAGATAATATTTAAACTAATTCCTTGAAAGATGTTAAAATAGAAATACTGTCCAGTGACCCTCTGGTTCATAAACGTTGCATGAGGCATAAAATAGGGAGACATATTAGCCAAAGGTGATTGGCATTATGATAGAAGAGATATAGTGGAGAATACAAGTTGCAGGGGAATTTCCCTGTGCATCGTGAGGTCTTGCAGATGCTCCTGCTTGCAGAAGACATTGTGCTGGTTGCATCAAGCTTTGAAACAATAAAGAACCTCCTGAAAGAGACCAATAACCAGCCAGGAGGGTTTGTTCTAACTGTTCCCATATGAAAGACCAAGTGGACAAAGAATGCATTTTGCACCAATTATGATGGGGTGTCTCAAAAGACAACCTACAGAGCTTGCCCATGAGTATGTACATTTAATATATACATACTATAGATGGACACCAAGTTAGGTCCAAAGTTGAATGGGTAAGAAAAGAGGATGCATCACTTTAAGCAAATTCCTTTATTGAACTCAAATTTTCCCTGGACATAAAAGTTTTATTTTTAACAACAACTGGTGTTGCTGTATGGTAGCAAGACCAGAGTGACTTATTCACAGAAGGCAATGAAGAGAGGGTCATAGTGAATATGAGCAGGATTCAACCTGTAACTAATGAGGATATTCAAAGGAGAACAGGAGTACAAACTGTCAATGGAAGGTATGATGGAAAGAGAAGCAGACCCAGTTATGTGGTGAAGGCAAAGGTGACAAATTAACAACCTGAGTCCTCCATGGGTATCCTTGTGGAGTCAGGAGAAAGCAATGAAGGCCATCTATATGGTAGATCCCCTGGGAAGAATTTAGGGGAGAAGATGGACAACAGTCTCTTGAGATGGGTGGGCAAGGATGGACTGCAATAAGGGACAGAACATCCACATCAAAGAGAACCCAGAGTCACATGATACACACATATATTTGTGAATCATTTTAGAACCTGGCAATATGTCTTTCCCATAATAGACACTTAAAATATTCTTGTTGAATCAAATTATGGAAGAGATCTTGGGGATGGTCTACTCCACTTCCCTCATATTATTAAGAAGAAAACTGATGTTCAGAGTGAAGTGGTTCATCTTAAATTTGCCCAGATTGTAATCTGGGATTTAAACTCAGGTCTTCTGACTACACAGCCCATGTTCCACACATAACTTGGTGGCAGATTAAATTCAAAGGACGAAGGAAAATGAAGAGTGACTGAGGATGAACTCCAAGGAGAATTAGTCAATCATTTAGTCAATAAACATTTACTATGTGCCAGGCACTGTGCTGTACAATGATGTTACAAAAAGCAGCAGAAGACAATCTCTGACATTAAGAAGTTAACAACCTAATGAAAGTGCCAATGACAGTAAAAAGGGAGGTTGAGCAGTGGATAAAGTTGAGAGAAAGGAGAAGTGGAATAGAGGGATGAGAAGTGTGTTTTCTATTCAAGACACATTTGAGGATCAAAAATGCTGAAAACAGGGGTGGCCAGGTAGCACAGCGAATAAGAGCACCGGCCCCAGTGTTGGGATAACCTGGGGATCGAATCCCAGCTCCAACACTTAGCACTCACCCAGAAACACCTGGCCATGTAACCTTGAGCAAGTTACTTAACCCCAATTGCTTAGGGGCGGCCAGGTGGCTCAGTGAGTAAGAGCACCGGGGATGACCTGGATCAAATCCGGGCTCAGATACTTAGCACCACACCCAGAAATAACTGGCTGTGTAACCTTGAGCAAGTTACTTAACCCTAATTGCTTTAAAAAAACTTTAAAAAATGATGAAAACACTTAGCTTAATCCCTTTCTATAAGGGTAAAGTGCTCAACTCTTAAATACCACTGATAAGTCTTTTGTGTTGCAACATTTTATTTAGGGATGTTTGTAATCTCCTTGATGTTCTAGTAGTCATCTTCCTTCAGTATTTTAATATGTTCTCTGGTGACTTATGATAGTCTTCTTGAGATCTTTAGTAGTTTCAGCCTTTTCCACCTTTTTATTGCCCTACTATTCCTTTTCAGACTTCATCCTTTTGATGATGGGAATTCTCACCACAATCTCCTTCCTGGAATGACCACAAAATGTCTCAGTCTTTTCTCTTCTTGGAGAGAATTCAATTTTCACTGGCTTCAGTCTCTGCCTCCAAGTAACTTGGATGTGGGAATGGGGTTCAGTGAGAAAAGGACTGACTTCAGCTCGATTCCAGTTCTCATTCATTCAGGCCAAGTGTGGCTGTACCTCCTGGCTCCCTGTCCCAGTGCCCTCTGATCTTTAATTTTCTCATTGACTCTTTTTACCATGTTTGAAAACAGTGGTTTGGGTGTTCTCTGAAAAGTTTTTGATCGCTACATCCAAACCTGTGGACTACCCTAGGAGAAAAAGGGAGGTGTGGTCCTTGACCCCTGTAACTTTTCCTCCTCCTCAGGTGACTGAATAGAGTTTAGTTTCACTGCTATTTGCAACAGACCCTGGGGAAAAGGCAAGGACAAGGTGTGTTTGGATCAAGATTGTAGCAACAGGGAAATCCCTATGGGGATCCCAAAGCACCAGACCTTGGGTCCTTTCTTGCCTAACCTTAATACACACTTTTTTTTTTTTTTGCTTTTTGGAGGGCAATTGGGGTTAAGTGACTTGTCCAAGGTCACACGGCTAGTTTTTGTGTTAAGTGTCTGAGGCCGGATTTGATTTCAGGTCCTCCTGACTCCAGGGCCGGTGCTTTATTCACTGTGCCACCTAGCTGCCCTCCTAATATGCACTTTTGATCTCAATGATTTAACTTATCTCCTCTTTAAAATCAAAGAGCTGGGTAAGGCCTAGTGGGAGATGGGGATAGAGAACAACTGAAAACATCTAGGCTATTTATTATAAGAAACATGGGTAAGGTAAAGGAGCTACATGGAACAGATAGGGAGGAAAACAGTGAGCAAGGAATTAGGAGACTGTTACTAGCTGATTGAAAATGGGATTGATTATTCCCATTGATTGCTAATGGAAAATCCATTCAACTTGAGTTTCAATTTCCTTATGTATAAAATGGGGATAATAAGGACGGCCATATTTACTTTACTGAATTGCTGTGAGGAGCAGATGAAGTCATGCATGCAAAGAACTTTATAAAAGTCAATTACTAATATGGTTGAAAGAAGTGAATTTATCATCTGAACTTTCTAAAAGGGGCCAAAATAATCAGCTTGGTGTTTGAAATGTTGCTGAAACTTTAGAGGCCTTTTGAATTTAGGACCTTGGTGTTTTATGTTCAAAGCAACCAGAAAATTTGTACATGACTCGTGCATTATATTTCTTCAGGCTACTGGAGACAGTTGGGCTTTTTGACTCAAATATTCATGAAATATCTAAAGACAGTTAATTGCCATAATTACCCCTTTTTGTCTCTACAGAGCTAAAAAAAAAAGCTATGAGGTATGTAAGAGACAATCATTCCAGTTTAAAAAGTTTTAAAGCGTAAAGAGAAATGATAAAGGTATTTTTTATTAATAAAAACTATAAAAGAATCACATTTTTATTTTGTCAGAGATTTTAAATAAATGTTACCTACAAAGAAACTAGACTATAGCTTCAGAACTCTAAATTACTCAAGAGAAATTACTATAAATTTTTATAATAGCCTATAAAATAGCCTTAATCTGACTGTATCATTTAATAATAATAATTATATCATTTACTTTCAAGGCATAGCATGATCAAAAAGCATTTTACATCATTACTATATATTTCTATTAATCCCTTTGCATGAAGCTCTTTGGAAAATTCCACTTCTTTGCATTTGCTTCCATATGGAAGACATGCACTACTTCAGGAAACATAAAAGATGGTATTCATAGAAAAGAACGATAAAGAGAATATTCATATAAATGCCTAACTGGTAAGAGAATGATGGATGTCTTTGAATAGCATTTTGAAAGAAGAGAGATTTTAAAAAGATCCAATTTAGAATGTATTAATTGAATGGGAAATAGAAATTAGGTATGAAGGAGTAGTGGTAGAAAGGAGTAAGAGGGATTAGATAGACATTAGTACTAGTTTATATATGCTAATGAATATCACTCTGAAAGATAGTTACAAAGGGGATTTCCACATCTAAGGAAAGAGTACATGTGTATAATGAAACAATTTTTTCTGAATGAGACATCTCATGTACCAAAGCATTTTTAATATTTAACTGTCAATTTTTTATAAATATCTCATTTCTATAGCACTTTTAAAGTTTACATTGTGTTTTTTCCCCATAACATCCAATGAGTCAAGTCAGCAAGCTTTCATCAAACTTACTATGCTCCAGCGTTAGTGATACAAAGAATGGCAGTAAGTCTTTGCCCTCAAGTGCTCACAATCTAATGGGGGAGACTATGTTCAAACCACTAACAACAAATAAGATACATGCAGGATGATTTTTCAGGGCAATCTCAGGAAGGTTCTAGCAAAGAAAGGAACTTGCAAAGTCTTCTTGCAGATAGTGAGATTTTAGCTAAGACTTGACAAGTCAAGGAAGTCAGAAGGCAGAGAGGAGGAGGGAGATCATTCCAGGCACAGGGTATAACTAATGAAAACAAATGGAAATTGCATGAAGTCAAGAAATAGAATGTCTTATGTGAGGAATAGCAGGGAGGACAGTGTCACTAAATCAAAGAGTATGCAGAGGTGAGAAAGGAATAGAAAGACTGGAAAAGTGGGAAGAGGTCAGGTTTAGATGGGCTTTAAAAACCAGTCAGAAGAATTTATATAAGATTTTAGAAGTAATAGAAAGCAAGTGGAAGTGAGTGAATAGGGCAATGACATGGTTAGACCTGGGACTGAGGAAGATCAATGCAATTTCAGAATGGAAGATGGCAACAGATTGGATATGATGGGTGTGAGAAAAAAATGAGGAACCTAACATAACACTCAGATTGGGAGCCAGAATGGCAGGAAGGATGTGTGTGCTCAGCAAAGTTTAAAAGAAGAGATGGAGGGTTTGGGAAGAAAAGATAATGAATTGAGTGAGTTCATTGAGCTGGGTAGTACAGAGATTATTTTACAGATAGGAAATTGAAGTTGAGAGATTAAGCAACTTTTTGCAAGTTTACTAATTTACAAACCTAGTAAGCCTCAGAGGTAGTATTCAGACTCAGGCCTCACCTGACCCTATTTCAGGTTGTCTTTCTAATATACCAAGCAGCTTCTTTGGTTCAATTTAACAAATATCTATTTAGCATTTGCACGAAGAGTACTGAGTTGGATATTAGCAAAAATACAGTTTTGAGAAGACAATTCCATTTTGTAATTTAGCTATTAACAGATTTTATCCCTTTGCATATATCTCTGTGTAGCCATAATATCATTTGGAAGATTTAATAATGAGTGGGTTTTTTTTTTTGAGGGAGAGAGTACTTTCTATCTATTAATGCTCAGGCTAATAACTCTTGTTTTCATTTGTTTGGTCATTTTTGGAGTGTCCAAACACTTGGGGTTTTCTTGGCAAAAATATGGAATGGTTTGCCACTTACTTCTCCAGCTATTTTAAAGAGTAGGACACTGAAACAAACAGTGTTAAGTTAACTTGCCCAGGGTCACACACCTAATGAGTTTCTGAAGCAAGATTTGAACTCATGAGGATCAGTCTTTCTGATTCCAGGTTTACTGCTGCCTAGTCCTAATTCCCCTCCTCTCTTCCAAACCTGCCAACTTCCTACCATTATTTTGCTTTATACCAAGGTAATTAAAATTTTGTAATATTATATCATGTACCTATTTGGGAGTGAAAACATTAATATCAAGAAAATAAATTACCTAGAAGAAAATTGATTGCTCTGTTTTATTCAACCTAAAGTTTTTTGATACCATGAGTGCCCATAACTAGCCCAGTACCTTCCCAACCAGAAAACTTTTCACTCCACTGTCCTACACTATGAGCCAATGCTTGTCCTACCATTTTATAGATTCTCCATCCACAGTATCATCTGAATATCAGCTTTAATGAAAACGAGAATCACTATCTTTGCCCTTGCCTCAGAGGAAGCCACACTATCCCTGGGATTGCTCTGAAGACTTCACCATAGAATATAGCCAATAGTTCAAGTACAAGATCCAGGAAGCATTCTTTACCAAAAGAAAAAAAAGGCCCCAAACCTCAAAACATTAGCAATACATACTGTTTTGAAAAACAAGTCAACTTTTATTAAGAGTATCTTACATTGCCATTCAAATACAGTTAAAATCATATTTTCTTTTAAAGCAACCACTGCTTTGGAACTGGCAAAACAAGCAGTTTTGTACAAAACTATGCTTGTTATTTATTGTTTATAAATTATCCATGCTATAATAAAGTAAATCAATGACACAGCACTCCTCTTCTGCATAATGGAGTGAAAAGCTCATAATTTAACGAGTCTGCACTTGACATGACAATTCTGAAGCCTTGTTAAAGGTGATTAAATGGGATTCAACCATCAGAACTCCCAGAAGTGAAAGTATACAAGCTCAAGTTGGCAAAAATGATTAAAAGAAGAAAAAAATAAAACTTTAAGGAATGAGATGAGGTAACTAGGGAAGTATTTAAATCTTAGAAGGGTACTGCTGTGTTCTTGCTAAATAGGCAGCTAGAGTCCTAGATTTGAAGGGAGGAAGACCTCTATTCAAACCCTACCTCAGGCATCTATTTCTCTGTGTGACCCTGAACAAAACACATAATCTCACTCAGCCTCATGTTCCTCATCCACAAAATGGAGATACTAATATATAATTCACAGGTTTGTTATATAAGGATCAAATTAATTACACATATACTTTTATACACATGTACATATATTTTATACTTTTTAAATATTAAAGGATTTATAAATGTACTTATAAATGCTAGCTATTATTATCAATCTTAATTATAATAATAAATAAATACTGAATGACTAGGAAGGGAGATGATCCTGTGCTTGCCAATCCCTTAACAGTAGAATTAAAGAAATAAAACATAAATAATTAGTTAGATCCAAAGAAGATGCTTAACATTGGAGAAAGGACCTACTTTTTAATAATGAACTTTTAGGTGATAAATCCACAATTTTCCAGGACATTCTCCTGGTGAACCTGTCTAAGTAATTTGAAATCAATGGAAAAATGAAATCTAATTCAAAATATAATATCTCTAGTGTTATTTTCTCCCACCAGAGTAGCATGTTAAATTAATAGGAATATTTATTGACAAAGCATCCAGGTATGCATTGAAAGTCTAACATTTCATATGTAGAATAAATTCAATTAAATTTAATTTGTAAAATCTACTACTAATATTACAGGTAGACATTCATATATTACTTTAAGGTTTACGAAGTGCTTCATCTATATTATCTTTGTCAATCCTCACAGCAGCTCTGGGAGCTAAGGACTACACTTATCATTTTCTCCATACTGTATATGAGAAAACTAGCTTGTCTTTTTTCCTTGTTTTTTGCCTACTTTTGTAATCCTGGCACTTAGCATAGTGTCTGCAGCACAGTAGTAACAACATTCCTGTTGTTAATGTTATTGACCTGCCTATTACTAATAGTAAATGTTTAAGGCAAGGTTCGTGTAAAGTAACCAAGCAAGTATCTTGGTCCATAGCAAAACTGGTTGGAAAAAATAACACAGTAATAACAGTTTTTGAAAATAAAATATTTCCAGGGTGATTTTACATCTGACAACTGGGTCTCCATGGACGCCGTCTGGAGCCACACCATGTTCTCTAGGATGCATTTTTAGTATTAAAAAAAATGCACATACTTTGAAAAAAAACCTCACAGGTATTGAAATGAGGGGAAAAAAGCTCAAGTGAAGGGACATCTTAAAAGAACAAGAAGTTTAGTTTGGAGAATTCTAGAACAAGAAGAATATTTGAGATACAAGCTAATATTTGTAAAGTTCTTAGCACACTGCCTGGAGCTTAATAAATGCTCCTTTCGTTCTTTTCCTCTCTTTATTTTGTTCGAGGCTCTGAGATGTAAATCTTCCAAGTAAATTAAATCCCTTTTTGCTTTCCAGAAAAAAAATATTAGTTTTGGAAACAGGAGTTTCATTTGTTTGTTGTTTTGAAGCAAAGGCACCTGTGTAACATGTATAAAGGAAATAATTAGGCCCAAGAGTGAACCCTGAACCATATCATACAAAGACTAAAGAGGCTGGGGATGCTATATTCCCTATCCCATCCCCCCAATCAGAAGATAGAAGAGAGAGAGAGACAGAAAGACAGAGAGAAAGACAGAGAGAGAGAGAGAGACAGAGAGAGAGAGAGAGACAGAGAGACAGAGAGACAGAGACAGAGAGAGAGAAATGGAGGGAGAGGGGGAGAGGGAAATGGAGGGAAAGAGGGAGAGGGAGAGAGGGAGAGGTTTTGGGGTAGTTTGTTTACTTTTGCTTGTTTGAAGCTCTCTTTTTTAACTAAGGATTATGACTATAAGGCTTGCCAGCAGGAGTGAGAAAACTAGATTTTTTTTCCCCAATCAGTAAAGGTAGAGATTAAGCAGTGTGCCCACCTGCATTCTACCTGAACTCTCTCTGTTCTTTCAAGGTGTGACTATGGCCCAATTCTGCTTGGGTTATATCAGCAGCTGTGAAGGGCTGAACATGAAAAAGCTAGCCTTTGAGAAGTACCCAGCATAGGAACTGACATGCACAGCCTTGTATAAATTGTCCAAGACTACATCCTCTCTACTCCTTTCATTATGAGGGAGGGGTTCTTTTGAACATGCCTGCCTGACACAAATGCTTTGTCCAAACTTATTTTTCCCTTTGCTCCACAACGTTTCTCATTTGAGGTTAAAACACAAAATCTGCTTGGAGAAGTTTGCTTAGGAAGGGTCCCTGAACTCCATATAAATGACTTCATTTTCCCTTAGGGTCTTTTTATGGGAAAGAAAACAAACAAATAAACTCAATGTCTGCTGGTTCTCAAACAAATGAACTATCCACTGTTTTCCATCCTGACTCCAATTGACTTGTAGCTGTTTGTGTTCTGATTCCCAAAGAATTCCACTACTCTACCAAAGTCTAGTGCCATCCTTTTCCCCCAAATGAGTCAGCTTATTTTCTCCATGTATATTACATTCTGGCCAGACAAGGCTACTTTCTCTTGCCTGCACAGTACATTTCAAACTCCAGCCCAATGCCTTTGTATGGGTTGACACCATGCCTGGAATGCCTTCTCTCTTTACATTCACCTCCTAGAACTCCAAGTGTCCTGTAAAGCTCAGCTCAAGCACCATCTCCTTTTCCTGATAACTATGGTTGTTATTGTTCCCCATCATTATTGTATTGACTTTGCACATACTTTTAATTTTCTTATCTGTTTATATTTTATATCCCCCCAAATACAATGGAATAACTAACATGTATACAGCATTATAAAGTTTGCAAAACACTTTACATATATTATTTCATTTTATCTTAATGCTGTGGGGTAGATGCTATTATTACCCCATTTAAAAAAATGAGAAAACGGAGGCTGAAAGCACTTCAGTGATTGGTCCAGGGTCACACAACTAGCAAGGACCTGAGGCAGGATCCAAGTTCCCATTTTCTGAACACAAGTTGAGAGTTCTAATAACTATGACACCATGCAGGAGATTAGGGGATGTTTGGATTTTTTCTTTTGGAGTCCCAGAACCTAGCAAAATGTCTTTAATATTGGTCTTAATTAATACTTCTTACATGAAAGGACCCACCCCTTCTTGGAGATCCAGAATGGACTTGCATGATCAGGAACTCTTTGATTCCTTAAAAGTACCAAGGTTAGTTGAGGACCACAGTTTCTCTGACTATAGTAAGTTCCTCAGAATCATCTAACTGTGGATTCAACTCCTCAGACCTCTAAAAACAACTTGAAATGTGGGAGTCCTAGGCCCAGGAAGCACAACACTCTGGCATCTGATTCAGATTTCTCATCATGTTCACCTCCTTTCTTCCATCCCTTTCTCCCATCTAGGACACTTCCTAGCATCCTAGATATTTGTGTACTTGTCATTCCTTTATGAGTCTGTAATTTTATTTAGGGTGGGCATAGTCATTAAAACAACAACAACGAAAACATTTTTATTGCTACCATATGTCAGCAAGTACATTGTAAACAGCAGGAGATTAACAAATGTTTGTTGAGCTTAATTGGGCATATAGTAAAGTACATGCCAAACTACAGGTGCTTGTGATTTACTTCCGCCCTGGAATAAGAGGGTGTGTGTGTGTGTGTAATTGTTACCATTAATCTGAATTTATTAAATAAAGTTCACATAAAATATATTACCACTAAGTACAAAATTCCAGGTCTATCACTTTTGATGTAAGTGCAAAAGCCTTTCTACAGAGATCAGTAGGCATAATTTATAAATATTGTGTCTCTCCTGAATAATATTTCTCAAAGTATGAGAAATGTAGATAAAATAGGGAAATTTAATTCTGCTTTGAGAACTATATACCCCCAAAGCAAGATTTGACTCAGGAACAGAAAATATATTTATTTCTCACTCTCCTGTTAGTAGAAGACTGAATTCTAAGTTCTCACTGGAAATTCAGTTCAACAAATGCCAGTTCAAAACCTACTGTAATCTATGCACTCTACTAGGTATTGGTAATAACAAAGATGAAAACAAGCACAATCCCTGACATTAAATAGATGGGAAGAAGAAGAGGAAGATGAGGAGGAGGAGACAGAAAAAAAAGAAAGAATGACTAGGAAGGAAGAGAAGAAAAGGAAGAAAAGAAAGTTTCCTGGAACTAGAATGTCAAAGAGGAAAAGGAAAGCTCACAGCTGAATAAAGAACCTTTTTCTTCCTGTTAGATACAGACAAATTTAGCCTATCTTCCTGCATATGCAAGCCCTCCTATTTCTTTTCCATGACATAATGCAGAAAGGCTGAAATTATGCTCAAACACCTGGAAAATGCTTGAGGAGAAAGCAAGATGAGAAGAAGAGGAAGTTCTCTGTCAAATCAGTTATGGAAAAATACACTATTTACGAAGTTGGTAAATTGAGCTTGTGTGTGGAATACAGACGGCCTTAGATAAAGAGCCAGGATTTCCAAATTTCTTTGTGAATTACCCCCTTCTGGAACAGCACTCATTATCTTACAGGCTATGAAATAAAGTAAACAGTTTTATACCCCAAAATGGGAAGTTTTCTTTTTTTTTTTTTTTTTTTAAAGCTGATTGTGTTCTATCTAATCACGTAATGTAAAGAATGCTTTCTTCTGGGCTATACCTACCACTTTAGCTGACATAAATGTAGGCTTCTTAATGGCTTTCTAGCTTGTTTCACTTATAAAGAAGCAATTAAGGGCTTATATGTATAATTTAATTCACAAAAAACATATCTAATCTATCCAGGGCCTATTAATAAAAAAATTCAATGCCCATTATTCTTCTAGTTGTAGGGGAGTAGAGCAAAACATCCTTGATCTTTTAAAAATAGGACAGAGAAATTATTTATAGAAGTTTTTCTCTCTACAGTGATGTTGGAATGGGATTCTTTAAGGATATTTCTTCCAAGGCTCTTTCCATCTTTTTCAGCCAAGTTTTGTACTTTTACAGGCTTCTTACTCTCTACATTATCTTCTGTGCTTTAGTAAGTAATATTTCTATTTCTACCTTTAACTATTAGTAACTGGATCTTAGGATTGAGAATTTTGAAAGGGACTAGAGAAAGTAGAAAAAGTAGAATGAATAAAAAAGTGAATTGTAGGAGTATAGAGCGAATGGGGAAAAGAATAAAGCACAAGGAAATGATTATGTAGGAAATGGAGTCATAGTTCTAATATTCTAATTGTAATGATGTGTCTAGGAAAGAAATGAGGACAAGAAATTTTAAGAAGAGGAAGGCAAAGAAAGATATTAGCAAAAATATGGGGGGAATGTTTTGTTGCTTTATTAGCAACAACAATGTTTATTTTGCTTAAATATGTTCGTCATTATTTTAAATTTTCTTTTTTTTTTTACATAGCTTTGCCAAATATGCCCTGTCATCACTTCCACCAAGAGAGTCATCCCTTGTAACAGAGAATAAGAAAAAAACAATAAGGGAGGGTTTGGGGTGGGGGCAGGCTAAGCAGTTGAGGAAAACTGACATATTAACTGTCTGATAATATATGTAATGTGCTATGGCTCTAGACCCTCACCTCTGTAAAGAAAGAAGATGCATTTTCTTTGTTATTCTTAAAGGTCGTGTGGTTCAGTGGGTGAAATACTGACCTCAAAAAACCTGCCTCTGACATACTCAATGTGTGATCCTGTACAAGTCCCTTAACCTCTTAATACTCTAGGCTATTCTCTAAAACTATGAATTACACAAAAAGGGCTGGTCTGTACCTGCAGTACAGGGAATTCTGTGTATCAGTGAAATAACAGATCTAGGTCTTATCTCGTGTCTTAAACAGATACATATTAATAACCCAAAACCTATAAAGTGAAAAACTGTGGGTGCAGGTAAGTTGCTATCTATTCAAAGAAACTCTAAATGAGAAAGAACTTTAATGGTTATTTTAGTGTAGCCAGCACCTAATTTTATCATTCCCTTCTGTGCATGTCTTATCTCTAAGATTAACAAAATAAAAAACTAAACAACAAAACAAATCAACAACCCCAAAATAGCCTTACCAGGGGGAATTTATTAGACGCAGTGGAGAATTAGTCATTAAATTGGTTGTCAACCAGCCAGTTAACAATCTCATTTGTGTCCTTGCCTAGACTGTAATTGCAAAAACTCATCACTTTTTTGTTTGTTTTAAATCCCTTTTATGGCATAACAAAATGCATTGCATGTGGTTAAGGATTAAGAAACATTTCTAGAATCACAGAACCTCACAAATAGAAGAAACCTCAAAGACCATATTTGAACAAATAATCCTTGTACATTATTGGTGATGGGGCATTGTGTGTCTACTTAGATGTTTCCAGGAAGGGATGACCCTCTACTTTGCAAGACTGAATGTTCCATTTTTAGAAGCTAATGATTGGGAAGTTTTCCTTTACAATGAGCCCAAATCTGACATTCTAGAACACCTGTCTCTTTTTCCTCCCTAGTTCTGCTCTCTAGCATTATGAGGATTAATTCCTACTCCCCACTGTATCTTTTCAAATACAGAAAGATGTTTATCATATTCTCCCTAAGTCTCCTCTTCTCCAGGCTAAGGATGCCTAGTATTTTAACTTCCCATGTTGTCATCCAATGAAAACTTACATATAGGAAATACCATAAAAGAAATAAAGATATGTCTACCCAGAAAAGGGGATGGAACTACTGTTGTTCACCATATCCCTAGAAGTCCCTAGTGACAGTAATTTCTCTAGTATTGGTGAGATTCTCTTTATACAGATTGTCTTTAAGGAGAGGCAGTTAAGATCGTGATCTGGTCACCGTATGAGAAGTAGAGCAGAAATTTTTAAAGATCTCTTCTTGTACCAAGTCAAATTCATCAGTTGTGCTTTATTCTCCTGATCAATTCTATCTATTGCTTCATTTCGTTTTCAATAATACAAAACAAAAAAAAAACAACAAACCACAACCAAAGATGGCCTCCTTTGTATTAGGGAGGGAAACAGAGAAAATGAATATGAATTTATTAATCTCTAACTATATACATCCAATTTATATTGCATATATCTTGTATGTATAGATTTGTTTGCACATTGTTTCTCTCCCCTCCAATTAGAATATGAGCTCTTTTATGGAGAAGATCAGGATATTGCTTTTCCTGGTGCCTGGCAAACAGAAAGCAATATATAATAAATGCTTGTTAAAGATGATGATGATGATGATGATGATGATGATGCCAGACACTGGGGATCCAATAAAATAAAATAAGTGCTGGGGATATAATAAATGTAAAAAAGACAGTCTCTGTCTCCAAGGATCTTATAGGCTAATGAGAGAAGACAACTGAGGTGGCTAGGTGGCACAGTGAATAGAGCACTGGCCTTGGAGTCAGGAGGACCTGAGTTCAAATGTGGCCTTAGACACTTAACACTTATTAACCATGTGACCTTGGGCAAGTCACTTAACCCCAAATTTCCCCTCCAAAAAAGCAAAAAAAAAGTATTAAAAATGAGAGAAGACAACTCACAAAATGAGAGTTATAAAGCTGGAGGTATGAAACAAGGCACCCCGACATTAGATGCCAAGGATGTGGGGGAACTAGAGAGGTGGCTAGGTTACTAGCTAGATAAGGTCAATGTCACCTATCAGAATCTGAGGGATATGTGAAAAATCATGGCCACAGAATGCATGAAAATTCACAGTTGGTTCCTAATTTTCCAAAATGGAAAAAGTAGAGGCACCCATAAGATCATTAACCAATCAAATATTTTCTAGTGGCCTACTCCACCTAGTCATATAATTTTGTTCCTTTCAAATGTTATGCTGAAAACATGTCATTTCTATATCTATAGCACATCATGAGTGAAAAAATGTAGGTATTTAATCATAACTGCTTCTCTAGCAATAGTCATATCTTCAATGTATAAAAAAAGCGGTACTGTGTACATTCACTCCAGTATCAGATCAAATTGCTTCCACTAGGCGGAAGAGGAAGAGCATGAGATTTGAGATAAGAAAATCTAGTTTTATATTGTGGCTCTGTGGGTAACTCAAAGACAGACGGTTTCACTTTCTCAGCCTAAGTTTCTTTGTAAAAAAAAAAAAAATATATATATATATATATATATATATATATATATATATATGTACACACACACACATACTCTACAGGTCCTTCATATTTTAAATCCTAAAATCCAGTGAAAAATCCCTGGCCATGAAAAAATCATCACAATCAACACAGAGATATTAAAATTGCTTCTCCCAATTTTCAAAGCATAAGTCCTCTTGCTCCTTAATTTACACTTGGTCTAAGACAAGAGCTTTGACTCAGTCTGTTCACACCTATAAGCAATACCTTGTAATTTGTATAGTGTTAATTGAGCTTCTCCCTTCTGCCCTCCCAAGACAAACAGAAAATGTTGCACTGTATTTGCTAAAAGTTTTCATTTAGCACTATTCCTCTTACAAGTTTTTCATAAAAATATTGTTCGAGAGAACTTCTTCAATGAATCCCATGGTTTCTCCAAAGTGGAAGTTTCTGGCAGTGACATTTCACGATCCAGTGAAAGTAGAAATGTTTTCTCAAAGAAGGAAAAGAAAAGTCATTCCACACCACTCCCCCCAACTCCTGCTCAACTCAAAAATAACTAATGTGATTTTGCTCAAAGTTTCCTGAAATAAGAGTCATTTTTGGATGGAGAGCATTTGGAAATTTTCAGCACAAAACTGCATTTTAAAAGTAAAATAAAGATATGAACAATTCAAAAATGGGTTTCTCTGGAAACCACTTTCATCAGCATATAGGTTATTGTTTTGTAAATATCTTATCCTATGATTTTGTGTGAGGGGACTAGGTTGTACCCAATCTTTCTCCTCTGTTAACCTTAGTTCAGTATTCTCAGATACTGAGAATATTTTTGGTGTATTTGTATTTGCATAAGCACAGCAATATGGTTCAAATTTCATTTTTATGCAATTTGTCAGTAAATTAGAAAGGGATAAGATAGTTCTTTAGCCCACAGAGCTTCAATGTCATTGTATTTTATTACTACAGAAACTACTAAAGAAATCAGTGCATCATAAAACTAAGGGTACTCTGAAGGTAGAAAATAAAATTCCAGAGCTAAGGGAATAAAACTTTAAAACCACTCCCTTATACATTTCTACAATGAGTTTATGTTAAGGGGAATGGTACCTGCCTGTTGCCTTCTGTCTTCTGATTCCACCACCAATTGATTATCTATGAGTCTTAGATCTACAGAAAGAGGCCAGTATCTGAGGCCTTCCCTCAATCTTTTTCTTTTACATTCCCCTACAGCAGACCCTGACATGCATATACAACATGATAATTTCCAAAAATTGACTGGTTTTGGTACATTGGAGTCCCAGAGCTGATTTTTCATTGATTCTAAAGCAACCTGTAATTTATGTGTACCAAATGAGAACGCCAGGAGGAACGTGCAGACATACAAGCATATTCCACCCAATTCTTCCCTGATTAACATCGTTTGGCAATAATAAAATTTACATTTATATGGAATTTTAATATTTGCACAGAATCATAGAATATTAAGAGTTGGAAGTGACCTCACCATCTGGTGAAACATATATCAACAAGAATCCTCTTTCAATCATCTCCAATGAATAGATATCTAGCATGCCCTAGAAGACCTTGAGTTTAGGAGAACTCATTACCTTCCAAGGCAGCCCATTTCACATTTGTATAGTTAGGAAATATTTCTTATTATTGGGAAATAGTTCCCTCAATCAAGCTGAAATCTGCCTTCTTGAAAATTGTACCCATTACTCCTATTATTTCTATTCTCTGGGAACAAATGAAAATATATCATCACCCTCTTACAAGGCTAACATACCCTTTCTTTCTGCTCTTTTACATGATAACAGCTCCAGTTAAAGAGTAGACAGCAAAAGAGTTAGGCAGTTGGGTGACTCCATAGTGGCATAGAGTGCTGACATGAAGTCAGAAAGACTCATCTTCCTCAGTTTAAATATGACCTCAGATACTTACAGATATTTGATACTGAGCAAGTCACTTAACCCTGTTTGGCTCAGTTCTTCATCAGAAAAATGACCTATAGAAGGAAAGAACAAAACGCTCCAGTATCATTGCCAAGAAAATCCCAATTTGGGTCATGAAGAATCAGACAAGACTGAAAAACAACAGAATAACAGCAACAACTCTAGTTCCTTTAACTATTCCTCTTTTTGTTTTAATATTTAGTATTTTATTTTTCCCTAATTACATGTAAAATCATTTTAACATTTGTTTTTAAAACTTTGAGTTCCACCAACAGCAAGAGATAGGAAGAGAAATTCCATTTAAAGTTATGGTAGACATTATAAAAATATTTGGGAGTCTACCTGCCAAAACAAACCCAGGAAATATATGAACACAATTACAAAACACTTTACACACAAAGAAAGTCAGATAAAGTAATCAGAAAAAACATCAGTTGCTCATGGTTAGGCTGAGTTAATGTAATAAAAATGACAATTCTACCTAAATTAAATTACTTTTTCAGTGCCATACCAATCAAACTATCAAAAACTATTTATAAAGCTAGAAAAATTAAAATTCATATGGAAGAACAAAAGGTCCAAAATATCAAGGGGATTAATGAAGAGAAATGCTAGGGAAGGTGACCTAGTTATGCCAGACTTTAAATTGTAGTATAAAGCATCAATCATCAAAACTACTTGCTACTGACTAAGAGAGTGGTGGATCAGTGGAATAGTTTAGGTACACAAGACACAGTAGTCAATGACTATAATAATTTATTGTTTGATAAACTCAAAGACTCCAGCTTCTAGATAAGAATTCAGTATTTGACAAAAACTGCTAGAAAAAATGGAAAACAGTATGGCAGGACCTGAGCATAGACCAATGTCTTACACTGTATACCAAAATAAAGTCCAAATGGGTAAATGATTTAGATATCAAGGCCGATAATATAAGAAAATTTGGAGACCAAAGAATACTTTACCTGTCAGATTCATGGAAAATGGAGCAATTTATGACCAAACAAGATAGAGAACATTATGAAACATAAAATGGATAATATTGGTTATATTAAACTGATTTTTTTTTGCACAAAGCCAATGCAACCAGGATTAGTAGGGAAGCAGAAAATTGAGAAAGAATTTTTTACAACTGGTATCTCTGATAAAGGCCTCATTTCTAAAATATATAGAGAACTGAATCAAATTTATAAGAATATAAGTCATTCCCCAATTGATAAATGGTCAAAAGATGAGAGCAGGCAGTTTTCAGAGGAAGAAATTAAAGTTATCTATAGCCATATAAAAAAAATGTTCTAAATCACTATTGATTAGAGAAATGCAAATCAAAACAACTCTGAGGTACCATATCACACCAATAAGAATGACTAACATGACAAAACAGGAATACTATAAATGCTGGAGAAGATGTAGGAAAATTGGAACATTAATTCATTATTGGTGGAGTTGTGAACTGATCCAACCATTCTGGAGTGCAATTTAGAACTATGCCTAAAAGGCATTAAAAATGTGCATACCCTTTTACCCAGCAATACCACTTCTAGGGCTGTATCCCAAAGAGATCATAAAAAGGGGAAAAGGATTTACATGTACAAATATATTTTTAGCTCCAATACTTGTAATTTCCCTTTTCTATTCTATTAGCCAGTCTAATAGGTATGAGGTAGTACTTCAGAATTGTTTTAATTTGCATTTCTCCAATCAATAGTTAATTAGAGCATTTTTTATATTGCTAGAGATAGCTTTGATTGCTTCATCTGGAAATTGTTCATATCTTTTGATCATTTATCAATTGGGGAATGGCTCATATTTTTATAAATTTGACTTAGTTCTCTGTACATTTGAGAATGAGACTTTTATCAGAGAAACTTGCTTCAAATTTTCAGTTACTATTGTCAATTATATTTCCCTCCATCTTCTTCCCTGTCCATTTATTCTATTCTCTCTCCCTTTTCATCCTGTCCCTCCTCAAGTGTTTTCTTTACAACTATCCCTCTCCAAATCTGTCCTCCCTTCTATCACTCCCCCCTTTCTCTTATCCCCTTCCCCTCATGCTTTTTTTGTAGGGTAAGATAGATTTCTACACCCAATTAAGTGTATATTCCATTCACTCTGAGACAATTCTGATAGAGTAAGGTCGACTCAGTCCTCATTTCCCTTTCCATTGTAAAAGTTTTTTCTTGCCTCTTTCATGTGAGATAATTTACCCCATACTACCTCTCGCTTTCCCTTTCTCCTAGTTCATTCTTCTCTTGTACCTTAACTTGATTTTCTAAAATATCACCCTTTCATATTCTACTCATACCTGTGGCCTCTGTCTATAAATATCCCTTCTAACTGCCCTAATATTGATGAAGTTCTTATGAGTTACAAATATTATCTTACCATGTACGGATCTAAACAATGTAATTTTACTAAGTCTCTTATTATTTCCCTTTCCTGTTTATCTTCAAAGGCTCACCTTAAGTTTTGAGTATTTGTCTTCAATAGTGGAAAGCCAAATATTCTATTTATCTATGGTTTTAATTAAAAATATTTTTAAATCCTCTATTTTTATTGAATAACCATTTTTTCCTCTGAAAGACTATACTCAGTTTTGCTGCACAAGTGATTCTTGGTTGTAATCCTAGCTCCTTTGCCCCTCAGAATGTCACATTCCAAGTCCTCTGATCCTTTAATGTAGAAGTTGATAAATCTTGTGTTACTCTGACCATGGCTCCATGACACTTGAATTGTTTTTACTGGTTGCTTGCAGTATTTTCTCCTTGATCTGGGAAGTTGACTATAATGTTTCTGGGAGTTTTCTTTTTGGGATCTCTTTTAGGAAGTGATTGATGAATTCTTTCAATTTCTATTTTACCCTCTGGTACTAAAATATTGGGATAGTTTTCCTTGATAATTTCTCAAAAGATGATGTCTAGGTTCTTTTTTTGATCAGTCTTGCAGGTAGTCCAATAATTCCTAAATTATCTCTCCTGGATCTATTTTCCATGTCAGTTATTTTCAAATGCACACATTTTCATCTATTTCATTCTTTTGTTTTTGTTTTATTGTTTCTTGATTTCTTATAAAGCCATTAGCTTCCATTTGTTCAATTATAATATTTAAGAATTATTTTCTTCAATGAACTTTTGTACCATTTGACCAATTCTGCTTTTTGAGGAGTTTTTCTTTTTTTCCCACAGTGAATTTTTTGTTCTTTTTCCATTTATCCAATTCTTCTTTTGTTCTACTCTGTTTTTAAGGTGTTATTTTCTTCAGAATTTTTGTGTCTTTTACCAAGCTATTGACTTTTTTTTTCATGATTTTCTTGCATCACTCTTGTTTCTTTTCCCAATTTTTTCTCTACTTCTCTTACTTGATTTTCACAATCCTTTTTGAACTCTTCCATGGCCTAAGACCAATTCATAGTTTTCTTGAGGGCTTTAGTTGTAGGAGCTTTCACTTTGATATCTTCTGAGCATGTATTTTGATTCTCCCTGTCACCATAGTAACTTTCTATGGTCAGATATTTTATGTGTTGTTTGTTCATTTTCCAGACTATTTCTTTTTTTTTTTTTTTCCTTTTGGAGGGCAATTGAGGTTAAGTAACTTGCCCAAGGTTACACGTCTAGGTTTTTTTTTTTTATGTGTGTGGGTGTTAAGTGTCTGAGGATGGAACAGAACTTGGGTCCTCCTGACTCCGGGGCTGGCGCTTTACTCACTGCACCACCTAGCCGTCCTTCCAGCCTATTTCTTGACTTTTAAATCTTTGTTAAAGTGAGATTCTACTTCCAGGGTAATAGTTGCTGTCCAAAGCTTCAGGAGTTTTTTTAATAGCTGTTTTCAGAGATACTTCTAGGGACCTATAATTTTCAGTTCTTCCAAAGTGATCCAATCTAAGGACAGGTGTATTTATTGTCTGTGTTCTGATCTGTGAGTGACCATAAGTATGCTTTTCTACTCTGGAACTGGGATGAGGGTTCTCCTTCTACTGCAGTCACAAGCTGTTGTATGTTAGTGCTCCTCTTTGCCCTGCGACTGCCACCTAGGACTGTCACCCAAATCTGAGTATGGGCAAAACAACAGAATTCTGCCTCAGTGTTAAAAAGACCCTTGTAATTTCCTTCTGACTAATTGTTCAACCCTTTTACCATCTGTGGGCTGAGAGCAATGGAATCAGCTGCTGCCACTGCTGATTCAAGGGCTCCCAAGGCCTGTTCCTGGTTTGCTGAGGCCAGGTCTGTGCTGGACAGCCTGTGCTGGATAATGCTCCACTCTTACCCAGGTGTGACAAACCTTTCCTGCTGACCTTCTGAGTTATCTTTTACTGGAAAATTATTTCACCCTGCTTTTTTGTGGGTTCTGCAATTGTTTTATGGCATTGGTGAAAGGTTTTCAGAAGGGTTTTGGGAAGAGCTTGGGCTCCACCATCTTGACTCTGCCTCCAACTACTCCTCTTTTGGAATGATCTTGAGGTCCTTTTCTCTCTACCCTGGCCATCTTGTCCTTTTCCCACTTTTAGATACCTTGAAGAGAGCCTACAGACATGACAATCAGAAAAAAAAATTACTTCCAGTTCTTGGAGGAGTTAAGTTACTCATTTTTGGAACTCTCAAATTAGAGGCCTCAGCTAGCTTGATTGGTGACTGATGTCTGAATGAGCAATATACTTTCCTATCCCCTGCTTCTTACTACATGTCCAGGAATCACATTAACAGTATCATACTACTCATGTTCCAGGAAGAGTCACATCAGATGACTGCTCCATGAATCAATTCACAATCCTTGTGACTTCCAAGGCATTATTGAATTATGATTACTTTTCTCTATGTGTGGCCTCCCTTATTAGAATACAAGCTCATTTGAAGTGAAGGATTTCCCCACTTTTGCATTTGTACCCTCAGGGAATGTAATACCAGGCATATATAATAATTGCTTAATAAATATTTTTTTCACTTATTCACTGACTTACTTATTCACTGACTCATTTATTCATTCAATCAACAAGTATCCATCCTGAATCCATCTAACTTATCAATGTTCATTCTGAATTTTGGCTGTCAAAACCTAGAATAATAGTCTCAATGTGGTGACAGGAAAAATTACAGAAGAGTTATCACTCTGTCTTTTGGACATTATGACAAATGCATTGCAAAACTGCACTAGCTTTTTGACACAATATAAAAATAATGTTTTATATTTTTATATAGCACTTTGAAATTTGTATAACAATTACATCTGTTACCTCATTTCATCCAAGCAGTTACCCACTTAAGTAGGATGAGAGAGCTTAAAGTAATTGTCCAATGTCAAACAATTATCAAATATCTGAGGTAGGATTTGAACTCAGGAACTCATGACAAGTCTATAACTCTATCCCATGATGCTACCTTAGCTACCTATATTAATAAAGATATGTTCATTAATTTACATGGGAGTTTAGTTACATAGCATAGCTAGTCTAGTTTAATAAAACTGTCAGTTCCTTAAGGCTAATTCTGAAACAGATTCTTCCCTTATCTACTAACAAAAATTTCTGAGCATTTTTCCTTAAGGGTGGAAACATACAGCGACCAAAAGTACAAATTCAAATTCTGTACCCTTACTCATCCTTGTGACGACCTTCACTAGTATCATGGAAAACACTAGAAAAGAAGGAGATGCAGTGGTCAGCAAGTCTGATAGGCTTTGCTCATTGGCTGGAATACTTTCTTTGCTCACCAGCACCCCTTAGTACAGGTCCATTTTAGAACTTCCAAATATTAGAGGAAAAAGATATTGGGGATCACCTCATTACCTCATTTTACAGATGAGGAAACTGAGGTTCAATTTAAACCTTTCTCAAGATTATTCAGTTAGTTAGTGTTAAAGACAGAAATCTAACAAAACATGGACTGATTCAAACCAGGAGATTTGGCTCTTATCTCTGTAATCTTGATCAAATCACTGTTTTTCTGGACTTCCTTATTTTACTGATCTATAATTTGAGTGATTAGACTATAGAGCTCCCCTCATATTTTAAATCCTGAGATTGTTACTCTGAACTTACTATAATTCTAGCAGTCCTTCCAACTGGAGTGTCTCTCATAGTATGACCAAGTCATTCCTTTACCTGTCTCTCCCTGAGGAGAGCTGAAGCAGAAACTCATTCCCATTAGAGTAGTTACTGACTTAATGTCATATATCCCATGTCATTATCCCTCTGACCCATCTTTCAACTCTTTTCTCTTACCATGTGCTTCCTGATGTACTACATGAGACAGAAAGTTATAGTTGATCTGGGAGAAATCATTGAATCACCTTCTGGACTATCTAGTCTCTCAATTCTTTCTCAAATCCAGATGGCCACTTCTTAGTTCTGCATCAATTCTAAGTATGAGTGATACAGGTATGGACCATCATGCAATTGTTATTTTCACTTTCTTTTCTTTTTCTTTTTTTCTGCCTTTTTGGAGGGCAATTGGGATTAAGTAACTAGCCTAAGGTTACACAGCTAGGTTTTTTTGTTTTTTTTGTTTTGTTTTGTTTTGTTTTGTTTTGTTTTGTTTTGGTGTGTGTGTGTGTGTGTGTGTGTGTGTGTGTGTGTGTGTGTGGGTGGGTGTATGTGTTAAGTGTCTGAGGCTGGAACCAAACTCGGGTCCTCCTTACTCTTGGGCCAGTGCTTTACTCACTGTGCCACCTAGCCACCCCTATTTTCACTTTATTTTCCATGTCCAAATTCTCAGTTCTAGACTAGCCAGTTCAGATATTTTAACTTGTTCACCCTCAGTAAAGTCTAGAGAAGGGGCAGCTAGGTGGCACAGTGAATAAAGCACCGGCCCTGGAGTCAGGAGGACCTGAGTTCAAATTTGGCCTCAGACACTTACCACGCTTAATAGCTATGCGACCTTGGCCAAGTCACTTAACCCCAATTGCCCTACCTTCCCCCTCCAAAAAACAAAAACAAACAAAAAAATAAAGTCTAGAGAAGAACATATAACCATTTTACTTAGGACCTGACCTCATATAATCTCTTCAGCAACAAAAGAGAAATAAACTACATCCTCAAATCTCCAAAATTTAGCACAGAGGCTTCTGACAGGAAGACAATAAAAGATTGTTATTCAAATTAAATTCATTTCCAAATAATGTAGAGGTGGAAGATATAATAGCCAGTTCAACTCTTTCATTTTACAAACGAGGGTACTGTGGACCAGACACACACACACACAATGACCTTTCCTCGTGTTATACATGGAGTGAGCAATGGCATAGGAAGCAGAAGCCATGGCCCATGACTCCAAATCCAATGCTCTCTCTACTGTATTATTTCATAATATTTAATTAAGTTAATTGAATTAATCACTTAATTTAATTGAACTCCATTTAATTTAGGGTCTGGTGAAGTACATTGGCAACTTTCAAGGTGATCTAGAGGTCACATTTTTCCCTTAATTGAGAAATATTTTCTGAGCCTATATCACTAGGTTGGCAGTGGGGGGAATTTAAAACTGTTTCTCATCCATGACTGAACTTTTAACTGAGTTTGGATCATGGCCATGATCAAGAAAATCCATGATCATTTAAATGTCAGTGTCTTGAAGTTTTATCTTTACATATTACAGGCTTACAGAAAGCCATCCACAAAAAAGCAAAGAAACCCCCAAACTTTTGTAGAACCAGAAAGGGGAAATAGGGAGCATATGGTTCATGACCAGAGCTCTTATGTGACTGGCATAATTGGTAGCATGTTTTACATGACTGGAATGCAGTTTAGTAGAGAACAGACCACTCAGGGAATACATAAAAGGAAACTCTTGTCCCTTGTATGCTGCAATACCCTAATGAATTTATGATCTCATCAAAGTGGGTACTCCCTTCAGTGAAGCAGATTGCAACTCATCTGTGACTGCCAGTCCTGTTTGACACTTGGCAATGTGATCCCTTACATCCAAATCCCCAAACATGCCAGAGGCCTTCCTCCTTGATAGTCATTATTGATATTTCTTGGACTTCCTAAGCCCTTGTATGCCTTCTTTTTGTGTAGTAAAGGGCTATGCACATGTGCACATAGTAGACACTCAGTAAATACTTGATCATGGAGTGAGAGAAAAGTGGGAACAGAATTGTCATATGCCTAAAGACATTTAACTACTGTTATTGTAGTTGGGGGATTTTTTGAGAAAGTTGGAAGGGTGGGACTCATATAATAAAGGATAAGACAGAGAGACTGACCTTCCCAAATATTGTTCAAGTGGAGAAAACTAGTTAAAAGATTTATAACCCTGAGGAAATACATAACCCTACAGAGAGGAAGAGAGTGAAGAAAATAAAGACCACGAATTTAATGAAGGTCTTCATAAATAAATGTAAAGGAACAGATGGGAAGGAAGAATTTGAAGTGACAAAGAAATCATATGGAAACAATACACAGGATGCTAAAAATAACAGAAGTATCTCCATGGAAGAAAGATAGGAAATGTATGAGGGCAGCCAAACAGCTGACTAAAAAGAGAACTGATTAATGAGCTGAAAGGCAAAGGAAATGCCCCCAGATGAGTGGAGCTGCACCAGATATACACTGGATGTACAGAAATATCTGTCTTCTAACCTGGCATCTCACACATTTGTGGTCTTTTGATTATTGTGGGGAACTCTAGGTATATACACTCCCTCCACCTATATAGGCTAGAAGCTCATCTGTAATGTGAAGTCTTAGAGAGTTGATGGGAAAACTAAAGAAACTGATGTGTCCAGGGTAGTAAGGCTACACATCTCAGAGGCAAGATTTGAACCTTGATTCTCCTTGCTCTAAAGCTAGTACTCTTTCCATTACTCCAAGCTTCCTGCATACAGGATAGCATGTGTATGTATGTGTATATGTGTGTATCATGTACATGAGCTGTGTATACATGAATATACATGCATATTTTTGTGTATACATATATATGTTTATGTCCATGTATATATTAATATGTTTTATTGGAATATATTTATATATGTGTATCTATGGAAACACTTGGTTTTACAAATTTATTCCTCCTCAAAGGAGAGTTTAGAGATCAATTTCCAGGCACTATAATATATTGTCAGTGGGTTGAAAGTTTTGAGTGAATGGCTGATTCAGAAAATTTAAAAAAATTCTCACCAAATAATTTCTCCTGGACCTGTTCTGCTAATCATCACTTTATATTTTCTGCAACTTTTTTCAGTTCTTTAAAATAATCTTATAAAACATTTCTTACCTAGCCTTAAATCACTGAATGGGTTTTGCCTTAGACAAACTAAGATGTGAGAAAGACCTTAGCTTAAAAATGATGAGGTCAGTCTCGCACTGCATCTGGGGGCATCACCAGTTGTCCTGACCTATAGGACTCTGAAGACTCTGGAGGAGAGAATTAAATCCAATTCACTTGCAAGTCAAGACTAATGTCCTAATGTCACCCTCCTAATGTCACTTGTTCTCTTCCAGAATAAAGGACAAGCTAGAACAATAGTGCCTTTATTCTTATACTTAGGATTTATGCCTAAGATCAAAAGATCTCTTAATATGTTTTTATACCAATCAATTTATAATATTAAATATATCAGCCTTTTTTCTTTCAAGTAGTAACATTAAATTGTACCTAAACTAATCTTTAAACATGTAGCATATATAAGTAACATGACACAATGGATAGAGTGTTGGACAGATCTTCTTGAGTTCAAATCTGCCCTCAGATACTTCCTAGCTGTGTGACCTTGGGCAAGTCACTTAATCCTGTTTGTCTCAGTTCTTCATTTGTAAAATGAGTTGGAGAAGGCAATGTCAAATTTCTCTAGTATCTTTGCCAAGAAAACCACAAATGAGGTCATGAAGAGTAAGACATGACTGAACAACAAAAGCAAATATCAAATAAAACAGAAAAACAGGTAAATTAATATGATTACTCATCATCAATAGTACTGTCAAATATTTTATATCTATTTTTATAAGAAAAAAGCCATAGGAGGAAAAACAAAAAATAAAATCCCAGATGTAACCATGTTTAGCAGGGTTTAAGGTCAACAACCTTTTTGTGTAAGAGGATTTTAAAGATAACTCTCTCATATGTGGATTGTTTGGGAATGGGTAGACCCTAGTCATCAACCACACTGAACCTCCAACCTCTGACTTGTTGCTTGACTCATTACCTTATTCATTCTGATCCAGGGTTCTAAAACAAACAGGATATGTTCTGATATTTCCTCATGAGGTAATAAAATTTTAATATCTTTCTCAAAAACTGATCAGTTTGAGCACCTATCCCAGTTATTAAAAAGTATTTATTAAATAAGCTAGAAAAGTTTCTTTTCCCATAGTATTTTCTCATCTTATTCTCTCTATGGGCAAATCCAGATATATTTATAAATATATCAAACTTCTTCATCTACTAGGTTTAAGTAAACACCAAGATTACTATAAAATCTGTTAATAATGTAACAAAAAAACAAAGAAATAACTACCTATTTTCAATATATTTGCTGTGAAAGACTCTTCTAATCTTCACTGCTAAAACTTCTCAAATATAGAAGCACAATCCCATAATTCATATCATTAAGTAAAGCAATAAAGGTCTTTCAAGAATCACCTTCATAATTTTTCAAGCAAGGTAAGCATTACCACTCAGAAAAGAAATTCTATTAGTCATTTACCTCTGTGCTTCATCCAGCCTTTTTCCAGTCATCACAGTTAATTCTCCAAAATAGCACTAAAACAGCCAGTTTCCTCACAGATTTCTCAACAAATCAGTTAAATCATTACTCTCTAAGATCCACCCCCTTAAAAATACAGTAAAAGTATACACAGATTTTGTGAGATGGGATACTAAAGCTGGGGTTACATGCACGTATGTACATTTCTATATGTATATATGTTGTTGTAATATTATATGTACACATATAATTGAAAGGCATAGAACAAATTTGTAAGGATAAAATGAAAAAAAATATAGAGAAAATATATGTAAGAGAAAAAGAGAACAAAGTAATCATAAGGAAAACTTTTTTTTTAACCATATCACCACAAGGACATAGACAAAACAAACATCCTTTTGTAAATCATAAGAAGAATTATTTAAAAAATGAAGACATTTGTACACGCACTGGGGTACAGAAATCTATCTTGCCTACTAGAAAATTAGGGGGCATGTGGGAGGATATAAGAGAGAACAGATTAGGGGAAGGGGTACTCAGGCTCCCTATCTTGGGGTGGGAGAGGTGAAAGATGAGGAGAAAATTTGTAACTCAAAATCTTGTGGAAATGAATGTTAAAAACTAAAAAGAAAGAAAAATATGAAGACATTAAGAGTATTAAGTAAACTCATTCTTTGCAAAGAGCTGATAATAACTAATAAATGGTATAGAAAGATATGACTTTCCCTTGAAATGGAAATATAATTCTATTCCATGACATATTAGACTGATATATGTAAGGCATAATATATGTCAGAAATAAGCCCAAGATTACAACCACCAAATCTCATTGATTTAAGCTGATGAAAACTCACAGAGGGTTACTGAGTCTAACAATGCATGCAAAGGAGTGAATCACATTCAGATGAGAGTTGTTTTCAATGACTGGTAGTTTGGCATAGTGAATAGAATACTGAATGTAGAGTGAGGAAGTACTGGACTCTGAAGCTGCCTTAGAGAATTACTTACTGTATGACTATGAAAAAGCTATTTAAATGTCCTAAATCTCAATTTCCCCATCTGTAAAACAGACAATAATAATGTCTATCACATAGGGCAATTTTGAAGAAATAACAATAATATATGCAAAGTTCTTTATAAATCATTAAGTGGAATATATTTGTGAGCAATTAATAATAGTACTACTTTTTTAAGTCTTCAAAAATACATAATGGATTCTCTTCAATCGCCTCTTGATTTTGTTCAAAGTGACTTCTTATTTTAACAAACAAAAACACTGCTCATTTAATCTGAAAGAGAAGCCACCATATCCCAATGCATGCAGAAAAGCTTGAGAGAGAGAAAAATATATTGCCACAATGATGAGGAAAGTAAAAATTGCTGAAGGGGATGACATTTCCCTGTCTTCAAGAAGTGGGGAATTATTATGGATGAATGCCTTCAGGATATACACTGCCACAAATGTCTTATCATTTTACTGTGTGTGGTAAAAAAAATGAGAGGTGGGTAAGGGGAAAGGTACTTAAAAATAAGATTATCCACTGACATTCTCACCTCATTTAAAATAAATCCCACCACTTCACCCTTAGAGCTCCTATTCTGTGCCATGTGGTGTGAGTTTGAAACTACAAGTGGGACAAAGTTTAACGGAATGCTTGCCAAATTCCACAAGAAGCATAATCCCATGTGTTAAACGGGTTTAAGAAATTAATTCTGAACTTCTGTAAGACAGGATGGAAATCAGAAAGGAATACCTTTCACGAAGTAATTAATTACATTTAACAACTTAATTCAACCAAACATATTCTTATTTTTTTCAGCTTTGGCACAGATCTGATCCTTTATTAATCTCCATTTAGAAGAGAATAGGACCTTAGGTTTAGAGCTAGACCATAAACTGGACCATAATGCTAGAGCTCGAAGAGATTGGAATCTTCTCCTAAAACAACTCTCTCATTTTACAAATGAAGTAATTGAAGTCCAGAGGGATAATTGACTTGATCAATTTCACTTTAGGTCCTAAATAATAGACCAAGCAAGATTTGAACCCAGGTCCTCACATTCCAAATCCAGTACAAGGTAATGAGGAAACTGAAGGAGGAAATGACTTGTCCAAAGCTTCACAAGTGGTGCTAGAGTTGGGACTGAAACCCAAGTTTCCTGATTTGTTTTATTGTTAGATATTTCTGCAATTTCAATGTGAGTAGAGCTACAGGATTAATTTTAAAAATAACTAATATACCAACCAAAGTCCATTCAACTCTAAAATTCTTCTCAATTCTTCTAAAATTCTTAATCTCAAGGAAGCAGTAACATTACTTATACTCAATCATTTATTAATTCCATTAAAGTTTATTTAATGTCTACTATGTGTGAGACATTGTGCTAGGGCCTGGGGATACTGAAACAAAAATGAAGAATTGCCCCTGTTCTCTAGGAGTCTACATTCTATAAATCCAAGCATATAATGGGTTTGGATGCAGTCCTTGGGTAATAGAATCCTATAGTTAAGAGCTAGAAAGGACATTAGGGCACATTTAATCGAACCCATCATTTAACAGATGCAGAAACTAAGATGCAGAGAAGTTAAAAAAGTCACACAAGTAGCTTGGCAAAGGCTAGTATTCAAACCAGGGTTGGGAGTTGAACCAAAGCACTCTGACTTAAAAACTATTGTCTATTCCATTGCAGTATGCTGAAATTTCTGTGCAGATTTTTTTCTCCCAATCAAAGAGTAGTTTGTGTGGACTCTAATTGGAAGGACTAAAGGGTAGGGTGAAATGATCTGGTAGATCAGAATGCTGGAGTCGGGAATGAAAAATGAAATGGGGGAACAAAGGGTCACTGAGTAGAAAGCCTCAAGCAACTACTTTCTGGATTCAGGGACCCTCCTCTTTTCTTTCTCCTGCTTATTAGTAATGCCATGAAACTTGAAGGAAGGTCCAAGTCAAGCAGCTAGGGGGAGGAGGGGAAGATTTTCTCCTATTATTCCATTGAAGAGGGATCCAGGGACCTTATATTCTGTGAGCTAAGTTCATCATACTCCAAATAGCAATTAGCAGTTGCCTATTTCCCTAGAAAGTTCTTTGATTAAATGGAATTGACTGAAGTTGTTCCTTGATCAAGAGTAGGGGATGAGAGGTTTCAGTCAAGATAATGAAATTCCTGATTTCTTCTTAGTAGCACATGAGGGTCAGGAAACTGAGTCTTCTCCCTGGGGTGAGGTTTGAGATTTGCTGCTGTTTCTGCTATTGAGGATAAAGAAAAATCCATGTATTTAGCATTTGAGAGATTACTGGTAACCTTAGAGAGAACAGTTTCAGTTGAGTGGTGCAGATAGAAGCCAGATTGCAAGGACTTGAGAAATGAATGAGACATGAGGAAAAATGAGTAGATGACATTTTTTTTTCCAGAAAGAAAGATATAAAGGATCTTGAGTGAATGGTAATATCAAGATTTTTTAAGGAAGTAGGAGACTTGGAATATTTGTTAGCAATGGGCAAGAAGTCAGTAAATAGGGAGAAATGGGAGGAGGGGAAGGTGGAGGGAGGATGGTGATGATAAGGGTTATTCTACTGGAGGAAATCAATGGTCTAGAGCTAGAATAGACCTTAGAAATCCAACTCCTTCATTTTATAAGCAAGGAAACTAGGAATCTAGGAGATTTAGTGCCTTGCCCATAGTCACATAGGTATTAAGTGCCAGAAACAGAATTTGAACTCAGGTCCAGGACCTCCAAGAGTGTGAGAGGAAGACATCTAAGAAGCAGGGAAGTTTGTCAATAATAGAAAGGAGTTATGAGGGGCACAATGGAAAGGGAGGAGTCTATAGAATAGGGACTGGGGAAGGGAAGGGCTAAGGTGGATGCAGATGATAAAGTGGGAAGTGGCATCTGGGAAAGAGGATCTTTCTTTAAGAAACAGTGACTGATTCATAGAGCTTTAGAAAGAAGGAGAACAGGGCTTCTAATCTCAAAGGTCTTATTATGAGGGAAGGTGCCATCAATTGGTTCTTCCTCAAAGCACTAGAATACTCTAGAATATAATATTAAAGGAATGGTGGGATAAACCACCAAAATGAAAAAAAAGCACTGATTTAGAAGTCAGAAAACTTAGTTCAAATTTTGCCTCTGACATTACCTACATGATGTGGGGCAAGTTGTTTAACTTTCATAAGACTGAGTTTTCTCATCTGTAAAAGAAATAGGTTGGAATAGAAGGCTTCTGGGTCCATTCCAGCTATAAATCCTACGATTTCTACAAGATGAGAAAGGAGGTAGATTCTAATCTAGGTGGACAAATAACCTCCAGTTCCCCCAAAACTAAAAAGCAAAACAAAAAACTTCTTTGACTTTATTAGCAGAAGCATGGTGTCTGGAGTCATGAATGTTGTAGTTTCAATCATATTCAGAAAAGAAATGTGTTCAGTTTAGGGTCCAACATTTTAAGAAGGACTTGGACTAGTGTAGGAAGAAGTAGGTTGATCAGAATTGTGAGCACATTTGAAACCATATGCCATATCACTCTCACTTAAGGAAATGAGGGTGGTTAGCTTGGAGAAAAGAAAACTTAATGGGAACATGATAGCTGTCTTCGGGCATCACAGAAGGGAAATAAGACTTGTTTAGATATAGAAAATACAGAAAGTAGAATGGGGATCAATTGGTAAAAGTAACAGAGAGGTGGGTTTTAGCTTGATAGAAGAAAAATGCTTCATAACCATTGTAATTGTATAAAAATAGAATGGGTGTTTCCTGTTCCTAGAGGTCTCACGAGGAGCTTAGATGTCTAATTGTCTGGGATTTTGTGTAAGAGGTTTCTGCTCAGATATGAACTGGAAGATGACCTCTGGGGAGCCTTCCATAACTCTGAGAGTAGGTGGTGAAGGAATGGAAGCAAATCTTGATGTAGCTGAGAAGGATAGCTAATAAAAAGGACAGTAGTTGTCTTAGGGGAGGCAATATATTCAAACCCAAGAATCAGCTTGGGGGTGAAAATTGGGAAGCAGCTTCAGTGCTAGACCAAAGCTGCTTGGATCACCCTCCCCAGAGAAGCAAGAAATGCCTATGCCCAGAACATTAGGATATTGTTTTTTCACTCATTGCTTAAAGTTCTGCTCGAGTGCATTCTTAAAGCATTTCTCCCAATATCCTCACTTGCATGTACTTCGTTTCAACTTGAAATGCAACAGCTGCTCAAGTCATCTGTTCTAGCCTAGTGTTTTCCCAACTTCACTTCTTACCTCAGGCTGGTAAAATATCAAAATTCTCTACCTTGGAACCATTCCCTTCTATAGCCTCAGCACCTGTCAGATTATATAATCTGAAAGGGACCTCACTAGTCATCAGGTACAAAGCCCTAATATTACAGAAGAGAAAACTGGAGACCAGACAGGGGGTGATAAATTGCCTCAAGTCACACAGGTAGTAATTATTAGAGTTAGGATTAAAACTCAGGTCCTCTGGCTCCAAATTCATGTTTCTTTGCACTGAATGGAAAGGAATGTTCAGCTTAGAGATGGAAAGCTAGAGTCAAACAGGAAGAGAAAGTCCATTAACATTTTTAAAAAGTGTAACCCATATAAGTTCTAAAAAATCTTTATCTAAGCTCCCACTCCCACTGAATGAGGTAATTCCTCAGAGTTTGGCTATCTACAGCTTAACCCCAGGGTCTTAGGGGTAACTCTAGGATGTCAGAAGTTTTTCTCTAAAGACAAAATCTCAAACCCTACACTCCGTGAGGTGTTTGTTTTCCTTTTAAGAATATCAGAGAAGAATTATTTTAGTCATCTGATTTAATCAGTTTTTAGAAATGGGTATTTACTAAAATGATACAATAAGAATAATACAAAACACCCCCCTCCTCCATGTCTGTCACACAGTCTTCCATAAATACATAGAGTTCAAGGGAAAGTGGGCTCTCAGAGAGCACATGTGACCAAGGGGCACCATAACTACTGGCTGCTGGAAGTTCTTTACTCCAATTGTAGGGAGTGGGGACACCACACTCAAGCAGTTTCCCTTAAGTATGTTTGATCTGTGTCCTGTTGGTGCTAGGCTTCTGATGCAGACTTTGATCCCAGGTGATCTAGGAATGCCATTTAGGATAACAGTGGGAATTACTCCCTTCAAAGTTGGATATCTCTCCTCTGACAAAAGGGATGACAGGGCAAAAGGAGAGTTGACCAAGACCAAAGCTGAGGTTTCTCCTTTTCTCTCAAGCAGTTCCATCTCAAGAAAATTCAACTAGGATTCTATGTTGACTCCAATTTCTCTGATTCCCTTTTTCCAGCAAACTCGATATTTTTAATATAGGATACAGAAGGAATAATAACTAGCATTTAAATGGTGCTTTAAAGTTTGCAAAGCAAATATTTTACAAGAATTATTTCATTTTTATCCTCACAACAACCCAGGGAGTTAGGTACTATCATTATCTCCATTTTAGAAATATGGAAACAGAGGCATCCAGGTTAAATGACTTGCCCAGGGTCACACAGATAATAAATGTTCAATGCTGGATTTGAATTCAAGTCTTCCACAATACAAGTCCAGCATTCTATTCAGAGTGGCACCTAAATTACATCTATAAATGGGGTCTAATGAAATCTCCCAGACAACTGGAACAGACTTATTGTCAGGCATTATTTCATTTTGTCGAATAGCTTTTAAAGACTTAAAGCACCTAGGCTTAAGCCACGTTCAGGGTATTCTCATAAATGTTTAACAACTGTATGGGGTGAGGGGGAAATTGTACTCAGGGCATAATTTTAAGTTTAATCTGTACTATTAATATTTTCTCCATTATTTTAAGCTTAGTCTGTAAAAAATTAATAAATCAAGCCCCGATTTGCATCATTAGTTGATTTCTGAGGTGTAAATACTCACATTGGAAATTTAACATCAGTTCTTGCTGCCATATAAGCAGGCTCTGGCACACCCTTGTGTGACTTATTGAAATATGATCTCAGTTAACATGTCAAGGATAAAATGGAGTGGAGTGGTTTTGACTCCTTACATAAGTTTAAAAAAAACCCGAACCTTTGCCTGGAAAAAAATTGCAAATTGACAAAATTTAGTTGCTGACCCACAGATGGGCAACATTCAAATTTACTTTGAAAATAACACCAATTCAGGCATGCTGTGTTGTAAAAAGCAGTGATGCAGAATTTTGTTGCTGGTTGTCTTCACTTTAACATTCAGGGAGGTGGCATTGTTGATACTTTAATCAATGAACAAGCATTTATTAAGCACATGCTATTTGCCAGATACCAAGCTGGATGATGCAAATTCAAAGAAAGAAACAATGGCTCCTGAGTAGATTTAGGTTTGAAAACAATTTGATTTCATAGAATCACAGCATTGCAGCTTCTGAGCTAAAGGGAACTTAGAGATCATTTGACCCAACTCCCTCATTTCACACATGAGGAAACAGCCCCATAGTGATGAAGCAGTTTGCTGAAAGTCACACAGGTAATAAGTGGAAGAGATGGGGCTTCTAGCTTATTTGTTCTGGTTCCAAAGTTAGTGTTCTTTCCGCTACACAAAAGTTGCCCCCTCTTTATGCTGCAGAATAAAAGATATCTTTAATATAATTCTAAACCAGGTCTGAATTTCAGTTTTTGGTTGCTGCTTTCTTCAGATACTGACATCCCTATCACTTCTGTGAAATAACAATTCCATAAGCCTATAAAATGAGGCCCTCCAAGACAAACATTCCTCTAACTCTCACCAACCCAGAGTATTACTTGTTATTAAAAAGGAAAAAGAAATCTTAGTATGGTTGAGAGGGAAAATTGCTAAATTTAGCCTCGAGTTTTGGAGTCCTCTCTCCCACCAATATTTTGGCAGAATTCAAAATTCCCAAACAATCCTGAACTTGAAAAGAATGTTTGCTGGTCAGCATGTAATAGACAGCCATATGCCTTGCAATATGAACATCGCTGAGGTTCAAATCAGGGAGATTATTTCCTTTATCCAATCTTTAAATGCTTCTGATATCTGATCATCAGTCATTATTTTACATCTCTAAGCCTAGATGTTTTATCCACGGCCATGAAATACCTATAGTTTTAGAGTCATACTTGTTGACTAAATTGAGTTTTGTTATCATTTGGGGGGAGGTGAGGAGTGTTACCTTTCATAATGAAAAGAAAATTACTTGATATTGATGAGATGTTTTTGCCAGCAGGACTGAAGACAGTCCCTTGGTGTCCTCCTCCAGGATATTATCTCCTGATGAGGACACTAATCATAGGATAATTCATAAAATCTTTAAGATGCTCCCTGAGTTGAGTTCAGAGAGACAAGTTCATTGGGTTTGCTCTTAATGTTTGAAGAAGAAATTAAATAACCAAAACTGAAACATTTTAAAGAAGCACATAGGTTGATCCTTTTCTTCCTCGGAGGTCATCCTTATTGACTGTGGTTGAAATATATTTATGACCAAGATGTGAAGATAGCCCAGGCCTCTCCCTGTAAACTACCTATGATGTAAATGTCCATAGGATTTAGATTGGAAGAGACCTTAGAAATCATCTAGATCAAACTTTTTATTTTATATATGAAGAAATTAATTCAGAGAAGTGAAGTGACTTGTTTTAGGTCACACTGATAATAAGAATTATAAAACTGTGAATTGATTATGTAAAGTGAAACAAGAAGAATCAGGAAAAATATATGCGCAGTAATGAAAATGGAAAGAACACTAATGACAAAACAATTAAAATTGAATGCCATGAATATACAATGGCCAAACTTATACCTAAATAAGAGATATGAGAATGAACTTTGTTTCTTTTTTATGTAGTGGTGTGGGGCTATATGTACATATACTGTCAGACTTGGTGGGTATTTTGGTTAACTTTGTAGAATGATTTAAAAAAAAATTATTCTATGGCTTTTCTTTGAATGGGGAGGAAAAAGGGATATGATGGGAAATGCAGGTGATATAAAAAGCAATATTTTTTTTTTAAATCACAGAATCTTAGAAATGAGAGTTTAAAGGTAATCCAATTCAATTGATACCTCAACAAGAATTTACTCTAATAATGACTCACATTTCTATAGTTCTTTGAGGCTTGCAAAATACTTTTCTTATAACAACTCATTCCACTTTTGGTTAGTGCTAATTGTTAGGAAAATATTGCTTACGTCAAACTCAAATGTACCTCTTTGGCATTTCTACTTATTACTCATAGCTCTGTCCTCTGGGATTTAACTGAACAAATCTAAGTCATCTTCAATGTAAAAGTTCAAATATTTAAAGAAAACTTTTGTGTTCTTCCTAAGTCTTCCCTTCTCTGTGCTAATAACTAGTCCCAGTTACTTCAGCTGATCTTTATATAGTGGGTACTCAAGGCTCTTTACCCTTTGTCATCCTAGTTGCCCTCTTTTTTTTTGCTTTTGGGAGGGCAATTGGGGTTAAGTGACTTGCCCAAGGTCACATGGCTAGTTTTTGTGTTGTCTGAGGCCAGATTTGGACTCAGGTCCTCTTGACTCCACGGACAGTGCTTTTACTGAGTCACCTACCCGCCCCTAGTTGCCTTCTTCTTGAAACTCTAGTCAACATCTTCCCTAAAAAATGGAGCCCACAATTGTCTAGGGCAGAGTTCAGTGGGACTAGTTTTGACAGTATCTATCCTTTAATGAAATCTAAGTTACATTCACTTTTTTGGTTGCCATATCACACTATTGACCCATACTGAGCTTGTAGTTCATTGAAATGCCAATAACTTTTTCATTCACAGAACTGTGCAGTTGTCTAGATCTTCATTTTGTACAGATGAGATTAAAAAAAAACAGGAGTAAGACTTTTCACATTTATCCCTATTAAGGTCATCCTTATAATTTAGGCTAATATTTTAAGCTGTCAAGAAAAATTTTCAATGCTTTCATTCATTGTGTTAATGATTCCTCCAAGTTTTGTGTCATCTGAAAATTTGATAAGTATACATGATTTTGTCCAAATCACCAATAAAAATGTTCACTAGCCCAGGGCCATACACAGATCCCCAAGGAGACGTGGAGAGCTCCATCTAAATGGACTACTCTGTTGTCTGGACATCTGAGCAATCCATCGTACCATCATGCCAGAGTTGGGCAAATGGTTTGCTAATACTTAGGCAAATGGAAGGGATAGGGACTGTACCTAGGATTTCATAGATGCAGGGACCTCTTGGATGAGGAAACTACCCTTACCACTGCAGTGCAATATTAGTTTGCAACTTAAAGTCTGCCTAGCATACTGAGATGTTAAGTGACCTACCCAAGGTTACAGAACCATTATGCATCAGAGGTAAGACTTGAACTCAGGTCTTGACTCTGAGATGAATTTTTTAATCTACTTTGTCACACTGCCTCGAGGCAAATTATATTTATGGCATTCTCATCTATTAATCATTAGAACTCTAATAGATACACACCATTTATTTTCCCTCTATAGAGTATTTTCTTGTGTTCTTTTCCTTCTTCTTTTCTACTTCAAAACTATATTATTGGGGCAGCTAGGTGGTGCAGTGGATAGAACACTGACCCTGGAGTCAGGAGGACTTGTGTTCAGATGTGGCCTCAGATGCTTACTACAGACACTTACTAGCTGTGTGAACCTGAGCAAGTCACTTTTAAACCTGATTGCCTCCAAAACAAACAAGCAAAAAATATTTATTATTTTGCTTAATAGCCTTCAACTTGAGTCCTTCTTTTACTTTGGTCCTCAATTTATCCTTTTATTTTTCCTCCTTAGTTCCTTATTCTCAAATCCTTCTTCCCCAAAAGCCTTCCATTTCCCCTTCATTTCAAGTCTCTCCTGCTCATAGAGCATCAGAGTTGGAAGGGAACTCAGATGCTATCTAGTACAGCCTGAACTTGAATAGGTATCCTTACTCCCATAAAAATCCCTTTATTCATCATAACTCAAAAGTGTTCACTCAAACTTTAAGCTTAAAGAACTCATGACCTTCTAAGTCGCTCCAAGGAGTTTTTGGATAGATCTTCATTTCCTCTTTCAACTTTTCAAGTCCTCCCCAATTTCTTCTCTCCCCACTCAGCCTCAGGCCTTCTTTACAATTTCAAAGCCCTCCACATCAGAGTTGTCAAACTTGTAGCTAGAGAGTGTATCAGAACCAGCTTAAAATGTAATTGGGAAATGTTAAATCAATTGAACAAAAATACAGTACAGTGTAGATAATGCTAATATCTATTTGAGTTTGACATCACTGATCTAAATCATCTTCATCATTCCTTCTCCATTTCCAGCTCCTGTCCTCTCACTTTCTCCTACATAGCCTAGGATTTGAACAAACATTTTCTGACTCCATATCCAGATCTCCTACTATACCACAGCTCTCTATCATGTTTAGTTTTATTTTTATCTTGCTTCCTTATTCCAAGAAAAATATTAGGGAATGTGGCCACAGTTTAATGTTTATAAATGACCAGAATGCTATGTGATTCTTAACCACCTCTGCCTGGCCTTTTCCAGCACTATCCCTTCGGAAGTAGAAGTGGGTACATAGGATTGAAGGTCATATTGCACGCTTATCTATTTGCTGTGATATACAAAACACGGTTGTTGATTAAATATAAACTGTATGTCTGCAGGTAAAATTTCAGAAAGGGACCCTTTATTCTTTCATTTGAAAATCAGTAAACTTGTAATAATGGGGCCCATTTCAACCAACCCATGGCTCCCCATTTCAGTAGTACAGGCTGGCATTTACGATTAAGTTACATAAGAATCATTTAAAAAAAGAGACCACTACCACCACAATAATGAAAAACTAGTGTATCTTAACCAGAGTAAAATAATTGTTCAAAATAGGGAGGAAAAGAATCCAAAAGGCCAACTGAATAATAATTCACTCATTAGTCTGAAAAAAACCTCAAGAAACCTCACACCCTTTTCATATCTTTAAACCACACAAGCTCCCACACCCTTACATAAAGAATGTCTCTTTACTATAACATAGTATTATATGACAGAGGTCAGATGGATTCCTGTCAGGCCATGCCCTAGGAATAGCTTATACTTTGTATGGTGCAAGCATTCATTGTTTGCCTCAACCATAGGAACAATATAATTCCATCCAAATTGTTTCCACACACTGATGTGCATTCCACTAGAGTGATTTTAAACAGGAGGAGGGAAAATAAGGGATAACACAATAACCAATGATAAAATATGTTAACACACCTCATATGCAATAGGTCAGACTACAGGAGTCACATGAAACACACATGGGTTTTCTATGGAGCTACATCAGGGAAATGAGAACTAAGGGCCATTTCAACATAAAGGGGACTCAGTGGAAATGACTGATCCCTCTTTATCCATTATGTAACAGCTGATGCTGTATTTGTTTGTACCATAGATTTACCTGGAGGCACTGTAATAAGGAAAGGAAATCGCATGAACAGAAATGAAGGTGACTGCAGCCTTAATGAGAAAAACATGTGAATTCCCTTTAAAAAAAATAAAGCTCTAATTTATAAAATGTGAGCTTGCTTGGCTGACCAAGTCATTTTCAAGTTTATTCATATAAATGTGCACTTTCTTCCCTCCCCAAAAGTTTTCCATTAAACTGTTCTTTGCCGAGTGGATAAGTAGAAAGCTTTTATGTATGACTCTCAGAGGAGACGACAGGAATCTGTGGAGTCAACAAGTAAAGAAATATTATAGCCTGAATACACTTTAGAAAGAGTGCACATTTAGATAGGTATGTGATTCCATCCTCAAGTATACTTCTGATTAATTCATTAAGTCAATAAACATTAAATAATCACCTACTGTGTGCACTGAACTATGAGAGAGCATGGGAAGAGAGATTTAGTTTAGATCAGAATCCATGAGTGAAAGAAAAAGAATTCATTTAACTTCATTTCAATAGAAAAATAACTTTTCTTCCCTTCCTCTGCCAATCATGGGACTTTTAGGGGTTGGGTGCCATAGTACTACATTCCCTATAGCTAGCAAACACCTCTTATTATTTCAATATATATGACACAGAAACAGAGCAACTAAGTGAAACACACTTCGCATTCCCCATTCTTGTTCTTTCATTCCTATCTACTTTAGCCCTATTTCTCCCACATTGCAATCTATTCCTTTCCACCCCCTTCTATGGTACCTTCTACAATCCCTGTTCTACTGTTAACACAATTCTTTTTATTTTAGTGCTTTTTGTCTTATTTTCTTTCCATCTTCTGGTACCCAGAGACACGTGGTTTCCTACAGTGGACATCCCATCCCTGGCCATCCTTTCCAGTATTGATTGTATCTTTCCTAAAGCCTCCAAATGCACTATTGTTAGAGGTTGATGTGGCCTACTTTTTGCTGCCCACTGGCACTTCCAGCTCTTCCCTTTGCTACCATCATTCAGCAACTATACCTTCTTAGAGGTTCATACCATCCAAATATATTACCCAATCTAGATTCTCAGGGAAGTCCCCATCATTCTCCTTTCTCAGAGAGTTCAATACCTGGAACACAGCCTTCCTTTCTACCTTAGTCTTTGCCATTGTACTAGGACATTTCAATATGCCCTTGATGTTCCTGCAAATGTACTGGTCTTTCAGTTCCTCAATCTCCTCAACTTTTATGACTTACTCATTCACTCCATCTCAGCCATTCACAGAGATGGTCATATACATGATTTTTCTATCACCCTCATATGGTCCCCTTCTAAGATCAAGAATTCGGAAATTCTAAGGATGGGACTTCTGGGAGCCAATATGGCAAAGTAAGCAGTAAATTGCCAGAACTCCCCCATATTAATCTCCAAACAATCATAAAATAGTACCTAAAACTAAATCCTGGAACACCAGAAGCAGTAAAAAGATGGGTCAAAACAACCTTTGAGCCCAAGAAGCTTGTAAGATCAGCAGGAAAGATCACTTGGGCAAAAGGGAAGAACAGTCCAGATCAGGAAGTGACCCAGTAAGCCAGCAGCAAGTCCCTTCTCAGCAAACCAGCAAGAGATCCTGAGTCCCAGTGTGGTGGAGCAGGCAAACACCAACACAAAGACTCCTCTACATGCCTCCACATAGCCAGAAAAATGGGCAGACTCCAGATCTGAGATATGCCACATGCTTCAGTGTATCCCTAGACAAACATGTAAATGCCAATCCTATAGGTGCCTAAGCAAATAGGCAGCCATGCTAATGTCTCCACCATTTGCTTCAGCATAGCCCTAGGCAAACAGGCAGTCACCAGCAGACAGATCATGGTGCTTCAGTGTAACCCCAGGAAAATGCAGAAACACCCCACTGGCCACAGTACACAAAATTAGTCAATGGAGTATCTATAGCATTGTGTTTTTTTTCCCCCATAAAATAATCTCTCAGATTTATTGTCTCAATAGATTTCTGTTTTTTACTTTCAGTTTTGTTAATCTCACCTTTGATTTTCAGGATTTCCAATTTGGTGCTCAGTTTGAGATTTTTAATTCGTTCTTTTTTTTAAGTTTTTTTTTTTCTTTTAGTTACATGCCCAATTCACTGATCTGTTCTTTTTCCATTTTGTTGATGTAAGAATTTAGAGAAATAAAGTTTCCCCTAAGTACTGCTTTGTCTGTATCCCATAAACTTTGGTATGTTGTCTCATTATTGTCATTCTTTTTAATGAAGTTGCTATTTTTATTATTTGCTCTTTGACCCATTTCATAATTAGATTAGTTTCCAATTAATTTTTCATCTACCTTTCCATTGCTCTTCAATGAATGTAATTTTTATTGCATCATTATCTGAAAAAAATACATTTAATATTTCTGCCTTTTTGATTTTGATGTTTTTATGCTCTATCATGTGGTCAATTTTTGTGTAGGTGCCATGTACTGCTGAGAAAAGGCATATTCTTTTTTGTTCCCATTCAGTTTTGTCCAAAGGTCTGTCATGTTTACCTTTTTCAATATTCTGTTTACCTCCCAAGTTCCTTTCCTGTTTATTTTTTATTGGATTTATTGAGTTTTGAGAGGGAACAGTTGAGATTCCCCACTTGTACTCTTTACCTTCTACTTTTTTATGTTGTAGTGTTTGTTATTAAGGCCACACACATGTATATATATATATATATATATATATATATATATATATATATATATATAATTTATTGTGAGATGTGATAAAAGATTTTGGTCTCAACTTAATTTTGATAAAACAGATCTCTAGTTTTCCCAGCAGTTCTTATATAATAGATGGTTCTTTCCAAGATAATTTATATTTTCAAGTTTATTAAACGCTAGGTAATTAAGGTCAATTATTTCTGATTCTTCCTTGTCTAATCTGTTTTTTTGATTCACTTATCTATTTTTAAACAATACTAAATCATTATGATGACTAATGCTTTATATATTGATATCTAGAAGTACCATTCCCTCTTTGCAACAGTTGATAGTCAATAAGCATCTATTGAGAACCTGCTATGTGCTAGGTACTGCACTAAGTGCTGAGGATACAAAGAAAGGAAAAAGGTAGGCCCTGCCCTCAATGATCTTACAGTCTAATGGAGAAGCAATACAAATAAGCTGAAAGTAGAGATGGAGTCAGATGTGGCAAGGGGTCATGAAGAGGTTCTGTGAAAAATGATGAGGTGACTGTCCTAGGCCCCCTCCTTATAGTGAGGATCTGGAAGGAGCTCCACAATGTCCATCCTCCATTCTCTCCAAACAGAAGGAGGGAAGGACCTCATGGTCAGGGGGTGATGAGGAAATATGTTTCAGAGATGATGTCATCTTATAGAAAGATGGATTTCTGGAGACAAAGAAGTCCAGGAGAGAGCAACCACATAAGAAATTCATTCCTCCTTTCCCCCATTATTTCCCTGGATATCATAGATATTTTGTAGTCTAAAAGAATTTTCTTTTTCTCTTTAACTCTTAAAAGTATTTCTTCCATAGTGTGGTATAGCACTAAAATGTAAATTAATCATGAAAGTATTATCATTTTTTGTTATAGTATACATATATATATACATATGTATATATATATATATATGTATATATATAGTTATACAAGTACAAAATATATTTTGGTAGATTGGCTCCTAAAGTTTTGATGTATTTTGTAATATTTTTTGAATGGGAATTTCCATGCTATTATTACCTCCTGAATTTGTTATTATCCTTTAAAAATGTTATTGGTTTTTGTGGGTTTACTTTGTAGTCTGAAACTTGGCTGAAGCTATACTCAATTAGTTTCTATGCTGATTCTATATGATGGCCTAAATTAGCCATCATGGCAAAAGCAAATAGGGATAATTTTGTCTCTATTTAGTCTTCTTAGGAAGACTTTAGTTTCTTACTCTTGTGATACTGTTAGTACAGATATTTCTAGAACTATATGAAACAATGTTGCCAAAAGAGAGAATCCTAGATTTTCTCCTGTATTTATTGAGTATATTTCTATTATTTTTTCATCTCATATAATGGTTGCATTTGATTTTTGTAACTTTATATCACGCATTGAAATAAGATACTTCTATGTCTATATTTGGACAATTTGCTGTACTTTGACAAAAAACTTTTTTCTGTATCTTCCAAGATAGTTTTGTAGTTTAGGATGTTTTTTGTTTGTTTGTTTGTTTCTCACATAACGTAATTTTATTGTTTGTTCATATTGTGAATTTTTACTTATGCTCTAAAAGCATGATCACATCTCTTACTTTTTTGGATTTATCTGATCTAGAGTAAGCTTTATTCAAGCCTCTCATACTTATTCTATGTTTATCTTTGCATTTTGGATGTCTTTCTCATAAGAAACAGATTTTAGAGTTTTATTTTCTTATGTGATCTGTCACTTTTTTGGGTTCTTCTGGATTGCTTCATCCATTCACATTTATATATTGTTGTGTATAGTTGGGTTTACATTTTCTTCTGTCTCTTTTTATGGATATTTGTTGGATTATTCAACCTCCATTTTAATGTGATTAGTTGATTAGCTTTTTAAAAAATTTACTTTGATATAACCCCTAATCTCTCAGGATAGCATCATTATGTACTTTTACCTTTTTTGGTGCTGGTTGCCCCCTGGAGTCTCAATTTTCCTTCTCCCAGGGCACAGTGTTATAGATGGAAGAACATTGCCAAAGAGGAAACAGTTTCCCTAAATTCCAACTTCTTCCATTCAGACTCATCCTATGGACTCAATTTCTTATTAGAAACACACAACTGCTGTGGGAGTGCTACCCAATGAAATTCCTTTTCTCCTATAGGCTGAGATACCCCCTTTCATTTCTCCTGTTTCAAGCACTCCCTTCTACTTCTTCCATTCTCCTTTAGCCCATCATCTTAGAGATCACAAGAAGCAGCTTTTGTTGTATCCCTATGGATTTGATTAGGATACAGCCTGCGTTCTGTTATTTCTTGCACTAACCTCTTTTAATTTATACCCCTCTCCCATTGTATCATTTGAGCTTTGCAATAACACAACAAGGTGGGTGCTGTTATTTATCCACATTTTATAGTGAGAAAACTGAGACAAACCCAGGTTAAGTGAATTGCCAAGGGTCATGCAGCTAATAAGTGTCTAAAGTCATACTTGAACTCTTGTCTTATTGACTCCAGGTCCAGTATCCTATTAATTGCCTCAAAGTATATCTTTCCCAAAGTTTTTCATCTCCATTTTGTTATTACTTCTTTATTTCTACCTTCACTTTACAAATTGATTTCCTGTATTTATTATCTAATGTAAAAACATTCCCCTCAACAGTTATACCCAACAGAATGTAAGTCCCCACCAAGGCAGTCAACAGTGGGAACACTGAAATAGTAAATACAAATGTGGATTGTGGATATGAGTTATAACTTTGTAGACAGATCAGGTAATAATCTACCAAGGACATGTGATGTCACCCTTCTTGCTACTATCAGCAAAAGGCAAATAACCTAGGACAATCAGAAGCAGGTATACTTTCCAATACTAGTGATTTGAACAAGCTGCTCACCTGTATTTTGGTGGGCTAAGATATCATTTAATAAAGTATTGTGAATTGTTCACTTGGACCTCTCAGAGGCCTAAATGATCTAGTGACCTCCTTGCCTGTTGTATTGCCTCCTAATGTCCAACTATGTGAGCCTCTGTGTCTTTAGCAATGAGGCTCACAGTCTAATGAATCATAGATTATCTTTCTATTCTTTGGTGAAAGAGAAACTCTTGGAAGAGGAGTCATTAATCTGCACTGATCTACAGGCAATACAAGGGAACTAGAGAGGTTGTCTGAGGGAGTCTTAAAGAAAGGATATTTCTGACTCCACACTAGATTGTCATCCCTTGTCTGAGTATAAATTAGAGTCTACCTATACTTCCCATCTTTATTATACTAAAAGGAAAAGTAAATATCTTGTATACTCAAAGATCTCTTATTTCAAAAAATCTCTGTTTTCTCATTCACTCTATATTATTGCATGTGTGAGTTTGGGAAATTCAGCCAGTATCCCTGAACCTCAGTTTCCTCTTTTATAAAATTAGGGAGTTGACCTAGATGGCCTCCTAAGTTCCCTCAAAGTTTCTATATGAGTCTATATTTCTAACATATTTTCCCTTCTAAATTTCTAGTTAGGCTTTCCAATTTTCTATCTTGTATACATTATATCAACAATTCCAAGTAAAAAACCATACATTGTGAATTAAGGAATGAGAAAGGAAAGGGACTATGATTGGAATGAAAGGCAAAAATTTTGGAAATCCTAAAGGGAATGGGAAAATGAGGAGAAACTCCAAAATGATATCTGACCTGAATATAAAATGATATCATAAAACATTTACAAAAGTATAGAAGAAGGTACCTTTCTTTACTATGGTTAGGAGTTGAATCATTAATCAGAGAAAAGCTAGAAGTGATCATAAAAGATAAAATTGACAATTTTGAATACAATTCAAAATTTAAGAAAGAAAAAATGCAGATCAAATGAGAAAAGAAACCATAAAGGAAGAAAAAATTTATATCAGATAGACAAAAATGTATATTTATGATAAATTGGAACTATATACACACATTCAAGAGTTGTTCTTCAAAAGATAAATAGTCAAAGGACATAAAATTTTTTAAAGAATTGAAAAGTAATTCCCATCATATTAAAATATATTTAGAATAATGAATCAGAAAAAATGCAAATTAAATTAATTCTGAAAATTCAGCACATACCCAGAAAACTGCCAAAGATGACAAAAAATAGAAGCAGTCAATGTTAAAGGTCTATGGGGAATATAGACATATTGGTAAAACTATGAATGATGAATTCATTTTGGAAAACAATTTGGAATTATCAGACAAAAGTGACTAAAATATTTATACTGTTTGACCAAGAGATCCCTTAACTAGCCATGGAGATCAGAGATAGAAAGGTTAAAATAAAACCAAAATCTTAATAGTAATGGGTTTTTGGTAGTAAACTGGAAATTAAGAGGGTGCTCACTGAGTAAGGAACATAGCTCCTTTTTCTCTTTAGAAATACAGAAGTCAATGTGGCATGGTAAGAGTCAGTTATGATTACTAACAATTGTTTTTGGTTAATTATTTTTCCTTATTAAAACAGAGGATTCAATTGTAGGGGTGGATCAGTGGAAAAGGACTACATCAAGAAATTACTGTGATGTAAAAACAAAAGGCATTGATGAACAGTTCAAAGTAAAATAAAAAAAAATAAATAAAATGGAAGTGAGAGCAGAGGGGACAGATTACAGAAAACTGGGAACTGAGAAAAAAGAAATAGAGCCACTATTTGTTATCTTTAATACAACACCTCAATATTCTTTCACTAGAGTTTCAACATAATATTTA